>NC_052622.1:32697336-33070855 GCF_016545825.1 Eucalyptus grandis | reverse complement strand
ATTTGAAATTGAGAGATTTGAATCATGATGTCTCACCCAATGATCAAATCTATGTTGGGAATGTTAGATCCAAGGGTTTTAGTAGTTATAGAGCATTAGGAAAAAAACTAAATAGTTACTAGAATAGTATGCACATTTGTAGAAAAAAGTATCTTCTAAAGTAGAATTGAAGTACCAAACACAAGAAGTCTAGTATTCTTCAAGAAGAACTTTGGTATCCAAAATTAAAGAAATAGCATCAGTATTCATAGGGGTAGTGACTGAGATTGGTTTAACAAACTTTGAAGTGAAAATTTTCATAGGAAAATGAGGATAATGAACTTGGCTGGAATATATAATCAGGTCTAGATCCACGGATGTTGGGGATAGATGAAAAAGATATTCAGAGTCTAAATCAGAATTAGTTTTATTAGAAGTTTAATAACAAGGCATGATACAAATAGTTTTTTTAGATTAATCTTTATCAATGGAAAACAATGATTCAATACCATTATTCTCAAGGGAGACACCAATCGAATTCAATATGATGTATTAAATGATTATGACCTCTTTTGCCTGGGAGCAGTTTTTGGTGAAGTGACATTTCTTATTGTAAATGAAGCATCAAGTTGATTTCTTGTTATCTAAACAATTCTTCCATCTTGGTAAAATTGCCATTTTTATTTCTTTGAAAATGCTTAGATGCATGCTTGGATCTTCCTACTTTGTATTTTTTGAAATGCTTCTTTTTTCCGAAGTATTTTCCGCAAGAACCATCACATGATCTTAAGAGCCAGCGGGAACAGGCCCTATCGAGTTTCCAATCGTCTCTGATATAGTTTTTCATTATTTGGCGTCTGAGACATAAATCATCAAGACAGAGATGAATTTCTTGTTGGATTTCTCCAAAGGGAATATCCACAATTCTCATTTGTTTGTTGAGAAATGATCTCTTAACTTGCTGTGAGAGTTCTATGGGAATAGAGGCCAAGAAAACTTGCCTCAAGTTTGCATCAGTTCCAAAGCCATAGAAAAGTTTAAGCATTTCTTGATAATGTTGATTGAGATGTCTTCTTTGGAGTGAACAATATTTTCTTTCAAAATATTCCCTTATTTTAAGCTCAAGTAAGTCAATGAGTTTACCAATGAAAAAGAGGTAGACAAATCCAACAGCTTGGGCAAAATCTGCCAAAAGCAAAAATTGCACTTGGTCTACCTTTGAAATTGATTGCCACCAACATTTGAGACAATCAATAAACCTTGTGATGAATTCAAAAAGGATCTCATATTTGCGTTCAACAGTAAGAGTTTGACTATTTAGCTAGGAGTGGAATTCTTCAAATCTTTCTATCCATTTGGAATATAGAATGTCATCAATGGTGAAGAACTTTTTAGAAGAAGAAATAGGAATCCGATGGGTTATTTGGTTGAATAACCTCTTGTTCGGAAGGTTTTGATTCCATTTCCTATTATGGTGGATCAGCCATAAATATTGAAGATGTGGCTAGTACAATGGGGGAATGACTCGACAACAAGGATTGAAAAAGAGGAAGAAGATGAAACGGATATTGGGTCTGGTTCCAAGTCTAAGTTTGAATTGAATGAAAGGATTGGTTCTAGGGGAGGTTAAGTGCGATCTAACAAGTTATCAAAATTAGGCTGTTTTTCCTCTTGATTGCTCAAATCCCTTAGGAATGATTCTAACAGCTTAGATAACATCATCTGGTCTGAATCCTTCTTGGCAAATTTGGAGGATTCCTCAAGAATCTTCTCTTTTCCCTTTTCCTTCCTTAGCCTGTCCATTTTTTGGAGGCGATTTCTCATTTCTATCACATCAATTCAATCTAATCCGATAGAAGTTTCTATAAGGGCAGCAAAATTGAGGTGTTTTATGGTGGTGAAAAGAATATTGAGTTCTGGGCAAAGTAGAAAATTGATCAAAAGGCTTGAATTTTCCTTTCTTAATAGTTGGATCTATCTTTTGAGCTTCTCTATCTCATCATTTGAGCTTTCAAGATGATGATATCTCAAATGTTATCCTGATTCCAAGGCATGAAGTCTTTTCTGGAAATTTGAAAGCATTTTTTTGGTGGATTCATCATATCTTTTAAGATCTTGATGTATATCAACAATTCTAAAATCAATTGTTTTAAAAGCATTGTTATGTACCAAAAGAATCTCTGATTGCCAATTTAAAACAACTTCAGCAATAGGAATTCCTTTTTGCCTTCAATGTTTTTCCACATCAGTTGGAGTAGGAATCTTTGGAACATGACGATATCTCCATTATGGATCAATAAATTCTTTAGTGGCAGGAAAAGAAAGCCTAGAGTCTTCTCGAGCAAGAGGGGGAAATTTTATATCTTGGAACATGGAAATAGAAGGATTAACCTTCTTCTATCGTTGTTGGCTAGATGGTGTTTCATTTGGAAGTTCAAGTGGGTATCAATTCTTTTTTGCTCACTTAAGAATGGGCTTGTATAATGGAGAAACGGCTAGATCTTCATAAGGGGCTAAGGGAGATTCTTTTGTTAACACCCTTGGTGAGAATGATAAATTCCAAGTCATGGTTTCCTAAACCCCATCTCCACCACCCTCATATCAGTCATCACCACAATCGCTTTGAACTCTACTGAGGCTCTAAAGAGAATTTAAATGATTTTCACTCACTTAAAAATTGGATTAGGTTGCCAGAGGTATTCTTTGCCAGAGGTATTCTCAAAATATAATCTGTAATTAAAGAAGAAATCATCAATTTACTTATTATTGTTTTGTTTTGAAGAAAATTACTTTGCTACAAAATTAACTTATAATTCATAAGAATTGACATAGGGTTTGGCGTCACATCGTGTGTTATTGAATTATTTCTTTTGAACTTTATTCTTGACTCATGAAATCCTAAGATTGATCTTGTAATTTCTTTAGTCCTTGCACATCTTCATCTATGAGACTCAAATGAACAGATTTTTCGTTTACTAATTTATTATACATATTTAGGTCTTTTCTTGTTTTTCTTCATTTATTATCATACATTACTGATATCACCAATTGTAATTCTAGCAACTAGAGAGTCCTTTTAAAGTAATTTGATTTGAGCAAAATGTATATATATATATATATATATATATATATATATATATATATATATATATATATGAGAAGCCATTTGAAAGCACATTGATTTCGTTATAAGTCTCAAAACTAATATTTCTTTTTTTTTTTTTTCCATGTTTGACAAAAAACTTAAATTGATCTTTCTAATGACATTAACTATTTATTTTTGCATATATTATTCCACTTGCGAGTATCTCTATTTTGATATTCAATTAATTCTAAAATTATGTGTTTTCTTATGTTAAATTTTCTTTTCTCAAATGAAGGAATCTCATGGAATTTTGAAGCGTGTTTTTCCAATTTTAATTTTTTAAAAGAAACCAGTTAAAAAAGTTAACACGTTTCCTTGAAAAAAAAATTGTGGAGGAGAACCCGCCATTTGGATTTGGAATCTAATGGTACGGTTACCCAATCTTTTCACTTATCCTAACAGTTAGCAAATAGTAATGGCGGCCCATTTACGCACTCCATGTCCCCACGTCTAAGCACTTATTTCCAGACTGCAAATCTCTTTTGCTAAAGGAGATGTTTCATGTCGGATGGGACTTAAACTTTCGACCTTCCCTATTACAATCAAATATGAATGTCAAGAGGCATAGTTTCCCTTTCTTATCATTTTCCCTTCATTTCAAAGAAGTGCTTTGTTAGGGGCTATGGTTTTCAACTCAAGCAGAGTACATGATTCCAAATTACAAGTGGATGGTCCCAACCCGAACTTCATTTGATGACGAATTGCAATGTTTGACCAGCGTTGACTGGTAGATAACATCAGGGTGTTGTTGTTCTGGAAAAGATGTCCTTGTAATGGATTTGTGGCAAAGTGTGTTACTTCAATAATCGATGTACCTCGCCCCCACTGTTGCTTCAAAATTTAAAAACTTTTTTCCGCAATGACGACACCTCCATTAATTTGGACAATGATACTCTTCCCCAGCAGAACATTCACACAAGCACTTGCAGAATCATTATAGAAGGGAAAATTCTTCAAAAGACCTACACCTATTACACATGAACCAATTCAACTTTAAATATTTCAATTTTACTAATATTTTTCGGGCCTTGAGAATTTTGCTAATTGAATTATAAATCTCTTGACGATTTGTCAATTGAATTCATTTGGCCACTTTTAATTAGATTATCGATGACATAGATACCAATCATTTTACATGATGGCAAGGTAAACAATTTTGTAATTTTTAATAAAATATTCCTTTTTTATTTTTATTTTTCTTGGTTTTTTTTTTTTTTTTTCTGTGCAGGTGAGGGTCACCAACAATCCTCGCCCACCATGAAGGCTTCACTCAAGGCCATCACCTTGTCAACTACAGGCGAGGTGCAAAAGCCCTCACCAGATCTAAGTGAGGACTGCCCCCAGCCAACGAGACCACAAAGCCAAAATAGATTGAACGGCCAAATTGTCAAAAAGTTATAAAAGTTGTCCACTTTAAGGAATAGCAAATGAAAAAAAATTGAAAAGAAAATAAAAAATTTACAAAAGTTGTCCATTTCCGTGTTAGCGATGCCATGTAAGAAAATTGACCAAATGAACTTAACAGACAAATTGTCAAAAAATTCTAAAACTCAATTGATAAAATTAAAATGTTTATAATTAAATTGACCAAAGTATAATAGATTTAAGACTTTATAAACAATTTTCTCCCACTATAGAAAGAGATCACATAAATAACTAAAGCAAAGCATATACCAATTGATAATAAAATATATAACAACACCAATGATTCCACAATTGTCGGATCATTGTTACTCTTATCAGCTCTTATACCATCAAGCGGCCATCTCATATTGTAATTCCACACTCAACTCTCGAACCGAGCCTACTCGCATCGAGAGCTCCCAGCAATTTAGCGCACGAAACTTCAATCGCAAATACCATCAAACGAATCTGGGAGGAGAGTTTATATGTCAAGAGTATACTACTCCATGTTCTCGCATAAGACGCGTGTTACGAACGGATGCAATACGCGACAAGATTAATGCTGATGTCGCGGTCAAAAAAGTGCTACCGACAAGGCGCGACGATTACCATTGAATTAAAGCCTTGATTAGCTAAAAGAAACGATATAAAGACCCGAAATGATTCGGCATTCATAGCGAGAAAGGGAGACGCGGATCGATCCGAAACGACCTGTCTCCCATTTTTGGCGGAGGGTTGTGTGAAGAGTTGGGGTGGGGATGGCAAGACGTCACTCCATGAATGGATGGATCGAAGATTATCCCCTTGACGGCCGCACGATTGCCCAAATTGGCCACGTGGAGGCCTAGCTGGGAACCCTGACTCATCCCTATCCTTCGACATTTAGAGTATGCATCGATCCACGTGAGACCTTCATAGAATGTACCAGGCTCTTTAATTTTAACACAAGCTAATGCATTCGACATATCCTAATGACCAACATACAGTCATGTATAATTGCTCCTGGAACATAACTTCTTGGTATAGGTAAGGGTCAGAAGAAATTTTCTCTGCTATATGTCTATGCTTTTATCTAATGTCTAGAGTCAAATTTTCTTTGCAGCAAATTCAGCATTTCTTACTTAAATACTAAGTTCAATATGCTAGTATCGCAAAAAAAATTTTCTCACTTCTTCTTGATTAATAATTGGGATAAATGCACCGGAAGTCCTAAAACTTATTGCAAAAGTATAATCAAGTTTTACAACTTTTAAAATGTGCAATTAACGGAAGGATTTAATTAAAACAATTTGACAAATTTTATGACTCAATTATATTTCTTGAAAGTTTTAGAACTCCGTTATACTTTCGTGATAAGTTTTGGTGCTTTCAATACACTTGCCCCTCAATTATTTTGACTAAATCATTCTTTTCTAAATGGCCAAATGATTGTATAAACTGTTGTAAATTAATTATTTTCTTTAATTTTTCACTCAAGTAGAAATGTAGGCTACACCCTATTTAGTATGACCCTTTCTAAGTATCTAAGATTGCTATGTCAATGAAGACATATTTATATATAACATCAATATATAATTAATGGGGATTAAGGCATGTCTACATAGGAAATCAATATAATCAATCTCTTGCAACAAAACAACGATAATAAGAAGGAAAATCAATATTATTCCTAGGCAAGGATCAACCTCCCCGATCGAGACCGGCCTCACCATGGCCAAGGCAAGGCTTGTCAGGGCTCACCAGACCTTGCCCTCGCCCTCGCCCTCACCCAAGCGAGGCCTAGCGAGGCGTGGCAAGGCTGCTCTCGCCTAGGCAAGGGTCAACCTCGCCGAGATCTAGCAAGAGGGCCTTGCCTGGCCATGCAAATGTGACCATGCCAGCCATGGCTGAGCGGTGGCTAGTGATGGCCACTAGAAAAGGAAAGGAAAAGAAAGGGGAATGGAAAAAATTCAATAAATTCAAAAAAATATTAAAACATTATTTAAAATATCAATATCAATGTTGATCACACCACATCAGCTTGCCGACATGCACATCAGTAATTTTCAGCCTAAATTAGTCAGATGAATTGAATTTGTATCAATGTGAAAATGTTTAAAATCACATTAGCCCAATTAAAAAGTTTAAAACTGAATTGGTACAAATGCAATAAGTTTAAAAAAATTTTAGTACTTTTCCATTAAAGGCATGGACAACATGGTACGTTATCGTACTCAATTATTGAAAATACAAACATCACTTACTTTAAGACATGGTTGTGTGTGATTAAATTACCCTAGGACAGTGTTTGACATGCACTTTGCCAAGTTGTGGCCCTCGTATAACAAAACATATGTTGATTAGTGACTTATGTTGTCCCCTAATTACTTCCTTTCACATTGATTAAATATATCATTATAGGTGTATCTAATTGATATTTGTACAGCTAAGCTACATGTGAATGTGATTTGCAGAATTGATATTCCAAATGGCATAGCAAATTATAAGTATGCATCTAAATAAGTGAAACAGGGTGGATAAATATAATATTACATCATTTGATATATCAATTACGTCAATCAATTTTAGTATAATTAGCACATAAAAATCCTTTTATCTAAATTCCATTTAGGCAATGTTAAACTTAAGTTCAACGGGAGTGGTTACGTGATCATAAGTGACTTTTGAGTCCTAGAAAGTGCCGAATCTTTATACCATGATAAGGTGCTGGCCCATGGGCCAAAAAAAAAAAAATTAAAAAGATAAGGTGCTGGCGTCACGTACGGGCGCGCATTCACCTACTACATCAAGTCACTGGCAATTATTAGGCGAGATCATCATCTCCATTTGCAATATTAAAAGATATCGTGGCCATCAATGTAACGGATACTTTAAATGATGTGATAAGTTCATACCTATTGCACCACATAATTAACATGAAAATTATCTAAAGAATCATAAATTTATCTTGTAGTAATGAATTTATTCCTAAACTTACCAATTTTAACTAATGTAGTCCTAAACATTTTAACCTTTATATCAGCTTAGGTTAAAATTGCTGACATGACGGTTCTATTAATGCCTGGCCAATTGTTGAGATGGACAATCTCATATGAAATGACGTCGTTTTGCATCGAACCAAGAATATGTGAAATTTTTCTTTCTTTTTTTTTTTACAATATTTTTGCTTTTTATTTTTCCCATTATATTGTTCATCTTTATCCCCTACTAGTCACAAGTGAGGGTCATAGCCCTTGCGATCTAGGCAAAAGCCACCAACCACGAGCTAAGGTAAACCTTGCCAAATCCAACAAAGCTGTGATGCCCTTACAAGGGGTGGCCAACGCCAAGGTTGCCCTTGCCCGTGGCCGATGATCTTCACAAACTATTGCCCAAACTCTAATGATCGATTTAACAAAAAAGATGAATAATATATTAAAAAAAGAATCAAAGAATTCATAAAAAGAAAAATTGCAAAATGGCATCTTGTCATTTAAGATTGTCTACGTCAATTGCCAGCTATTCTACATAGGACATTTGATGCTGACTAGACTGTCACGTCAACAATTTCCAATTTAAATTGACCTGATAAATTATATTTAAAAAGTACTAAAAGGTTTAGGATTACATTCGGTAAATTAAAAAGTTTAGGACTTAATTGGCCACCATACAATAGGTTTATAATTTTTTGGACAACTCTCTCTTCAATCAACCACGATCATAAATCATTAGGTATCCAACATGAGCATAGCTTTTGCCTCCCATCTCCTCTATAAATTGCAAGGCCAACGTGAGCATGATTTCCACAACATAGCCTTATTTGTTTTCAGCTTCGAAATCTTCCATTTGAATATCTTCGGTTTCTGAGAGGAAGAGAGTGGGAAAATGGCCATCTTCACGACTGAAAATCCCTGGGTGCTTATTTTTGGAGTTCTAGGTACTTTGCACACGGTATCCAACTGTTTTCTAGTTACTATCGAACAACAACCGATGACTTTGTTTTGACGAGTTTGTCAACCTTTGGATTGTTGTTGTCGTAGGTAATATCATATCCATCGTGGTCTTTTTGGCCCCAGTGTAAGTTTTTAATTCTTTCTCACTCCATGCACACTGACAAATATAAGGTTTAGGACTTATTTATTCTTCTTTGGCAGGCCAACGTTCTGTAGGATATGCAGGAAGAAGTCAACTGAAGGGTTTGAATCAGTTCCATACGTGGTTTCTCTGTCCAGCGCTATGCTTTGGCTGTACTATGCATCCCTCAAGTCTGAGTCCAGCGCTTTCCTGCTTATCACGGTCAACTCGGTCGGATGTGCTGTAGAGACGATCTACATCGCTCTCTACCTCACGTATGCTCCTAAACAAGCCAGGGTACGTAGCCACAGCGTTGTTCGTGAAGAAGACACCTAATGTATTTTAATTGTTGGAGAGTGGATACGCAGATG
This sequence comes from Eucalyptus grandis, assembly GCF_016545825.1. NCBI lineage: Eukaryota > Viridiplantae > Streptophyta > Magnoliopsida > Myrtales > Myrtaceae > Eucalyptus > Eucalyptus grandis. The sequence continues at coordinate 33,061,903 of NC_052622.1, read as the reverse complement.
ATGACACTGAGGCTGCTGTTGCTGAATTTCGGAGGGTATTGTTCCATTCTTCTTCTGTCCCACTTCTTGACGAAGGGATCGGCGAGGGTCCAACTTGTTGGGCGGATTTGCGTTGCGCTCTCTGTTGCAGTCTTTGCTGCTCCGCTAAGCGTCATTGTAAATGATGCAGAAGCTGATCCCGAGTTTTCTTTAGCTTTTGTTTGAAGCTACTTCCTTCCCCAACGCTAAAGATAAATAAAAAGAAGACAGCATCAACTCAAAAAAAAAAAACACGCGCATGGAAACACTCTCTTCCATTTGCATTTTACATAGCAGGAGCAATGAGCATGCCATCTAGGAGCTGCTGGAAAACAAAAAGTCTCATCGGGCATATGAGTAACTTAGACGCCTGTCAAACTTGAGATGGAGTGGCCACTGGTCCGTTATCAGAATCTTCAATAAAGATGATGAAGTCATGCCCTTTGCAACTTTGTATATCAGAGCTCAGCTTTCCAACACTGGTATCATTCTTCTCCTCCTCCGTCACAACTTTATTTCTCTTCCTGTATATGGCATGCAGCGCCATCTGAAGCACTCCAAAGATGACTCCTAGCACGTTTGGACCCTATGTATGCACGTACTCATGTTAATGGCGCTTTCCCTCCAAAGATGACTCTCTTCCTGTATATGGCAGTCTTTGCTGCTCCGCTAAGCATCATTGTAATTTACCTCTATGTGACTCCTTTCTTTTTTCCTGCATGAGAACGCATGTCTTGCATATTAATGTGGCACACAAATTGTACGTACGTGAGTTTACATATGTGTGTGCAGAGAATGGTGATATGCACCAAGAGCGTGGAGTTCATGCCCTTCTCTTTGTCATCGTTCCTCATGCTCAGTGCTGTGACATGGCTCCTATATGGCCTATTCCTCAAGGACTTGTATGTCGCGGTATGCATTTTTCATCTACTTGTTAAAATCAAGATGGCGAGCTGTGGCAATATTATCTTCGTTCCCCTGACTGAACAATATTAACATGTGTACGTGCATACATAGGGTCCAAACGTGCTAGGAGTCATCTTTGGAGTGCTTCAGATGGCGCTGCATGCCATATACAGGAAGAGAAATAAAGTTGTGACGGAGGAGGAGAATAATGATACCAGTGTTGGAAAGCTGAGCTCTGATATACAAAGTTGCAAAGGGCATGAGTTCATCATCTTTATTGAAGATTCTGATAACGGACCAGTGGCCACTCCATCTCAAGTTTGACAGGCGTCTAAGTTACTCATATGCCCGATGAGACTTTTTGTTTTCCAGCAGCTCCTAGATGGCATGCTCATTGCTTCTGCTATGTAAAATGCAAATGGAAGAGAGTGTTTCCACGCGCGTGTTTTTTTTTTGAGTTGATGCTGTCTTCTTTTTATTTATCTTTAGCGTTGGGGAAGGAAGTAGCTTCAAACAAAAGCTAAAGAAAACTCGGGATCAGCTTCTGCATCATTTACAATGACGCTTAGCGGAGCAGCAAAGACTGCAACAGAGAGCGCAACGCAAATCCGCCCAACAAGTTGGACCCTCGCCGATCCCTTCGTCAAGAAGTGGGACAGAAGAAGAATGGAACAATACCCTCCGAAATTCAGCAACAGCAGCCTCAGTGTCATCATCTGCGTATCCACTCTCCAACAATTAAAATACATTAGGTGTCTTCTTCACGAACAACGCTGTGGCTACGGACCCGGGCTTGTTTAGGAGCATACGCAAGGTAGAGAGCGATGTAGATCGTCTCTATCACATCCGACTGAGTTGACCATGATAAGCAGGAAAGCGCTGGACTCAGACTTGAGGGATGCATAGTACAGCCAAAGCATAGCGCTGAACAGAGAAACCACGTATGGAACTGATTCAAACCCCTTCAGTTGACTTCTTCCTGCATATCCTACAGAACGTTGGCCTGCCAAAGAAGATTAGATAAGTCCTAAACCTTATATTTGTTAGTGTGCATGGAGTGAGAAAGAGTTAAAAACTTACACTGGGGCCAAAAAGACCACGATGGATATGATATTACCTACGACAACAATCATCCAAAGCTTGCCAAACGTGTCAAAACAAAGTCATCGGTTGCCCCTCTTTTTTGGAGTAGGCCTGCACGCATAAATGGCGCTCTCTCTCCTCCTTTCTGAAGAACGAATGCCCTTACGCTACAGCTTCCCTTCCCTCCTTTCTTTCCTTCTCAATTCAAAATTTTGGATGAGAATTCGCTCTCTACGTTGCGTTGCTTCTCTGGCCTGCTACGGGGCTAGGTCATCTCCGCTCTCTGGCTCAAAGCACGTTGCTCCTCTACCTTACTCTGGCGCTCGCTCATCTTCGTTCTCTGCCCCAAAGCTCGTTGCTTCTTTGGCCTACGTCGTTGTGTTCCTTCTCTGGCTTGCTCCGGTGTGGTTTCCCAGCACAAGATGGTGAGGAATGTTCTTGCTGTAAGTCGCAGACTCCAAGCGATAAGAAGTTCCAGCTCTCTCCGATTCGGCTTTGGATTTGCTATGTTTGCGGCTCAGAATAGTGATCTCTGCCCCAAAGCTCGTTGCTTCTTTGGCCTACGTCGTTGTGTTCCTTCTCTGGCTTGCTCCGGTGTGGTTTCCCAGCACAAGATGGTGAGGAATGTTCTTGCTGTAAGTCGCAGACTCCAAGCGATAAGAAGTTCCAGCTCTCTCCGATTCGGCTTTGGATTTGCTATGTTTGCGGCTCATAATAGTGAGTGTTTTTTTTTTTTTTTGGTCGGTATAATAGTGAGTTGATTCGGCGAATGCTTGCCGTGATCGGCTGCTGGTGAAGGAGATGGAAGGGGGACCGGCATGTGCAGCGACGAAGGTGGAGAGAGCGAGTGGAGGAAGGTGATGGAGGCGTCGTGCGGAAAGATGGACGAGGAGGTTGGAGGGAATGGGGTGGACGCGTCAATGAGGATGGCGGGGTCGAGGGCGATGATGGCGGTGGTGGGGAAGGAGGAGGTGGCGGTGATCTGTGTCCCTTGGTTTTGTGCACATCCGCGCTTCGCCTCAAGCGGACCTCTCCATCTCAAGCGACACTCTGGTATAGGAAGATACTCCAGCTTCAGAAGTAATTGCACAGTTTTTCTGGGTTTTGGGGATGTAAAGGATTGCGCAGCCATACCCGTCGGATACGGCCTTGGAAAGTTCTTGCTTTGTTTCTTTTTGAAAATTTTCGTCTTCGCTTCATGTTGTCGGAACCTGCTTCCAAGCTGAATAAGGGCGAGGATCGGAGGACGAAAGGAGTGAAGAGACATTATAAAACGAGTGCTCATCCTCTTTCCCCTCTACTTCGCTGATTAAAAGAGAGAGTTTGAGATGTGCCACAATAAAGCACGGTTTGCTGAGAAGTGAGAAAAGAAAAGGCTTCCTTATAGTTCACGGAATCCTTTTTGTTTCTTGAACTTTTCCTTCTTGTGATTGTGTTGTTAAAAAACTTTGCAACAATTTATGTGTTTGTTAGGATATAGCATTCTGTAAAACAATTGTATCTATTCGGTTTTTAAAGAATTTAATGTATTAAAGTTTACTTTTGCTCATTTGGAGAGAGCTCTTCCCATGTTGACTTAGTTCATGAATTTCCTGCATTCCTCTTTACTTTCTCTTTTCATTATGCACGCAGGAATGGATCTGTATACCAAAAAGTAAGGTTGGGTCTACACATCCATTTTCATCATCTTTTCTAGTTGGGAACCACCCTGTACCCTGAACTCGACATTCTCAAGTTCACCAATTGAACAAGTCTAGCATATCCTCGCAAAGTAGTAAGCTGTGACATCCCGATTTTTCCAATTCTATTTTCAATAAATTGATATGGGCATTTCGTTGGCACGCATATAGTTCTTTTCCTTGAGTCGGCCACTCATGTGAAAACTAGTCTATCGAGTGAAGCTGTTAAGAGTTTCTAATGCATCAGACTCGAGAATTTGACCAGGAAGCAACCTTTCGACCGAGCTAGTCTGCAAGGGTCATTACGTCACAATTAAAATCAATTAAAGATCGGAGATAGGTCGACTCGACAGAGGCATGTGATCAGGTGTGAGTGATTCCACTAGATCGCACAATTTGTGTCGATCGGCACTGGACCGACTTTTCTATCGATTGGGTACCCTATATTCGTATTTGAAACCTTGAGATTACCCCGACAACCGAAAGTCGCCAATGTTTCAAAGATGTACATTGTGGCTTGAGATGATCAATCACAGGTCAAATGCATAAAAATCTCTAAAGGCTATCCGGTAGGTTGGGCCGCGCTAGTATCGTGCCAAAGTGAAATTAACCGTGGAATTGAGATCGAATTCAGAAATTGAGAGCCTGGGTGTGTCACAAATCAATTTAGGAATATTGACTAATCTCCGGAAGATTTTTCATGCAATCATAATTTTTCAGAAATTAAATCAGAGAATGGCTATTTTGGCTCGAGAAATTAGTAGGCCCGCCCTTGGTCTTGCTTTTAGGACTTAAGTTGATTATATGGACAAGTGAAGATGTGAATTAAAGTGCGGTGACATTGGATTAAGTTTATGGACTTCAATTGGACTCAATTGGAAGAGAATTGAATGGAATTAAAGAAATTAATGTACAAAGTTTCATGCCCCGGCGGAAAAATAAAATGCACTCATTGGAAGAGGTTGTGGATAATTGAGTTAGTGGAGTATGACATCACTTGGTGATGTCATGGTGTGGGGGCAAGAGTGCATAAGATCATGACAAGTGGAGGGTAGGGATTTGTTCTTCAAAAGGTGGGATGTCACCTCCAACCCATCTCCATCATCTTCTTCCTTGGGACTTTGGAGGAGAGAGAATGGAGAGCTTCGACGGGAAGCCAGCCGAGCCCGACGCCGCCCTCTTTGCCCGATCGCTCGCTCGGCCGCCCGGCTCGCTCGTCGCCGGAGCCGCTCATCGCCATCGCCGCCGCTTGCCTTCCGTCTCCCTCTCTTCCCCTGCCGTTCGACCGTCTATCCTCCTTCTTTGGTGTGCCTCGAAGGCTTCGAAACCCAGCAGCAAACCCGAGCAGCCATGGCCGTCGCACGTCGCTAGCCGGAGCTCCTCGCCATCACGGTCGCCGCTCGTTTGCGCGCGTCCCACGTAGGCCAGCTCGTCGTTCCGCCTCCGCCCGAGTCTCCAGCATCGTCACCTACGTCGTCCAGCTACAACTCGTTGTTGCCAAGGCCGCCGGAGGTCTTCCCTAGCCGTCGTGAGTCACCGTCGGTCACTGCTTGAGCCACCGCCGCCTCTTCCCCGCCATTCCTCCGCCCAATCGAGCTCAGATCCACCTCCTCTCGGCCCCAAACAGCAATTGCAGAAAATGGGTATGGCAGCGGGTGTTTGGCCCGTTTTGGCCGCCTTCCCGAGCCCGGATGCTCGGCCCGCCTTGAGAAAAGTCGATCCTCGCATCGTCCTCGTCATTTTGGTTCGCTCGGCTCGTTAATCCGGTGAGTTTAGCTCACTAAACCTCGCTTAGAGGGTTAATTATGCTTTAGGTGTGTTTAGCTTAAGTTAATTAAGCTTAGGTGGTTAGTTGAGTTTATTTAATTGTGAATTAGATTAAGAGGTTGGATTAACTTAAAGTATGTTTGGTTAAGGTTAAATTGATGTTTATATTAGTATAATGGTGATTTGACATAAATGAATTACTTTTGGGATTAAATAAATATTTCGAAATTGTTTAATAATTTAATAATATTTTATTATTCGAAATGATTAAAATATTATTATTTAATTATTTTCGGAATAAATTTAATTATTTATTAAATTCCGAAAATTTTGTCAGGACCCTAAATTCTCAGAATTTCGTGCCACTCGCTACTGTGTAGTCAGATTTTGAAATTGATGATTGGATATTATAAATTGAGTGTGGGTCGTGAAAGACATGGATATTATTATTTAATTAATTTTCGGAATAAATTTAATTATTTGATAAATTCTGAAAATTAGTTTGGAACCTTATTCTCTCAGAATTTCGTGCTGATCGCTGCTGTGTATTTAGAATTTGAATTTGATGATTGATTGTGGCAAATGGAGTGTGATTGTGATAAATAGGGATTTTTTTATAAAATCCTAAGTGTAGAAATTGATGGGAGATTGGCCGTGATGTACCACCTAAGAAAGGTCGTGCCCAGTGAGGCCGTGATTAACCACCTATTAGAGGTCGTGCCCAGTGAGGCCGTGATGGACCACCTATGAGAGGTCGTGCCTAATAGGGCCGTGATGTACCACCTAGGAAAGGTCGTGCCCAGTGAGACCGTGATGTACCACCTAGGAAAGGTCGTGCCCAGTGAGGCCGTGATTAACCATCTATTAGAGGTCGTGCCCAGTGAGGCCGTGATGGACCACCTATGAGAGGTCGTGCCTAATAGGGCCGTGATGAACCACCTATGAGAGGTCGTGCCCAGTGAGGCCGTGATGTACCACCTAGGAAAGGTTGTGCCCAGTGAGGCCGTGATTAACCACCTATTAGAGGTCGTGCCCAGTGAAGCCGTGATGGACCACCTATGAGAGGTCGTGCCTAATAGGGCTGTGATAAACCACCTATGAGAGGTCGTGCCCAGTGAGGCCGTGATGGACCACCTAATTAAAGGTCGTGCCGAGTGGGGCCGTGATTGCCACTGTTTGTTAAACCTTCCTATAGGGCCGGGATTGAGAGCAATGATTGATTTGCTAGAATGACATGTAATCGGCCGAGTCGATTGATCGCTGAGACGATCCAAGTGGTTGAATTGTTTGATAATGTGATTGTGCCACGGTTGTTTGGCTATCATAATTGTACGTGGTTGAATTATATAAATTGTGCTAACCTGCAGATGAAGGCTGAGGCGAGGTAAGTCTTCTATGTGATGTGGCTAGGCCACCCGGGCGTATTTTCTTTCTAATAGGGGTTTAAGGGGTTGAACTTGCTGAGACATCGTCTCATCCCGGTTGTGGGATTAAAATTTCAGGTCCCTGGTGGACGGAACGGCCAGATAGCTTTGGTTGGCCTTGAGGAGTTGCAGAGGTGAAGTCATAAGGATTGGAGAGAGTGTCCGACTTGTAGGTCGTAGGACAGTTCATTTTTAAGAGCCGGTCTTTTGTAGACTTTTGGCTGTAGGCCTTTGTCTGTAACTCTGTTGGTTTATGTAAGTGATTGGTTGTGAAAATGTTTCCTGCTTTTCTATCCCGTATTTTATTGTCAGGGGTTTTATAATACGTTTCGCTTGCGCAATAAAGAAATGAATGGGGTCGGCGACACTACCTGGGAATGTCGCATTTGATCGACCGCAGTGGGATGTGCTCGCGCTCGGGGTTCGGGGCGTGACATAAGCTCAATTGGACTCCACCTAATGGATGGATACAGAGATAGAATCTGTCACAAGTAGAGATTCAGCAAGTAGTCTCCAACACAATGTTGATGTTGTAATTTTCTATCTTGGGATAAAAGTTCATCATTTGAGGTATAAACGATAAACACCACAAAGCAATGACATGAAGGATCTGTCATTTTAAAACCAACTTGAAGTCAATACAATAGATTATACAAGATGAACATTGATTAGCCCAACACTGGCCATAAAGAAACGTTCTCAATTGCAAGGCACCTATTTACATTTTACTAGTTTACATGGTGTGAGGAGAACTTTTAAGGACTCTTCGAGTTTGGTTTCTTCAACTCGACCACAATCACCCTGATGTTGTTTAGGCTACTTCGAGTTTGCCGCGAACGTAGCAAATCCGAAGCCAAATCGGAGAGAGCTGGAACTTCTTATCGCTTGGAGTCTGCGACTTACAGCAAGAACATTCCTCACCGTCTTGCGCTGGGAAACCACTCCGGAGCAAGGCGGAGAAGGAACACAACAACGTAGGCCGAAGAAGCAACGAGCTTTGGAGCAGAGAGCAAAGATGAGCGAGTGCCGAAGCAAGGCAGAGGAGCAACGTGCTTTGGGCCAGAGAGCGGAGATGACCCAGCCCCGGAGCAGGCCGGAGAAGCAACGCAACGTAGAGAGCGAATTCTCACCTAAAATTTTGAATTGAGAAGGAAAGAAAGGAGGGAAGGAAGCTGTAGCATAAGGGCATTCGTTCTTCAGAAAGGAGGAGAGGGAAAGCGCCATTAATGTGTGCAGGCCTACTCCAAAAAAGAGGAGAGGGAAAAAGCAGCAACATATAGAAAAGGGAAAATAATATATTTTGCGCAGAAAAAACTAGTGGGGCTGCTCGTGCTCACGTGGAGCCACGCGTCACTTTCTCACTGGTCGGGGTGCACGCTGACTTGGCGCTCCAGACGATCCAATATTTTTTGAGAGGAGAGAGAAAAAAGCAGCAAAAGATCTGTCAATGACAATAAATTTTTAAATAGAAAAGGAAAAATGATATATTTTGTGCAAAAAAACCAGTGGGGCCGCTCATGCTCACGTGGAGCCACACGTCATTTTCTCATTAGTCGGGGCGCACGCTAACTTGGCGCTCCGGGATCATCTAATATTTTCTCCTAGAAGAGAAATTAGTTAGATAACGTGTGTAAAGTACTTAGAACTCCAAAAATAAGCACTCAGTGATTTTCAGTCGTGAAGATGGCCATTTTCCCACTCTCTTCCTCTCAAAAACTGAAAGATATTCAAATGGAAGATTTCGAAGCTGAATACAAATGAGGCTATGTTGTGGAAATCGTGCTCACGTCGGCCTTGCAATTTATAGAGGAGATGGAAGGCAAAAGTTATGCTACAATACCTAATGGTTTATGATGGTGGTTGATTTTTTTTTTTTTTTTTTGGTTGGTTGATGGTGGTTGATTGAAGAGAGAGTTGTCCAACAAATTTTAAACCTATTATATGGCGACCAATTAAATCCTAAACTTTTCAATTTACCGAATGTAATCCTAAACCTTTTAATAATTTTAAATATAATTTATCAAGTCAATTTAAATCGAAAATTATTGACGTGACAGGTCTAGTTAGCACCAAATGTCCTATATAGAATAGTTGGCGATTGACGTAGACAATCTCAAATGACATGATGTCATCTTGCAATTTTTCTTTTTATGAATTCTTTGATTCTTTTTTTTTTTTTGTCAATCATTAGAGTCTAGGCAATGGTTTGTGAAGATCGTCGACCACAGGTGAGGGCAACCCTGGCAATAGCCACCCCTTGCAAGGGCATTACGGCCTTGCCAAATTTGGCGAGGTTTACCTTAGCTCGTGGTTGGCGGCTTTTGCCTAGATCTAGCAAGGGCTATGACCCTCACTTGTGACTGGTAGGGGATAAAGATGAACAATATAATGGGAAGTAAAAAGCAAAAAATATTTTAAAGAAAAGAAAAAAAAAGAAAAAATTTCAAATATTCTTGATTCAATGCAAAACGACGTCATTTCGTATAAGATTGTCCATCTCAGCAATTGGCCGGGCATTAATAGAATTGTTATGTTAGCAATTTTAACCTAAGCCGATAAAAATGTCAAAATGTTTAGGATTACATTAGTTAAAATTGGCAAGTTTAGGAATAAATTCATTACTACAAGATAAATTTATGACTCTTCAGATAATTTTCATGTTAATTACGTTGTGCAATATATATGAACTTATCACATCATTTAAAGTATCGATTACATTGATAACCATAAATATCTTTTAATGTTGCGTGCCGTACGTAATGCCAACACCTTATCTTTTCTTTTTTTTTGGCCCATGTGCTGGCACCTTATCATAGTATAAAGATTCGACACTTTCTAGGACTCAAATGTCACTTTTGATCACGTAACCACTCCCGTTGAACTTAAGTTAACGTTGCCTAAATGGAATTTAGATAAAAGGATTTTTATGTGCTAATTATACTAAAATTGATTGACATAATTGATATATCAAATGATGTGATATTATATTTATCCACCGTGTTTCACTTATTTAAATGCATACTTATAATTTGCTATGTCATTTGGTATATCAATTCCGCAAATCACATTCACATGTAGCTTGGCTATACAAATATCAGTTAGATGCACCTATGATGAATAAACGACAGGAAATGAAGACCAAAAACAGATTAGAATATTGTTGGACGGACAGACTGGGACAGAGCGCTGGAAACGACGTCGCAATTTTCCTCCTACTGCAGCTCCCGCTTACCTCAAGTGGTTAAAAGGAAGCGCCTTTTGCTTTGACGTGTCATTTTTCCTCCCCAACGACGTCGTTTCTAAGTGTTCGATGGTCGCAGGAGAATGGAGAGGAATTGAAAGGAAGGAGGAGGGGGAGATTGTGTGGCAAACTCTGTTGAATCCTCCGGAGAGCCAAGATTACATCTTTCGCGAAGGTGATCTACTTATCTCATAACCTCACTCTCCACAGAGTATTTTTCTTTCATGGGACATGGTTGTATAGATTATTGCCAGTAGGGAGGGCGAGAAGATGATTTATCTATTAAGAGAACGCAGGGAGGCGCTACGTGGCACCCTACCATTTCGAGTTCATCTCTCATGTGAGTCGGCCGCTATCTCGTCTTTCTTCTTCTGGTGTGGAGTGGTTTGCGTGCTTTGCTTGTGATCAAACTTTTACCTGATCAAGACCCTCGTTAAGCCCTTTTTTCGCTGGGCTGGCAAAACCATTGTGGATTTGTTTGCCCACGAGTTCAAAGGCAGACCTTATGAGTATTTTGCATAGCGAATGTTTAGTTCTGCGTGGGACCATGACTTTTGACCATGTCTAGTCATAACCTATAGGTCAGTGCCGCTGAAAGTGGACCGATACAAGTCGAGGGGAGGGTAGTTCCTGTCTCTTACATTGTAAAACCGTCTGAAAAAATAAGCCACTTTGTACACAGGTTGGTTTGAGCTTTGCACTTGCTATGATCTCCTTATGAAACGTTGCTTTTCAAGAGTCTAATCTAGCTATGATATATCCCTTTGGCTGCATCGGCTTCTTTTCCTTAGATTTCCTTTCTATACCTTTTTTTTTTCTTAAGGCTTCTTTATTCTTTCTTCATCCACGAGTTGAGAATTCTTATCTTAATTTACAGATTTTTCTAGAAGTTTCAGGGTATTCTCTGAATTTGCATTAATCTTGATAAGGTTGTAGGCATGAGCCTCCTGTGATAAGCCATGGTGTCTCCATCCTACAGAAAGAACTGAATGTCGTGACTGTTTATAAGCCGGCATCTATTCCAGTAAGTCTCCACCAATTAATAGGGTTCAATTTAATCGAACAACACAATTATGTTTTTCCTCATTTCAAGTGTACAACAAAAGAATGATTTCGTGCGGATTTTGCATGAGTGCTGTAAAATCACTGATGAGATTCAGACACTAAAGCAATTACAGCAGCCTTGCTTGGCCTAGCTAGCTCTGTTGGCCTTATAGGATCTATGTTTATAGAAACTCTGACTTGTTTATTGGTGCATCCATGTGGTCAGTATCGTAAAAACACTGTGGTCAGCATCCTTCCGGCAGAGCAAGGACTGGCACCCTTATTTCGTATCCTAAGTAACTCTTTCACATGCATATGCAATCTTGGCTCTATCAAAATCAGTTTGGGCATATTCTGTTTCCCTTTGATTCTTGATGTCTATCATTAACTCTTTTTCCCCTCCTCTGACTTATATCTGGTGTCGCATCCAAATTATGGATTTCATACTTCCTCCTTGATATTATAATGCAAGCTGTTCACCAACTAGATCGCCTTGTCTCTGGACTCCTTATCTTTGCCAGAAACGCGTCAAAAGCAGATCTTTTGAGGCAACAGGTGAGTGTTGTGTTGAAAAGTGTGCTTTCGGAATCTTTACTAATGTAAGTTCATATTGGTTACTAATCAATTGCCTAAATGGAAGTGGGGCTCTCTTACATTAACAGCAAGGGTAGTGGTAGTTCTCTGAGCATGCTGCTGTGTTGCGGCATCTTGTTCAACATTTGTAATAACATCACACCATGTCATGCACATCTACTTTATGGAGTGACTTAAAGAGGTCTCACAGTTTCTTTCTGTGATGTGCATTTCCTTTGTATATATCTTAAGTCTGCAGTGTTCTAATCCATGTCTGGTGACTATTTCTCCTAATACCAGTAGAGCCATCACGTACAATTTCTGCTGCTGACTTTGTTCCCTTGAGTAAAAATTATCTAAAATATCCTATTATATACTATTAATAAGGCATATTTGTGATATGGCAAGGTAGCCATGATGCTTGGCCTAAAATTTAAGTTTCAACTGACATTTAACATTTTCAGATTGAAGGTGGTTTGATGCAGAAACAGTACATTGCAAAGGTGGTGGGTGAATTTCCTGAGAATGAGGTATATCTTGCTTCACTCCGGTGATTTTGGAATATGCACTAAAAGTAGATAATTTACGAGCTGAAAAATCCTGCAGCGGTGCTACATCAGGGGGTTTAACCCTGAAGAATTGGAATTATGAGACGTTGAAGTAGATGTACTCAATATAGCAATGTGATTTCTTTTTTCCAATTTGACTATTTTCTGTTTGTTTGTTGAGTTGTCTTTAGAAGAGGTAACACTGAAAGGACAAGTCTGCCCTCTCAAGATAGATTTTAGTAATTTCAAAACTCCATTTTAGTGGGAGAGGGTTAGCTGTTAAAAATCAACTGCACATCTTGTGTGACATCTTCAGTTATTATTGCTGCAAGATCCAGCTGTGCTTTCTTGTATCATTTTATCAAACCCAAGGAAGATCCACTTATTTATGAACATAATCAATTAGTCCTTTTCTTCTAGGTCCTCTCTTCAGAAGACCCTGGAGGCTGGTTAGATAGTGTGAAAAAGTTCTAAGGATGTGGTGTCAGAAATGCATTCTTATTAATTATCATCTGATATGTGTTCTGGGTTTCTTGTTAGCTGGAGGTCAATGTCAACATCAATTACAATGCTCGAGAAGGAAGGAGCACAGTGGAGGTGAGTATTCACTCAAAGCCTTGTTAATTCAACCTTTATCTGAGTTTACATTGATATCAATTGCCATTTTACATGAGGCCATGGAAATGAAACTGAGCATCGGGGTGTTGGAGAAGGGTCTTGAAATGATGGCTTCGTGATAATGCTTTTCAATGAAAATTATGTCATGCCTCCCTTGTGTGTTGATTTCTTCTTCTTTCTTTCTTTTTGCTCTCTTTCCTTCATTGAGTAAGGTTTTTTGTTCATTGAGTAAGGTTTTTGTGACTAATCGATATGAATTCATTATGGGATGCAATTTTGAATGTTATCAGAGTGCTATAAACGGAAGCTAATGCCCTTTCTTAACATTCTTAGGGAGGCATATAAAAATAATTATATATTTTTTTGTAGATTTTCATTTATGATGGCCTATCAATAATTTTTAGGAACATGCATACTTATGAGCCACTGTGGACCATTATCTAGGTGATGCACAACATACTGTTTAAAATGGAATTGAGAAGTAATGTGTGATAGGAAGCCGAACTAAATTTGTCAGAAGTTAGAACTCTGAGGTGATGACATAGTGCTGGCTGATGCAAAATCTGTGAACCTTGGTATATGAAGCCAAAAGCAAGAAGCCACAGTTCCCTTATTTATTAGCAGATATGCTGCCTCATGTTACGAGCTCATTCCGATGTAATAGTAAGTGAATTGGATTTTATACAGATGAGTCGTCATCTAAAGGCTGTCATCTGCCACCCTTCTCCTGGTCCAGTTGGCATGGTGTGTCACAATGTGTGACCACTATTAAAGCTTTCCTTTTCTTCTACATATAAAATGCATCTGTCCTGACTGTTTCATGGTCATATCTTAATTTCAACCAGTACATTAGAGCATTGGCAGTGAATGTAAGAATGTGCTTAATGCCACTGATCTGATCATTGTCACCTCTTTGTACAGGCAGGTGACCCTACTTGTGATACTGCCCTCTTGAAAGGAAGGCCGCTTGTACATAGTTCACAAGGATCAGCACCAATGGAATTCATAGCTTTGTTCTCTGTGAACCAGTCACTGGAAGAACTTCATCAGGTAAGGCAATATGATGCTAAAGGATGCAAACATAATGTTGAGAGTCTGATGCTTCTTTAATCTATTCCATAAGCAGTGAACCTTCCTCGGTAGTTTTGGCTTAGCGTAGCCAAGATCCATTGCATGCATAGATGTACCCACACATACATGAAGCACATTGTATTTACTGTTGACTTTGTGAGTTAGGTGAGCTTTCTTTTCTGCACTCTTGTCCCTTCATAAACCCTGTCTTGCTCATTTTGTAAGATACTTTCGGATCCTGCTTATTATATACCTCTCTGCATTTGGCTAGGTCAGCCTGTTTTTTATACCTTTTAATTTGTGAGGTTTATTTGATAAATGCTAGTACTTGCAGTAGTTTCTTCTTTCAACCCTGCTCTTTATATGCAGATACGCGTCCATTTGCAGTTTAGTGGCCATCCAATTGCCAATGACATGATTTACCTTTCTGAACAAAGGACCAGTCATTCAGCTGAAGGAATGGTTGCTGATAAAGCTGCTGGTTTGTCATCAGAATCCAGTGTTTCTGATATTGGGCAGAACGAAAAGGAAGAGGAGCCTTGCATTGAATTTAGTACTGACCCTATGTGCACGAATTGTCCAAATTTAGCTCCAAAAGGGTGAGTGTTCCCCTCCTCTTTCTCATCTTGGGCACTTGTCTTTGCACATATTCTTGCCTGCACACCCTTGCCTGCATGCCGGACAATAGAAAACCTAAGATTTAATTTCTGAGTTTCTACAAAATGCAGATATGATGGGAATGAGGAGGGACTGTGGCTACACTACATACAATATTCTGGACCCGAATGGATCTATGAGTGCCCATATCCAGATTGGGCATCCCTTGGCTAGCCTAAGAACAATCCAATTTTTCATCTCGAGGCTGTTCTCTAAATTTGCTTGAAAAATATAGCAAGTTCACAGTTATGCAGCTGTTTACTTTTCCAAAGAGCCTTGGAAGAATCTGATACTGTGAGAGACGATTGCAAGCCTGCAAAAATTGTTTCAAATAGTGTATTCCAATGCCGAGTGTATGCTCATAGGTTGTAGAGAAAAGAGCTTCCTCATCGGTGAAATTGCTCTCGTTAAAGTCCTTCATGTTTGTAGGATGAGAATCAACTGTTGGTCCCGCTTGACAGGAGAAACATTTTGCTGTGGCTCAATTCTTTTATTGGCAGTCTGATTGAGGAACTACTTTCTGTTTACTTTCCTTTAGGGGGAAGTTCCTCTGATCTCTCACGTGGGTATCAGGTATCTATGTATGGTGTGTTTGTGTAGTAACCGGGTTGACGGTCCGGTTGAATCTGGGCCTAATGGTATTACCCACCTGAGCAAACTTCTCATAAATTGGGATCACAGAGTAAGAACTTAAAAAGTCATCTCAGGGCATGCATTACGTGACCCAGTTATATTCCGATAAAGAGGCAAATTTACTAATGAACGTAAAAAGGTCTCCCAAAGTGTCTCAGATCATAGCTTATGATCCTAAATAGCTGGATTTGAAGGGAACGTAAATGTTTCATGAGTGGACAGACCACCTGACCTGGTAAGTAGATGATATCAATCAATCAGCAAAGAACGGTGCGTATCTGAATCTGCTTCGCAAAGAGTAACGCGTCTATAATTGTACCATCAGGAAAAAATAAGTTAAACATTCACAAACAAGACTCCACCCCCACAAGCACCCACACGCCCACGGACTCTTCCATTTACATATTACATAGCAGAAGCAACGAACAAGCTAGGTAGGAGCTGCTGGCTAGCTGCTGGGAAAAAAAAAGAGAGCCTGATCAGGCATATGAGTAACTCAGACGCCTGTCAAACTTCAGATGGAGGGGCCACTGGTCCTTTATCAGGAGCTTCAATAAAGATGATGAAGCTTCTCTCGCACTTCTCTTTGTCCTCGTCAAAGACGTTGGTATCGATGTGGGAGGCAATGGCATGCCCATTGCAACTTTGTATATCAGAGCTCTGCTTCCCAACACTGGCATCATTATTCTCCTCCTCCATCACAATAGTATTCCCCTTCCTGTATATGGCATGCAGTGCCATCTGAAGCACTCCAAAGGTGACTCCTAACACGTTTGGACACTATACAAACACGTACACATGTTAATATCGTTCATTCAGGGGAACGAAGATAATATTGCCACACCTCGCCATTTTGATTTTAACAAGTGGATGAACAATGCATACCGCGACATACAAGTCCTTGAGGAATAGGCCATATAAGAGCCATGTCACAGCGCTGAGCATGAGGAACAATGATAAAGAGAAGGGCATGAACTCCACGCTCTTGGTGCGTATCACCATTCTCTGCACACACATATATAAACTCACACGTATGTCGAAACCCAAATGCATGTTGTGATCAACTTGTGTCGCACATTAATATGCAAGCCAAGCGTTCTCATGCAGAAAAAAGGAAAGGAGTCACATAGAAGTAAATTACAATGACGCTTAGAGGAGCAGCAAAGACTGCAACGGAGAGCGCAACGCAAATCCACCCAACAACTTGGACCCTCGCCGATCCCTTTGCTAAGAAGTGGGACAGAAGAAGAATGGAACAATACCCTCCGAAATTCAGCAAAAGCAGCCTCAGCGTCAGCATCTGCATCCAGTCTCCAACAATTAGAATACATGAGGCGTGTTCCTCGCGAACAAACGCTGTAGCTACTTACCCTGGCCTTTTAGGAGCATAAGTAATGTAGAGAGCAACGTAGATGGTCTCTATGACGCATCCAACCGAGTTGACCGTGATGAGCAGGAAAGCGTTGGACTCGGACTTGAGGATGCATAGTACAGCCAAAGCATGGCGCTGAACAAAGAAACCACGTACGGAACCGATTCAAACCCTTCAGTCGACTTCCTCCTGCATATCCTCCAAAAGGTTGGCCTGCCAAAGGAGATAAAATAAGTCCTAAACTTATATTTGTCAGTGTGCACGGAGTGAGAGAGTTAAAACTTACACTGGGGCCAAAAAGACCACGATGGATATTGTTGGAGAAATCTTTCCAGAATATTTTGAAGCTGACAAAACATTTCTATCAGCCTAAGTCTGGATATCGATAGTTAAAGTCTCAAGACTTTATAGTCTCAAGACTCGTTATCTCAAGACTCAAGACTCAAGACTCAAGACTCAAGACTCAAAGTTATTCTCACCGGCAGTCTTTCTAATCCAGTGTTGAAGGAATCCAAAGTCGAGGTTTATGATTGAGGATTTGATCCTATCCTCTCGGATAGATTCTTTGGTTGATAATCATTTCGGATTCTTTATATCTTATCTAAGAACGATTGAAGATCCGATGGTCGGCGAAATAATCTTGGATTATTCTATTCTTGAAACCGAGATCCCGATTGTATGGGCGAAC
Organism: Eucalyptus grandis; assembly: GCF_016545825.1. Lineage (NCBI taxonomy): Eukaryota > Viridiplantae > Streptophyta > Magnoliopsida > Myrtales > Myrtaceae > Eucalyptus > Eucalyptus grandis. Next base: position 33,044,581 of record NC_052622.1, on the reverse strand, counting down.
AGGATTGATGGGCTATCATCGATTCCTTATATAGCTCGGATGATCTTCTTGATTGATTCCGTCCAACGGGTAGATTGGAGGAATTCCTTTGGTAAGTGCCAACGGCTATGATGGCATGAAGGAGTATAAAGGAAGACGTTCTAGTTGTTTTAAGTGTGTGATCGATAGAAAAATTCCAGAGTCTCAAGATCCTTTGATTGTTAGTTGAGACCGCGAGCGAAATTGTATGCGAGAGTGTTTATACTTGGTGACGCCTTGAGCAAGTGTGGTAGATCATCTACACCTAGAAATCAAGGAAGATCAACACCGTAACAACTCTTTGATCATAGTGGAATCCAGCCAATCACACGTGTCGGTGCGAAAGAGTGGACGTAGGCTTGAATCAAGCCGAACCACTATAAACCGAGTGTTCAATTCTCTCTTTCCCTTACTCAGTCTTGCGATTGAATTTTCAACTGTTGCAAAGTCTCTAATTGTTTAAGTATCGTGCAAACATCGAGAATTTTTTTGTGTATACCTATTCACCCCCTCTAGGTACTTTCATACTAGCTATCTCAATTGGTATCGAGCACGTGTTCTTACTTTGTTTGAAGTGTTTTACTTGAGTAAAAGATCCATGGCTAGTATGCTAGCACCCGGGCTGATGGAGGGGCAAAGCAATACTGGACCTCCCTACTTCGATGGAAAGGATTACAACATCTGGAAGAACAAGATGAAAGCTTTCCTACGATCAAAGGATCCTCTGGAATGGGACGTAGTGGAAAAAGGAATCACTATTGCTGCTGCATCAAACACCGAAAGAGGAAAAGAAACCGTTGAAACCAGCGGAATGTCTCAAGAAGAAATAAACAAGAGACAAGCACTTGATGCTAAAGCAATTTATTCTTTATATTGTGCTTTGTCACCAACTGAATATAACAGAATATCTTCTTGTGTCACAGCAAAAGAAGTTAAAGGGCCGACAGTTACATATCACTTATGAAGGAACAGATCGAGTGAAGGAGACCAGAATTAACATTCTTCTTGGTCAATATGAATCCTTCAAAATGAAACCAGGAGAATCTATAATCGACATGTTTAGTCGTTTTACGAGATATTGTCAATGGTCTTGAGAACCAAGGACAAAAATTTCTGATCCCATGAAGGTGAACAAGCTTCTACGTGGACTCTCCAAGGATTGGAATCATATAAAGACTTCAATAAGAGAGACGCAAAGAATCATGCCATTATCTCGTAGACTAACGATTGGAACTCTTCGAGTCTTACGAAGTGGAACGAATTAATGAAGACGAAGATCCAAGAGGTAAGAAATCTATTGCCTTTGAAATCAAATGATGATTACGATGATGCAGATTCTGAAGATGATATGAATGATGAGGAGCTCGCCCTCATGATAAGAAGATTCAGAAAACTGAATAGAAAAGGAAGGTTTATCCCAAAGAAACAAAGTTCTCGAGACAGCAGACCAAGTCTGTTGATGATGAGAACCAAACAAAGAAGTAGTTTGCTTCGAATGTAAAAAGAAGGACACATCGGACCCAACTGTCCTCTTCGAAAAGAAAAGAGGAAAAGCTGAGAAATTTCGAAAAGCTCTTAAAGCCGAAACCTGGAGCGATACGAGTGTGAAGAGAGTGATGAGGAATATGCCAACCCGTGTCTAATGGCGCAATCGGACTCGGACTGGATCGGACTCAGGACAGTGAATTTGAGGTAAGCAATTATAAAATCCCTGTCAAAGTCTCTAAATATATTAATGAGTTATGTTTTAGTCTTAAGACTTCTCTTAAAAGGATTTCCCGAACTTAAAAAGGAAAACTCAGTTTTAAAACAAAAGGAAATCATTTTAGAAGAAAAGGTAAAAATTTAGACTTGAATGTTTCTACTCTTAAAGAGAGTGAAGACAATCTTTCAAAAGAAAATGCTTTCTTAAAAACTGATTTATCAAATATTTCAAAGAAATTTTCAATAGGTCCGAAAAACTTGAAAAGTTCTTTCAATCCAAAGACCTTACTTTAATAAGTCGGGTCTAGGTATGACAGAAGAAACAATCCCTTTGATTGATTTTCCGAAAGTAAAAGAAAGAATTAAGAAAAGACCATCGAAAGAGGCTTATAAAATCATTTCAAAAGAGTTTTTGTAAAGCCCGTAGGTCGAAATGCTTTAAGGTGTTCTAAGTGTAAATCGATCATTTTGAAAAAGAGTGTCCTATGGTTTGGAAGCCCATGAAGAGAGTATGGCCTAATAATGCTTATCCTACTAACATGAAAGGACCCAAGAAAATTTGGGTACCAAAGAAAGCTTGAGACTCTTTTTTTGAATGCGAGTCTCTGTCAAAAAAGAAGGTAAAGTGGTATCTTGACGGCGGATGCTCAAGACACATGACGGGAGACTCGAGTGTTTCATAAAGCTTATTAAAGTGAATGGTGGAAAAGTTTCATTCGGAGGAAATAGCAAAGGAAGTATTGTGGGATTCGGAATTGCGAAAATTGGAAATCTCACAATAAGCAATGTCTCTCTAGTGGAAGGACTCAACTACAATCTACTCAAAGATTAGCCAATTGTGTGATACTGGTTACAAGATCTTCTTTCAAGAAGGCATTTGTTCTGGAATTAGCAAAGATTCGACTCGATCTTTCATGGGTCGAAGGCATGGAAACATCTACCTCCTTGATGTAAAGCCAAATGAAGAACAATGCTTAATTTCAATTCAAGATGAAGCAATTCTATGGCATAGAAAGCTTGGCCATATCAACAAGAAGCAATTAGCCAAAATCTCTTCAAAGCAGCTTGTTAGAGGTCTACCTAAACCGCCATACCAAAAGTCTGACTTATGTACTCCATGCATTAAGGGAAAGGTAAAAATTCATTTAAACAAATAAATCATGTATCTACTAATCATGTAATACGGTTGCTTCATATGGATCTCTTCGGACCAACAAGAACCCGAGCATTGGAGGTAAGAAATATTGTCTAGTAATTGTAGATGATTACTCGTTTTACACAGGTATATTTTCTAGCAAACAAATCAGAAACCTTTTCGTACTTTGAAAAGTTTGCTAAAAAGGTTCAAAATGAAAAAGGATGTGCTATTTCTAGTATAAGAACAGATCATGGAAGTGAATTTGAAAATCAAGATTTTACGAGATTACAGTGATAAATCTGGTGTTAATCACATGTTCTCCTCTCCGTATACTCCCGAGCAAAATGGAGTTGTGGAAAGAAAGAATAGATCTCTTCAAGAAATGGCTAGAACACTTTTAATTGAAAGTAAAATTTCTTCACGATTTTGGGCTGAAATTTGGAAAATTTTGTTTCAACTGCTTGCTATATTATAAATAGAGTCTTTTTTAAGACCTATTCTTGATAAAACCCCTATGAATTGTTCAAAGGTAAGAAGCCTATTGTTTCATACTTTCATGTGTTCGGTTGCAAATGCTTTATTTTGAAAAATGCAAATGATCGAGTTGGTAAGTTTGAAGAAAGATCGATGAAGGCATCTTCCTTGGATATTCTACATCAAGCAAAGCCTACGAGTCTACAATAAAAAAAAGCCGGTCTGTGGAAGAATCAATGAATGTCAAATTCCAAGACTCGGTGCAAGATGAATCCAGCCCGGACTCGGTGCGATGAGACTGAATCCGCTCTAGATCTTCAAATGTCTACATCTCAAGAAGCATCTCGGATTCGAAGTCCATCATCAAGACGCTCATGGAGAATCAAATAAAGAAAGAGATCATCAACTCCGGCAAACTGGAAACACAAATCCGGTCATCCCAAAGATCTTATTATTGGCGAACTTAATGAAGGAATCCGCACCAGATCAAAAAGGCATGAAGAATCTAGTGCTGGGCTCTCATCTCTGAAATTGAACCAAAAAAGCTTAGAAGAAGCTTTATCGATGAAAGCTGGATCGAAGCTATGCAAGAAGAGCTTAGGCAGGTTCAACATCAATGATGTCCGGGAATTGACATCTAAACCAAAAAGGTAAAACATTGTTGGAACCAAATGGGTATTCGGGAACAAAATGAACGAAAAAGGAAAAGTCGTACGAAACAAAGCAAGGCTCGTGGCCAAAGGGTATACGCAAGAAGAAGGAATAGACTATGACGAGACTTACGCACCCGTTGCAAGGTTAGAAGCTATTCGTCTATTACTTGCGTTTGCTTGTTACAAAAATTTCAGGTTATTCCAAATGGACGTCAAAAGTGCTTTCCTAAATGGATTTATCCATGAGGAAGTTTATGTGGAACAACCGCTTGGATTTGAAGACCCAAAGAAGCCGGACTCGGTCTTGGTGAAAAAGGCTCAGATGGTCTAAAGCAAGCACCTCGAGCTTGGTACGACAGATTAAGTAAGTTTTTATTACAAAATGGTTTTGTCAAAGGTAAAGTAGATACTACTTTGTTTATCAAAAAGGAAAACAAAAACTTTTTACTTGTTCAAATATATGTTGATGACATTATTTTGGATCTTCTAATGAAAGTCTTTGCAAGAAATTTTCTAAGTCTATGCGGGATGAATTTGAAATGAGTATGATGGGAGAATTAACATTCTTTCTTGGACTCCAAGTGAAACAAATGAAGGAAGGAACTTTCATCCATCAAGAAAAATATGCGAATGATCTTGTCAAAAGGTTTGGATTGGAAAAATGCAAAAGATCGACATACCAATGTCATGTTCTCGGAAGATAGACAAGGATGAAGAAGGGAAGAAAATAGATCAAAAGCTGTACGAAGCATGATCGGTTCACTTCTTTATCTTACTGTTTCTAGACCGATATTTTGTTCGGTGTTTGTATCTCGTGCTAGGTTTCAATCGATCCTAGAGAATCACATCTCGGTGCCGTGAAACGAATTATCAAATACGTTGCTTCATCTTCAAGCATCGGTCTTTGGTATCCAAAGAAGGGAGACTTTAATCTTCTAGGATACTCGAGATGCGAGATCTGGCCGGTTGCGAATCGATAGAAAGAGCACTTGGAACTTGTCAACTACTTGGAAACAGAACGGTGTCTTGGTTTTCGAGGAAACAAAGCACCGTAGCTCTTTCAACAACGAAGCCAGTATGTAGCTCTTGGAAGTCTGCTGTTCGCAAATTCTATGGATAAAACAACAGCTACAAGACTTTGGCATTGAAGACTCATGCACGAAATCGATGTGACAACACCGGTGCTATAAATCTCACCAAAAATCCAATCCTTCATTCAAGAGCAAAGCATATTGAGATTCGACATCACTTTATTAGAGATCATATTCAAAATGGAGAAATCTCGATCCAATTTGTTGATTCAAAAAGTCAACTAGCGAGACATATTCACAAAGCCTTTGGAGAAGAATCGGTTTGACTTTATCCGCTCAAGACTCAACATTTTGAAGCTTGAAGAAGTTAAAGTCTAGAGACTCACCAACTCTAAAGACTCGATCTCTTAGACTCTAAGTCCCGAGACTCGAGACATTCGTGGATAAAGACGTAAGTTGTATTTCTTCTAAAAGGTACTAATTGTCATTTAGTCGAAAAGGTACGATCTTTTTGTTTAATAATTTTGGCAGTTATAGATTTTGAAAAGAAGTAATCGTTCACTTTCCATTGCACCGATTGAACTTCCCTTTTCAAAAACTAAGTTATATATACTTTTTCCCCAAATCTTCAAAACCCTAAAAGCACTCTTCTCTATACTTTTCTACTCTTTGTTCATCGTCGAGAAAGTGGTCATTTTTCTTGGGAAAGCAAGTGAAGGAATCCTCCAATAGACAAAGAAAGATGTCGTCTTCAAGGAAATCATCAAGAATCGCGAACGGGGGACCACAAAGAATGAAGAAGGGACCGACTCATTTCGATCTCACCGAGGAAGAAGACTTATCTCGGTCGGCGACAAAGTCCGATTCGCTCTCCTCCACGTCATTCAGCATCTCCTGCCCCACAAAGTGAAAGTCATAATGCTGGAAGAAGAGATAATCGAGGATGCCGACCCGTGAGTTCAAAAGCCTTCCTTTTTGTATAAACTTTATTGTGCATTGAAAAGCACGGGTACTCCATTGAACTACATAGATGACTTCCTTAAGGACAAAAATTATGGGAATGAGTATCTTTTCTGAAGAAAATGGAGGAATGGGGAATTGCCCCAAAAAGGAAAAGGAGGAAGCTCTTGCGAACATTCCAAGAGATCCTCGTATGCCGGACAAAATCTGATTGACGCGAATGATGATGACAAAATGTTCCTTGAATTTGAACCTAGAATGGGTGTGGCGGCAAAGGCGAAAGGAAATCGGATGGATTTGTTTAAATCCAAGGATCAAGAAAAAGTGTATTACGGTCTGTTGAAAAGAGGGGTAATCAACCCTAGAAGTGTCGATTTTGACTTCCCCGGATTCCATCAACTTGAACCTAAGAGAGAAGTTGAATTTGCTTCAACTTGAGACTTTCGCTCGACTCTGAGACGGGTATGATCATCCTGACTGCTTATTTCTATTCAAATCTTAGCTTTTTGGATGCGAATAGAATTTCATTCGATGTTCGAGACAAAGTCTATGTGGTAGATGTGAATATATTGGCGCACATAGTTGGAGTTGAACGGGGACGCTATCTCCCAATTAAAGTCTCACCTGCTCGAACTACTCGGATCTTGTCAAAGATAGGGATGTAGATAAGAAAATTATCTATTCCTTAAATGAACGCTATCAACATTGTGCTTCACAAGATTGTGATCAATTGTCTAAGACCTAAGTCTACTTCAAAGACTTCGTGTCTCTTTCGAAGCAAAGTTGATGTATGCGATCAACTCAGATCGGAAGTTCTCTCTCCCGCACACTATTCTTTTCCATATGTACGAATCGTGTCAAAAGACAAAGGACAATTGCCTTATCCTGTGCAGTGACCAAGATCTTCGAACATCTGAATATTGAACTGCCACATACTTTTTGTGTTCGACCGTGTGATAAGATGGTGGTAGGGTTGAAAATGTTAATGAAGATGCGTCCGCAAGAACTTTCTAAGGCAATGGAGAAATTCAAAGTGAAATCTCCGATCCCGTGTGCTTCAAAAGGAAAAGGAAAGAAGGCATTTAGTGCTTCTTCGAAAAGAGGAAAAGAATTCTTATCCGGAGGATGAGGATGAAGATGAAGATGATGAAGATCCCACTATTCCAAGCACCGACAAGAACAAGACGTTCTGTGTCTTATTCGACAACTTCAGCGAAAGAAAGAGAGAAGAAGAAACAGAGAGAGAAGGAGAAAGAAGTTGAGGAAGAAAAAGAAGAAGTAAAAGATCGGTCTGACGATAAATGCGGAGAGAAGGGAAATCAAGAGATTGATCATCACTCTTCCCCTTTCGATGTCCTAGAGACAGGGGAGTTAGCGAGCAAGAGAGGTCTCCACCTCATGCCGCTGAAGATCAAAGAAAATCTCCGGAAGACCCGGAAGAAGCTCGGTCTCTCAATTGCTCAAGAAGATGATACGACAATTCCAAATCTGCAAGACCGTTCGGGAAGCGCCATCGTCGCACACACACCATCCGAGAAAGCCAATGCCAATACACGTACGGATGATTACTGTAGATCTTCGTAGTATCATGAATATTCTTCTGAAATGCGTAACCAGATATATATTCTGGATTGTGAAATCCAAGTCTTGAAGCATCTTTGGACAAGCATCTTCAGTCTCTCGGAAGAAAAATACAAAGACCTCTCTCTACAACTTCAAGCCAATGCCAAGAGAGAAGAGGTAGCTCATCTCGAGAAGATCCGAAGAAGCTCGAAGGAGTAGTCCGAGTCCATTGGGGATTTCCGGATCGTGCGCATTCCCAAGCGACATGACTCCTTTCTCACCCTCTTTTTAATGATGACAAAAGGGGAGAACCAATTTGAACAAACATTATTTATTTGACTTTTTGTGGTTATGTTTATTTTTGAGTATGACTTGAGAACTTGAACTTGAGTGTTAGACTGAATTGGTTGTGGATTTTGATGCTTGACTGGTTGCATTTATATCAAGTATTGTTACATGGTATTACTCATGAAAGACTAACCAATTTGCTGTGGATGCAGAGTCTGGTTGTTTATTAATCTTTATGAGTTAGCCATATTGCTTGAGAAATGTTTTTGCAGGTCAAAGTTGTTCAAATCTTCAAGAAAGTTTTGTCACCATCAAAAGGGGAGATTGTTGGAGAAATCTTTCCGAGAATATTTTGAAGGCGACAAAACATTTCTATCGATCTAAGTCCGGATATCGATAGTTAAAGTCTCAAGACTTTATAGTCTCAAGACTCGTTATCTCAAGACTCAAGACTCAAGACTCAAGACTCAAGACTCAAAGTTATTCTCACCGACAGTCTTTCTAATCCAGTGTTGAAGGAAATCCAAAGTCGAGGTTTATGATTGAGGATTTGATCCTATCCTCTGGATAGATTCTTTGGTTGGATAATCATTTCGGATTCTTTATATCTTATCTAAGAACGATTGAAGATCCGATGGTCGACGAAATAATCTTGGATTATTCTATTCTTGGAAACCGAGATCCCGATTGTATGGGCGAACGGATTGATGGGCTATCATCGATTCCTTATATAGCTCGGATGATCTTCTTGATTGATTCCGTCAACGGGTAGATTGGAGGAATTCCTTTGGTAAGTGCCAACGGCTATGATGGCATGAAGGAGTATAAAAGGAAGACGTTCTAGTTGTTTTAAGTGTGTGATCGATAGAAAAATTCCAGAGTCCAAGATCCTTTGATTGTTAGTTGAGACGAGCGAAATTGTATGCGAGTGTTTATACTTGGTGACGCCTTGAGCAAGTGTGGTAGATCATCTACACCTAGAAATCAAGGAAGATCAACACTTTGTAACAACTCTTTGATCATAGTGGAATCCAGCCAATCGGCTGTCGGTGCGAAAGAGTGGACGTAGGCTTGAATCAAGCCGAACCACTATAAACCGAGTGTTCAATTCTCTCTTTCCCTTACTCAGTCTTGCGATTGAATTTTCAACTGTTGCAAAGTCTCTAATTGTTTAAGTATCGTGCAAACATCGAGAAATTTTTTGTGTATACCTATTCACCCCCCTCTAGGTACTCGTACTAGCTATCTCAGATATGATATTACCTACACAAGAATCATCCAAATGTGGACAAACGCATCATAACAAAGTCATTGGTTATTGTTCGATAGTAGCTAGAAAACAGTTGGATAAAGTGTGTAAAGTACCTAGGACACCAAAAGTGAGCACCCACGGATTGTCAGTCGTGAAGATGGCCATTGTCCCACTCTCTTCCTCTCAGAAACTGAAGATATCCAAATGGAAGATTTTGAAGCTGAAAACAAATAAGGCTATGTTGTGGAAATTGTGCTCCCGTTGGCCTTGCAATTTATAGATGAGATGGAAGGCAAAAGTTATGCTAGAATATATAATTTGTGATAGTTGTTGATTAAAGAGAGAGTTGTCCAAAATATCATAAAACCTATTGTATTGCCGCCAATCAAGTCCTAAACTTTTCAATTTGTCGAATGTAGTCCTAAATCTTTTGACGATTTTATGTAATTCATTAGGTCAATTTAAAGCGAAAATTGCTGATATGACAATCTAGTCAGCACCAAATGTCTTATGTAGTATAGCTGGTGATTGACGTGGGTGATTTTAAATGACATGATGTCTTTTTGCAATATTTCTTTTTATGAGTTCTCTAATTGTCTTTTTTTTTTTCTTATTGCACTGTTCAGCTTTTTGTTCGCCAGTTATCGAAGCCTTGGCAATGGTTTACGAAGGCCGTTGGTCACAAGTGAGGGCAACCCTTGCGTTAGCCACCCCTTGCAAGGGCATCAAGGCCTTGCCAAATTTGGCTAGGATTACCATAGCTTATGGCCAATAGCTTTGCCTAGATTTGGCAAGGGCTATGATGCTCACTTGTGACCGGTAGAGGAAAAAGATGAACAATAGCATAGGATAAAAAAAAGAAGCAAAAAGAAAAGAAAAGAAAAGAAAATTTAGAAATTCTTGACTCAATGCAAGGTGGCGTCATTTCATATAAAATTGTTCGCATTAGCTATCGGCTTGGCATTAAGCAGACCATTGTCAGCGATATTTAGTTTAAATTGACCGGATTAACTAATTGAAAATTGTCAAAAGATTTATGGCTATATTAATCAAAATTGATAAATTTAGAAATGAATTCACCGTCGTTTAATAAATTTAAGATATTTTGGATAATTTTTATGTTGATGAAGTGGAGTAATAGATATGAACTTATCACGTCATTTAAAGTGTCGATTATGTTGATGGACATGATATCTTTTAATATTGTAAATGGAGATAATGATCATCTAATAATTGCTGGTGTCATGGCGCAGGGGGGTGATCGTGCGCCCGTACGTAACGCCAGCACCTTATCGTGGCATAATTCTATATTCGACACTTTACAGGACTCGAGTCGAGGTCACGTGTACTTCACTGCCAAATATTTCCACCTCGGCTTGATCACGTGACCACTACTGTTGAAGGATTTTTATGAGCTAAGTATACTAAAATCGTTTCACGTAATTGATATATAAAGTGATGTGACATTATATTTATCGACTGTGACCCATTTATTTAAATGCATACTTGCAATCTGTTATGTTATCTAATATATCAATTCCATATATCACATTCTTAGATAGCTTACCATTACAAATATTAATTTGATATACCTATGGCGATGTATTGGGCTAATAATGTGAAAGGAAGAAATGAGGGGACAACAGAAGTCACTAATCAACATATGTTTCTATATAAGAGGTCATAAAACTTGGTAAAGTGCGTGTAAAACACTCTATTAGGAGTAACCTAATCACACACAACCTTGTTGTAAAGTAAGTGAATTTTGCATTTTTAATTCTCGAGTGTTATCCATGCCTTTAATTCATCTTTCCTCTCTTTTTTCGCTTGTTTGGTGGAAACTCTAGGAAGGGGGGAGTTGTTGCATGCTCTATATAGATCATGTGGAACGATATATCTCTATAGTTTTGTAGACCATATAATAACTATTCGTAGAAAGGTAATCACAGGAGGTCACGACCTCTTCGCCAAAATTCTTATTCAAATACTATGAAATATGCATATGCAATAAATATATATAGGAGAATAACAATAACAACAACGAAATTTGTCACAAACTTAATTTTAAAAAATTATAGTAAAGTGAAATCTGCAAATAGGCAAGTAATGAGTTCAAATTACTCTTGTTGTGGTCAATAACGTAACATTTAGCATTGCATGTTTTGTTACTCTCATCCGATATGTATGAAATTGTATTTTCCTTTTTTATTATCGTTGTTTTATTGCATGAGATTGATTATTTAAGGACCTTGTGTGCGTCATTGTATACATATTGTTCGCTTTAGACACTAAGTACTTACGATTTTATTCGTCTCGAAACAGCTCTGAGCCTTATCAACTAGTTCAGGACTCTTCTCTAAACGATGTGAGAGAGGAGACATGCGCTTTGCCTCGCCTGCGTATTGTCAAGGCAATCTTAATCCATCCCTCCATACTGTCCCAAGTCTAGGTTGTCATATTCTCCATTTCTATGGCACAACACCCTTGTTGTGGCCCTACACGTTGCGAAAATCGGCTCTAATACCACTTATAAGGACCTTGGGCTGTCACTATACACATAGTCCCTTTTGGACATTAAATTTTCATGATTTTGTTTTTGTCAGGACAGCTCATACTACTTCAAGAAAACGCGTATGTACAATCAGAGGGACACAAGCCTTATCAACTAGCTTAGAACTCCCCTTAAGCAATGTGGGATATGAAACATGTGCTTAGCCTCGCTCGCGTACTACCGAGGCAATCTTAGTCCGTCTCTCCGTACTACCTCGAGTCTAGGTTATCACAAATTATATATTGATTTTATTTATACACGTCCTCATCCACATTAATTATATAATGATGTTATATATAGACATGTCTTCAATCACATAGAAATCTTAGATACTTACAAAATGTTAAACTAAATAGGGTGTTGCCTACGTTTCTACTTGAGTGAAAAGTAATAGAAAAAAAAAATAATTTACGACATTTTATACAATCATCTAGCCATCAAGAAAATAATGATTTATCTAGTCAAAATAATAAGGAGATAAGTACTTTGCAAGTCTTACAACTTGTCACATTGATCCAATTAAGTCATTCCGTTGATTATACTTTTTAAAAATTTTATGATTTGATTGTACTTTTGTAATAAATTTTAGGACTTTTAGTATATTTATTCCAATAATAAATCAAGATGAAGTGGTAAAAAAAAAAGAATTTGCAATGTTAGCATACTGAACTTAGTATATATTGAAAAGACGAATTAAAAATTATATATTTTATCTTAAGTAAGTAATGCTAAATTCGCTACAAAGAAAATTTAACTCTACACATTAGATAATGGTGGAGAAAATTTCTTGTAGTACTTATTCACACCAAGAAGCTATATTCTAGTAGCAATTTTACATTATTGTATATTGGTTATTAGGATATGTCTCGTGCATTAGCTTATTGAATTCAAGAGAGCCTGGTACAATCTATCAAGATCTCAGGTGGATCGACGTCTACTCTTAATGTCGAAGGATTGGGATGAGTCAGGGTCACAGCTAGATCGCAGTTTTAACAATCGTACAGACGTCAAGAGGATAACCTTTGATCCCTCCGTCCCGGGAGTGACGTCTTGTCATCCCACCCATCTTCCACGCACCCCTCCCATAAAAAATGGAAGACAGGTGGTTTCGGATCGATTTGCGCCTCCCTTTTTCGCTCTGAGTGGCGGATCATTCGGGGTCTTTATATCGTTTCGTATGGCTAATCAAAAGCATTATTTAATGGTATTATTGCGCTCTATCACCGAAAAGGAGTTACCCTCCTTGACCGTGATGTCAGCATTAATCTTATCGCGGATTGCATGCTTTGTAACATGCATCTTATACGAGAACATGTACTAGTGTACCCTTGACATATAAACTCTTCTCCCAGATTCGTTTGATGGAATTTGCATTTGAAGTTTCGTGCGCCAAAAAGCTGGAGAGATCTCAACGTGGGTAGGCTCGGCTCGAGGTTCAGTGTGGAATTATAATATGAGATGGCCACTTGGTGGGATAAGAGCTGATAAAGAGTCTCGAACAATGATCCGACAATTGTGTAATCATTGGTGCTGCTATATATATAAGTAGCAATTGGCACATGCTTCGTTTTTGGCTTTAGATATTTATGTGACCTCTCCATAGTGGAGAAAATTATTCAAAAATAAAATTATTCAAAAAGTCATAAATCTATTATAATTTAACTAATTTAATTCTTTGCCTTTTTTCCAATGCTGGCAAGCATCAGCAGCAACCATCACCCGCCATGATGGCTTCACTCAAGGCCATCACCTTACCGACTTCGGGTGAGGGTGCCAAGGCCCTCACCAAATCTGGGCGAGGGTTGTCCCCAACTGATGAGGCGCGATGTCTGAATGAACTCAATTGACAAATTATCAAAAAGTTAAAGAGTTGTCCACTTTAAAAAATAACAAAAAATAAAAAAAGAAACATAAAAAATAAAAAAAATAAAAAAAATACAAAGGTTGTCTATTTTAGTTCTAGCACATATAGAAAATTGGCTAAATAGACTCAATTAGCGAATCGTCAGAAAGTTTGAGACTCAATCGACAAAATGTCAATTTGTTTATAATTCAATTAGCAAAACTATCTTGACCCAAAAATATTGACAAAATTGAAAGGTTTAAGACTAAATTGGTCAAAGTGTGATAGGTTTAGGTCCTTTTAAACAATTTTCCCCCTCTAACATGTGCTTGCGTAAATGCTCTGATTGGGAGTAGTATCATTGTCCAAATTAATGGAGGAGTCGTCGATTGCGGAAAAGGGTTTTAACTTTTGAAGCAACCGTGGGCGCGAGGAACGTCGATGATTGAAGTAATCCACTTGTCACAAATCCCTTACGAGGACATCTTTTTCAGAACAGCAACAACTTGATGTTATCTATCAGCCAACGCTGGTCAAACATTACAATTCGACGTCGAATGAAGTTCGGATTATCACCATCCATTTGTACTTTGGAATCGTGTACTCTCCCGAGTCAAAGGCAATAGGCCTTTAACAAAGCACTTCTTTGAAATGAAGGGAATATAATAAAGAGAGAAACTGCCGAGTCTCGAAATTCATATTCCATTGTGACAGGGAAATGGCATGAGAGTAGAAAGCATAAGTTCCATCTGACATCAAGCATATCCTTAACCAAAAGAGATGTGCGGTCCCGAAATAAGTGCTCGGACATCGTAACATGGAGTGTGTAAATGGGCCACCATTATCTTCTCACCTTTGCAATTGCGTTCTAACTGTTTGGAGAATTGATAATTTATTGTTAGGTGATCAATGATGAATGGGTGCCCCGATCAATCTTGGAATTTGTATGATCACATGTGGTTAATTCATGGGCCATTGGTCTTGGTGGTAAGGCTGTGTTGCAACATAACATGCATGTGTAATCAAGTAACCTAATATCAAGTTTCAAGTTTCACGTGTTAAAATATAATATTAAATCATGTTTTCGTCTAATAATTTAGGTTTTTAGAATAGTTAGTAGTGGACTCATAAAGTCTCATATAGTATTAGAGTGAAGGTCTTAAGTTCAAATCTTTCCAAGCCCTTATTTGTTGTCATAAAATAAAACTGATGGAAAGCCAGATGGAAGAAGAAAAGGGTAGAAAAGTGTATTGCTTTCTCATATCAAAGATGTATGTGTACAACCATACTGTATATTTGATATCAATTAGTGCCAAAGATATCTTCATCATATCAATTAGTGTAATAGTATCTCCGACATATCTCCGACACTCTCCCTCAAGCTGGTGGTCTATACACATTAAGGACGCCTAGCTTGCTAGTAGATACATATGTTGCCTTTGATATAAAGGTTTGGTGAAGATTTTTGTAGGCCGCTCTGTTGTTCTTATTCCCTTTGTCTTAATCACTCTATCCTAGAGTTTGTCTATGATGAAAGGACAATTGGTTTCTATATGCTTCGTTGTTTCATAAAAAAATTGGATTTACTGTGAGTTTAAGCACAACATCATTGTCATATACCGAGACTCTAGACAATTTCACAACTAGTTTTCACCATTGCTCAATATTCTGCTTTAGCGGACAATAACGAAATAGTTGATTGTTTCTTTGTTTTCCATAAGAGCAGTGGGTTTTCCAATTTGACACAAAATTCTGTAATAGATTTTCTACTCATAGGACAAATGGCATAATCCGTGTCACAATATGCCATCAGGTCCATGTTGTTATCTTGGAACAATAATATTTCTAATCTCGGATATCCTTTTAAGTGCTGCACCACTTTCAACGCTACATTCATGTGAGACTATTTTGGGCCATGCATGAATTTACTGAGGATTTCTATTGAGTAGCATATGTCGGGTCTAGTCATGGTGAGATAATTGAGTTTCCCAACAAGTCTCTGATATATAGAGAGGTCCTTGAGTAAAGGATCCTCATTTAGTGGTGACAATTCTTTGTCATATTCTGACGTTGTCAACTTGGCAGTTTGCTCAATTGGGATGATTGCTAGTTTGGAACCTAATAGTTCTACCTTCCAGATAATCTCTTTGACAAATTCGTGCCGACTAAGGCTAATTCCTTTATCTGATTGTGCGATTTCCATCTCAAGAAAATATTTGGGAGATCCCAAATCTTTAATGTGAAGAGTGGAATGCAAGTATTTCTTGAACTTTGTGATGACAAAGTCATCATTCTCCATGATCAGTATATCATCAACATATATTAATAAATAAATGGATGATGTCCCTCGGTTCCAAGTGAATAGGCCATAGTTGTGTGTTTGATTGCTTGAATTCTGCTGTTGTGAATGGAGCAGTAAATTTGGGATACCACTGATGGAAAGCTTGTTTGAGTTCATATAGGGATTTTCACAAACGACATACTCAATTCTCTCTCTGACTGCATAAATATATATATTCCAAGATCCACTACTACTTTAAGATCTCGAGGGCTTTTAATAACCTGCGGAATTAAGAGGGGTGAATTAGGGAGAGCTAGCGCAGTTTTCTATTTAGTTTTATAACGAGGCGTACTCCAAACACAAAAACTCAAAGTGACGTGATATCACATAATGGATCCGGGGCAAACACTTTTAATATATGTTCTTCCACAAGAGTTAGAAACATATAATTGTCACGAGATCACACGTTGCCACTTGTCCCAGTACAGGAAAATGGATGTTACATTCATCCTATGCACGTGAGACAGTCAAAAAAGCTGTTGCAGATGGAGCACGATACCATCGAGTTCTTTTCACATTGGATTTATTAAGCCGAAAAGGTTTGCCTTTCATAGTTCAAGGGACATGCGAATCTTGATCGGGAGCCACCCGTCGTCCATTAATGTGGGAGGCACAGAACATTGTGCCGTGATAGGTCGCTAAGCGGATGGATTCACATCACCCTCTCAACGTCTGATAAAGAAAGGGAGTCTTAAACGACAAACGTCTAAAAACCTACAGAAAAGATATGAAAACCTAAGTTATTTAAGAAGCTCGAATGCATGGTGGGATGTCCAGGTGAAAGGGGAAGAGAAAGTCTCTAATAAGTAAGTTTGGCAGAAAATATTGATAAATTTAGAAAACATCTGACTAGGTGTTGATCTTTCGGGTGCACAGTCTGTCTGTGCTACACCACCCAACCAATTATTCTGGGTGATTATAATACTCCACATCAAGGCCCAAGATGGTGTGGTCTTTCTCCTCTATATATATTGCATGGCCTGCGTGACAAGTGTTCACACAGCACAGCTCATCACTGAGGGCTAGAGACATAACTGGGGCATCCTGTGTTGAGCTGCGAAATCTTTCATTCTCAAATATTTCCTTCAGTTGAGATGCCACCCTTGATTTCCTGAGAAGTAGAGAGAGGGGCAATGGCCATTTTCTCGACCGATAATCCCTGGGCTTTTGCTTTTGGCCTCCTAGGTATATAGTTTTAGCTTGACATGATCTGACTTGTAATCTCACTTAGTATCTTCATCAAACTAGGGTTAACATGCATATTATACTTGTGCCATCACTAACCCCTATTTCATCAAGATATTGATTTCCTCGCAAGGCCATGGACTGATTCATTTGTCATCTTTTTTTAATAATTCTTTGTCCCAGGTAATCTCATATCTTTCGTGGTCTTTTTGGCCCTAGTGTAAGTTCATCCTCTTGATCATTTTTTTTGTTTAGCTTAACAGAAGCCTCTGGAAGTATGAACATGAACGAGTGGCTAATAGGATTATTGCAATCCTTTTCTTGCTTATGTTGGCAGACCAACATTTTATAGGGTATGCAAGAGGAAGTCGACCGAAGGGTTTCAATCAGTTCCGTACGTAGTTTCTTTGCTCAGCGCCATGCTCTGGCTATACTATGCGTCCATCAACTCTGAGTCCAATGATTTCCTTCTCATCACCGTCAACTCAGTGGGATGTGTCATAAAGACCATCTACGTTGCTCTCTACCTTGCTTATGCTCCTAAAAAAGCTAAGGTACGAACTAACCTATCTAATCACATATAAATGATAGTCACAATTCAAACCTGGTTGATATGTAACGACATAAGTTGTTAAGGAAGGTATTTTAATGATAAATGCTCGCATGCACGCATTCATGCAGATATTTACAGTGAAGCTGATGGTGACGGGCTTTGGAGGGTTTTGTTCCTTTCTACTCTTGTTCCACTTCTTAACAAAAGGATCAACCAGGGTCCAACTTCTTGGGTGGCTTGTGTTCGATTCTCCATCATCGTTTTCGCAGCTCCTTTAAGTGTTATGGTGAATCACTGGAGTAATTCTTGATTTCTTATTTTTTAATTTCCCTATTTATACTTTTCTTCATGCACAATGCTACTAAGTTATGTGAGACAAGTTTTGCATGACATTGATTTTTGACAAATATTGTGCAGAGAATGGTGATCCGAGCCAAAAGCGTAGAGTTCATGCCCTTCTCTCTCTCATTTTCCCTCACTCTCAGCGCTGTAACTTGGCTCCTCTACGGTCTATTCCTCAAGGACATCCACATTGTGGTATGCATCGACTTTCAGCAAATACTAATGCTAAAGAGTTTTCTATTACCCAAAGAAAAAAGTTTGTCGAGGAGACTACAGTTTAGATATCGCTTTATTTTCTGATATACATTCATTAACACAAGTATGATCATTCTTATAGGTTCCAAGCGTACTAGGTTTTATCCTTGGAGTGCTTCAGATGGGACTGTATCTGATATACAGGAAGAGGAATGTGATGGTCTTGGAGGAGCCCCATTATTTAGGTGGTGCTAAGCCAATTACCGATACTCAAAGTTGCAGTGTCGCCTCTGATGATGTCACCATCTGAGAAATCGAGAATGCAAATGATGAGGAACGAATTTAGATGATGATGATGATAGAGAATGAACTCAGCAGGCGAAGGATCTGTACAAGAAATGTTCTTCTTTTATATCTTTGTATTAGAGTCTTATATATTGAGAAATCAAATGCAACTGAGCAATTTGAATCCCCTGTTCTTCCCTCTCCTCTATTCTCCTTATCTTCACTTAGACGAGCTTGACTCTTTTCTATATATACGAAGAGAAGCTAGAGAACTAATAACAGAACAAACGATCTAACCGACTTGAACTAACAAACTTTTACAGCTATTTACAACAGAACAGCAACTTTGACAAATCAAGCTTGGCAATCCACGTCTTCTATATTGTATAATCTTCACCGTTGATAAGACTGGCTATCCGTGTCTTCTACATCAACTCATGACAGTCTTATGGTGATCCTCATCTTCTAGTGTTGACCCGCAGCTGACTTTCGATGTAGCAGAGTAAGATAAGGATCTTGATCCTTTAACATCCCCCCTCAAATTGGGAAGGGTGAATGATCCGATTCCCAATTTGGTTCGGAGAGTAACATGAGCTAATCATGAGAGTGACTTAGTAAATATCAGCTAATTGAAGATGAGTAGAGATATATTGAACACGAATAGATCCAGAAGAAACTTTCTCACGTACAAAGTGAAAGTCAACTTCAATGTGCTTAGTTCGAGCATGCAGTATTGGATTGGCTGTAAGAGAAATTGCTGATATGTTGTCATAGAATAAGGATGTAGGTGAGTGAAGAGAGATACCAATGTCTCGTAACACAAAGCTTATCCAGGTGAGTTCAGCAGTTGTCGAAGCAAGTGCTCGATATTCTGCTTCAGTGGAGGATCTGGAAACAGTAGGTTGTTTCTTGGCTAACCATGAAAGTAGATTAGATCCAAGAAATGTGCAAAACCCAGTTGTGGAACGTCATGTGATTGTACAACCGGCCCAATCAGCATCTGAAAACCCATAGAGGTTTACTGAACTTTGAGAATGAAGATAGATCCCAAGATGTATAGTACCCTTGACATATCGAAGGACTCTTTTTAACTGATGAAAGTCTGCCACTGTAGGATTTTGCATCTTTTGACAAAGAAGATTGGTAGCAAAAGCTAGGTCTGGTCGAGTAATGGTCAAGTACTGAAGACCACCAACCAAGCTTCTGTACTCCACAGGATCTGTGAGCTGATTTGTAGTATCAGCCATGGAAATTGATCGAAGTGGCAAGGGTGTTGAGATTGGTTTACAATCAGCCATATGAGCTCGTTTCAGCAAGTTAGTGGCATATTTTGTTTGGCATAGGAATAGTTTCTGTGAAGTACATTTGGCTTCAATGCCCAAAAAATAGTGAAGATATCCGAGGTCCTTCATATGGAAGTGAAGACTAAGCTGTTGAATTAAGGTAGTTAAGAGCTGGGGTGAACTACTAGTCAAGATGATATCATCAACATATAGTAGTAATAAGATTGTATGTGATTTAGCATGAAGAACAAACAAGGAGGGATCTGCTGTGCTACAGAAGAAGCCACTTTCAAGTAAAAATTTGCTGAATTTATCGAACCAAGCTCTTGGGGCTTGTCGAAGACCATATAAGGACTTTTGAAGCAGACAAACATAACTTGGCTTCTGAGGGTGTATAAAGCCAGGTGGCTGGTCCATGTATACAATCTCATTCAAATCTCCATGGAGAAAAGCATTCTTAACATCAAGTTGATGTATTGGCCACTGTTTTATCATAGCTAGAGACAGCACTATCCGGATTGTTGTGTGTTTCACAACAGGGTTGAAGGTCTCAGTGAAGTCTAGTCCTGCTTCTTGGTGAAAGCCTTTGGCGACTAGACGAGCTTTTAGTCTGTCAAGAGTCCCATCTGGTGCGAGTTTGGTCTTATACACCCACTTACAGCCTATCACATTCATCTGGTCAGTTTTGGGAACTAATGTCCAGGTTTGGTTTTCATCTAGAGTATCCATTTCTTCTTTCATAGCCCTATACCAAGCTTTATTAGCTAAGGCTGATTTGATAGACCGTGGTTCCATAGGAACTTGATACTCAGCTAAACAAGCATACTTTGGATTTGGTTTTCTAATCCCAGACTTCAGTCAAGTCTGCATATGATGATTATTAATAGTACCTTGAGAAGAAGACAGAGTAGAATTGTAGTGCTCTTCACCAGAACTACTGTCAGCTGGTAGATCATTGTGTGAAGATGAAGAGCTGGTAGTATGTTGTCCTTGAGTGGTAGATAGATCTGTAGACATACTATCTATTGAAGTTAAGACCGGTTGTTCATCTGTTGTGCTTTCATTCTGTAAATGTATCGAGGAAATGGTCTGAGGTTGTTGTCTACTATATAAGTGATGATTATAACAATCATCTATATCAGGATGAAGCTAATTTATGATTGACTGATGAAGAGGACCATTGTCTGTTGACTCTGTTCTTGGAGGTTCGAAGAAATGCATCCCTCCAATCCATTGTTTGTATAGATTTGTATACTGTCCATACTCATTGGCCAACCTCTTTGTAAAAGGATAAGAAAGTTCATCAAAGACAACATGTCTACTGATATACACACGATTATCAGTGGGTACAAGACATCGATATCCTTTGTGCAGATTACTGTAACCCAAAAAGATACAGGGAAGAGATTGAGGATCAAATTTGTGGCTTGCATATGGTCTCAAGCAAGGATAGCAAGCACAGCCAAACACCCTTAAATGATCATACCTTGGCTGTCTATTATGAAGTTTATTATAGGGTGTATCCATCTTCAGTTTTGATGTGGGGAGAATATTTATAATGTAATTAGCTGTCGCAAAGGCATCCACCCAAAATTTTAGTGGAACTTTTGAGTGATATAGCATAGCTAACCCCAGTTCAACTATATGTCGATGTTTTCTTTCTGAGACCCCATTCTGTTATGGTGTGTGAGGACAAGATATAAGCTGTTTTATCCCATAGTTTTTCAGATGAGTTTGGAACCTGTTGCTTACGAACTCTCCTCCCCCATCACTCTGGAAGGTTTTAATCTGATGATTGTATTGCCGTTCAACTAGCTTTTGGAATTGAACAAATATGTCATAGAACTCAGACTTCAACTTCATAGGATATAACCAGTTGTATCGAGAAAAACTATCAACAAAAATCACATAATATCTAAAATTTTGAATTGAACATACTGGTGAGGGTCCCCAAATGTCACAATGAACCTTTTCCAATGGAAGACTTGACACAGAATCCGACAAAGGAAAAGATAGAGCTGTACTTTTTGCTATTTGACAACTACTGCATACATTCGTAGATGTTGAATTAAAATGTATCAGCTTCTGTTTCTGCAAATGTTTCACAACCTATGCATTTGTGTGAACTAATCTCTGGTGCCATGTGTCTTCATTGACTATCCTTTTCCTCTGAGTAAAGAAAGCTTCTGTAGTTTGTGGATTAACTTGATAAAGCCCTCTAGTTTTCCTTCCGAGCTTCACCATTATTTTGGTATTGTTGTCCTTTACATAAACACCAGTTTTATCAAAGGTGAACGAGCAAGGATAGTCATCTGTAAGCTTAGATACTGAAAGAAGGTTCTTCTTTATCTCTAGAACAATTAGGACATCATTAAGAGGTAATGTACTACCCTTTGTATTCAGCCAAGTATCGCCAATATATGTTACAGGTAAACATGATCCATTGCCTGCCATAACAGTATCATATCCTTGATATTTAGAAAGAGTATGAAGCATACCAGGATTGGCACTGATGTGGGCTGTAGCTCCAGTATCAGGATACCATTCGCTTCTTGTTGAATCTTCAATATGCATTGCTGTTAAAGCTGCTGGAATGTCTTCTGCTTGATAAGAGTTGTCAAACCGATACCAGCAGCGAAGAGCATCATGTCCAGATCGTTTACATATTTGACATTCCAGTCGAATACTACTTGTTTCTTTCTCATCCTGTAAGTTCTTATTTGAGTTTACAGAAGGATAAGTTTTGATGTTTTGGTACCTTTGAGAGTAAGTAGTATAGGGTCTGAATCCTTGATTCGTTGTAGAGATAATATTTCTCTGTCTAGGGTATTGATCTCCTTGTCCTTGGTTTAAGATATCTGTTCTATAATTCTGACTTCTTTCAGTGTAACCAAACCCACGACCTCTGTTATTAACAGCTCTGCCACGACCATAGCTTCGACCTCCTATGCAACTTCCTCTTTGAGATATAAATCCAGAAGTTTGAGAGATGTAATCTCCATTATTGTTTTCTTTAGGCTGTAACTGAGACTGTTTTTGCCCAAAATAGGCCAAATTCGGGTTGAACTGATTCCTGGAGTAGGTCTTCAGTCTTGATTCAAACCTTTCTAATTGGGCAATAACCTCATCATACACAGGTTGAGGCTTTAAGCAATATATGGTGGTTTGAAAGTTTTCATAATCAGGGCCTAAACCTTCCAAAACACCAAACATTTTGGTTATTTCATCCACCGGTTTGCCTATTGCATTCAACTGATCACATATGGATTTATATTCCCTGAGATAAACAGAGAGGGTTTGTTCATGCTTTTGGCATGATTGCAGTTTTCCCCTCAGTTCGAACTCTCTAGCAATTGACTTCTGTGTAAATCGTTTCAGAAGAGTTTGCCATACTTCAGATGATGTTTCTAATCCGATTATTAAGCTCGAATATTTTCAGAACAGCCCCACTGATCCATGATGATATCAACTGATCTGTTCTAGTCCAATCGGTATAATCTGGATTGATAAGATCAGCTTCACAACCTTCATCCTCTCTCTGCAGCATTCGAGGAGGCGAAGGAATATCACCATTAACAAAACCAAAAAGATCTTGACTTTTCAGAAATCTTTGGATTTGAGCTTGCCACAACAGGAAGTTGTCTTCAGCAAGTTTGATTGTGACAAAATTCGAGATATTCACATGTATTGGAAAGGAGTACTTTGGTGTTCTGATCGCCATTGTTACGATCCTTTAGCTTGAAGAAGAGGATAACAGTAATACTATGAACTCCGATATGATTACCTTGATATAGAGAGTTTCTGGAGCTTCAGATCTTCTGTCTTGATGCAAAAACCTATTGGTGAATGGATCTTTTCATTTAGATGCAGTAGAACCAGCTCTGATACCATGAGAAATCGAGAATGCAAATGATGAGGAACGAATTCAGATGATGATGATGATAGAGAATGAACTCAGCAGGCGAAGGATCTGTACAAGAAATGTTCTTCTTTTATATCTTTGTATCAGAGTCTTATATATTGAGAAATCAAATGCAACTGAGCAATTTGAATCCCTTTCTTCCCTCTCCTCTATTCTCCTTATCTTCACTTAGACGAGCTTGACTCTTTTCTATATATACGAAGAGAAGCTAGAGAACTAATAACAGAACAAACGATCTAACCGACTTGAACTAACAAACTTTTACAGCTATTTACAACAGAACAGCAACTTTGACAAATCAAGCTTGGCAATCCACGTCTTCTGTATTGTATAATCTTCACCGTTGATAAGACTGGCTATCCGTGTCTTCTACATCAACTCATGACAGTCTTATGGTGATCCTCATCTTCTAGTGTTGACCCGCAGCTAACTTTCGATGTAGCAGAGTAAGATAAGGATCTTGATCCTTTAACACCATCGACGTTGATGAGGTCAAGGAGAGGAAAGATGATGTATATGAGGGTGAGACAAGCTTTGAAGCTTCCGAGAATGGACCAGTGGTGAATATTTCATGTGAAGTTTAACAATGGTTAAGCCGCTGCATATGTCTGTTGTTGTCTTTACAGTAGCTAGTTAAGCTAATTTACTTCTTTCTTCTTTGTTGTTAATGTACGCATCGTTACTTGTATATGCAAGTGGTGATTAAGAGCGCATGCATAAGTGCTCTGGAATTGCAATGTTTCATCTAGCATTTAAAATCATTCTGGTCTCGTTCCTCTTGTTAATGAACTCATTCTACTGTCTTTTTAATCCGTTTTGAAAAAGAAAAATTATCTAGGTTGCTTTGTCTCGAATTAGAAATGGTAACTTTGCCTCGATTCACCTATGAAGATCATGATTCGTGACTAGAATCGAAATTGGCCGTCAAAGATGCCTGTCATGATCTTCCTCCTTTAAAAGGAGAGAGTCCCACTCTTTGGAAGACTAATAATCAAACATATCGTCGTAAAGTCATTAAGCGAGCAACGTTTCAACAAAAGTGATTTAACGACTTAATTGATGGCATTAATAACTGCCTATATGGCAATAACTAACATATCTAGCACCATTTAGTGCACATAAACCACCAAAAGTATTTCCGACACCACTTCTGACAATATTTGAGTGAAATGGGCGGCATTTCTTAGTGTTGGGAAAATATCTTGGAAATGTGTAACTTTTTGAAGGGCAGGTAAGTCGGTGCTCGAAACAAGACTTGAGCTCGATCGGATATTTGAGTTTTACCAAGATCGACTTGAGCTCAAAGAAACTCGATTTTTCAGAGCTTCGCAAAGCTCGAATATCTTGGATTTTTATATATATTTGAATATTGTATAACCGTAAAGGATCTTTATGTTTGATTTTATCACAATTACAATTGCAAGCTTGAGCATGACTCAATATAAGATTCGAGTAGCTGGAGCTCGACTTTAGATCAAACAAGTTGATTTGATCGAGTAATATATGTTATAGATGAAGCCAAATATTTGTTTTTAGGGGCTTTTTTTTGTCTTTTCTATTAGATTTCCTTTTAGGTTAAAAGTGGTATCTTTATATTAGCGATGGCAAGACCCTAGCCGTCAAGACGCTGGAAAAGGAAATGGAGAGGCAAGAAAAAGAGAGAAGAAAAAAGTGAATTTTTTTCATGATGGGGGTTCTCAATCTCTTTGTGCCCTGATCTTGAGAGAAGATCATCGTTGTATTTCAACTTTTTCGAAGTCTTGTGGATTCACAGAGTGCCTCTGCGCGGAGACGTAACTAGGTTTGGATGAACTTTGATAACAAATTTTCTAGCGTGTTCATCTGATTCTGTTATTTTATTATTATATTCTACTTGGTGAATTGTTTGCGAATGTTATTTTTCTAAAATCGATGTGCGATTTCGTGACAACTGGTATCAGAGCCTGGGTTGGCTAATCGAGAACATCAAGGGTTTTTCGGTGATGTTCGATTGAAAGCAAACAATATGGCAGAAGATAAAATCAGAATCGATAAGTTCAATGGGGAGGATTTCGGATGGTGGAAACTACAAATAGAGGATTATCTTTATAAAAAGATCTCTATGCATCACTTGAGGGTTGGAAACCCGAGATGGCGGAAGTGGATCCGACAGCAGAAGCAGGATGGAAAATTCTTGATCGAAAGGCATTAGGTGCGATTCGTCTAGGGTTGACCAAAAAAACAGGGTACCACATCGCGAAAGCAAAAACTGCAAAAGAAGCCATGGATATTCTAACGAATATTTATGAGAAGCCATCCACATCAAATCAGGTATTTTTGCTGAAGAAATTGGTTAATATGAAGTTATCGATAGAGGTTACGTGGCGAGCATATTAATAGTTTCACGCAGTCATGGGTCAATAGGAATCTGCGGGCATAAATTTAGATATGAAGCTTCAAGCTTTATTATTTTTATGTTCTCTTCCGAGAAAGTTACAATACCGCAAAAGTGCGGGAATTTCGAGCACCATGAAAGATGATTTAACTCTTGATGATGCTGTGAGTAGTATCATGGATGAAGAGATGCGAAGGAAAGTCTCAGGTGGAGATAATTTTTCTGCATCTACATCTTCAACGGCACTTGTAGTGGAGAACCGTGGAAGAAGTAAAAAGTAGAGAAAATTTCAGCAGGCGTGGCAGATCACAATCAAGGGGTAAGAGACAGGTTGCAAAAAATGAGTGTTGGTTTTGTCACAAAACTAGACACCAAAGGTTTCAGTGTAAAGCCTACAAAAAGAAGTAGCAAGATGAGAATTAAGGAGCTAATGTGGTTAGCGATGAATCTTTGCTAGATAACTTGTGTTTGTCTGCAGGGTTTGACTTGACAACAGATAAATGGTTTATTAATTCTGGTGCTTCTTTTCATTGCACCACGCAAAGAAACATATTTGATGATTATGTCAGTGGAGATTTCGGACAAGTGGTTGTGGGAAATGGCCACATGTGTTCCATTATTGGGAAAGGAACCGTGACTATGAACATCTCAGGTGGAGGATGTCTAGTTTTGTGTGAAACTAGGCATATTCCGGAATTAAAGAAAAATTTGATTTCAACCAATAAACTTGACCAAGAAGGTTTGGTAATAACCTTTGGCTGCGGAGAGTGGAAGATAACCTCAAGGGTAAGAGTAGTAGCAAAGGGAAAGCGTACAGGTACACTTTACTTTCTCCAAGGAGACAATATCCGTGATATGGTTGTAACTACAATTGCTATAGGTACTACTCTTTGGCATTATCGTTTGTGACATCTTGGTGAAAAATGTGTAAAGCAGTTACACTCGAGAAAATTACTCCTAGGTTTGCAAAAAGTTGAGTTAGATTTTTGTGAGAGTTGTATTTATGGAAAACAAAAGGCTGTTAGTTTTCAATTGAATGAGTGACAAAATAAAAGCCATAAACTAGAGTTGGTTCATACTGATGTATGTGGACCTGCTCAGGAACTCTCTTATGGTGGTAAGAGATATTTTATCACCTTCATTGATGATGCAACAAGGAAAACTTGGGTCTATGCTCTTAAAGAAAAATCAGAAGTATTCGGGATGTTCAGAATGTGGAAGACCAGGTAGAAAAAGAAACAGGTTATCAGATTAAAGCTCTGAAGTTTGATAATGGTGGTGAATACACAAGTAAAGAATTTGCAGATTATCTGAGTCGAGAAGGCATACACGGGTTAAAGACTGTTCCTAGAACTCCTCAAGAGAACAATGTAGTTGAAAGGATGAATAGAAATGTTCTAAAATGTGCGAGATGCATGAGGCTACACACGGGTCTCCCACTACACTTATGGGCTGCCACAGTTGATGCAGCTGTTTATCTTATCAATAGAAGTTCATCTAGTGCGTTGGATGGAGAAATACCACAAGAGCAGTGGTTAGGTAAAAAAATTAATTATTCACATCTAAAGGTGTTTGGTTGTATTGCATATGCTTTGATTGACAAGGAGGATAGAACAAAGCTTGATGCTAAGTCCCAGAAGTGCGTCTTTATCAGATACGGTGGTGACGAGCATGGCTATAGGCTTTGGGATTATGAGAATAACAAAGTCATCTGCAGTCGCAATATGGAATTCCATGAAGAAAAGATGTACAAGGATCGTCAGACAGAGACAGAACATGAGAAGGTAGTACAACCATAATATGTTGAATTAGACACAATGCCTGTGAAGATGTTTCCAGTGGATCGAAGTTCACCTGAAAGAGAGGTTCAAGATGAGCCTATTATTAGTGAAGAGGTAGTTCAAGAGGAACACCATGATTCAGAGCAGACTAACAACCCTGAAGTACCTGTCGGAGATCTACATGTGTGAGAAAGCCAAAGGTAATTTTTGATCCATCAGCTAATACTGTTCTGAGCCATATATTATATACAGATTCAGGAGAACTGGAGACTTACGATGAGGCAAAGGCAGACACCTCTCACTTGCAGTGGGAGTGTACTATGAAAGACGAGATGAGCTCGTTACTTCAGAACAAAACTTGGGAGTTGACCAAGTTGCCCACAGGTAAAAAAGCTTTATTAAACAAATGGGTGTACAAGATTAAGAATGAAGTAGATGGTAGTATTAGATACAAGGCGAGACTTGTAGTCAAGGGCTTTTCTAAAAAAAGAAGGGATCGACTACTCCGAGATATTTCTTTACCAAAAAAAGACTACTTCCGAGATATTTTCACCAGTAGTGAAAATGACATCAATTAAAGTTCTGCTGAGTATAGTTGCAGTGGAGGATCTTCATCTTGAGCAGTTAGACATAAAAACAACGTTTTTACACGGTGACTTAGATGAAGAACTATACATGGCACAATCTAAAGGTTTTGAAGTTAAAGGTAAGGAGCACATGGTATGTCATTTGAAGAAAAGCTTGTATGGCTTGAAATAAGCTCCGAGGCAATGGTACCTAAAATTTGATGGTTTCATGCAAGGAAAAGGATTTACACACTGTGAGTCTGATTACTGTGTTTATTTTCGCAAGTATGATGATGGTGACATTGTGTGTCTCTCTTTATATGTGGATGATATGCTGGTGGCTAGCTCCAATATGAAGAGAATCGTAGAAGTGAAAAAGATGTTATCATCACAGTTTGCTATGAAAGACTTGGGAGAGGCCAATAATATTTTAGGCATGAAAATCATCATGGACAGGAAAAATAAGAAATTATAGTTGTCACAGGAAGACTATGTGAACAAGGTGTTAAAGAGATTTAATATGGACAAGACAAAACCGGTTGCAACTCCTCTAACAAGTCACTTCAAACTTTCCAAGGATATGTGTTCAAGCACTCGGGCTTTGAAAGATGAGATATGCATCAGCAGTAAGGAGTTTGATGTATGTCATGGTGAGCACAAGACCAGACATTGCACAAGTAGTGGAGTTGTGAGTTGATATATGCAGAACCCAGGTAGAGAGCATTGGAATGCAGTTAAATGGACATTGAGATATCTAGCAGGTACTTCCAATTGCTAACTTTGTTATAGTGGTACATCTCTAGAGTTGCAGGGTTATGTAGATGCAGATCATTAGGGTGATCGAGATAGTGGTAAGAGTACCACTGTATATGTCTTTACAGTTGCGGGTACAGTAGTGAGTTGGGTATCTCAACTACAAAAAGTAGTGGCTTTCTCAACGATAGAGGCAGAATCCGTGACGATCACGGAATCCTCTAAGGAAATCATGTGGTTACAAGATTATATGGATGAGTTACATCGAAAACAGCCGGTTAGTACACTGTGGAGTGATAGTCAAAGTGCAGTGCACTTAGTAAAGAATGCAGCTTATTACTCAAGGACTAGACATATCAAGAAGCGTTATCACTTTATCAAGTCAGTATTGAAAGATAATGAGTTAAAGTTATAGAAGATTGATGGCTCGAAGAATCCAGCTGACATGATAACCAAGGTAGTAGACAGAGAGAAGCATATTTTATGTACTACTACCATTGATATTACTCCATGTTGATTGATGAGGAGTATCGCAGAGGCACAAGTTTTTCAACTACTATTTTTTGAAGAAGATTGATACAAAGTTGCTTGGTGCTTGGGTATATTTGTCTTCAAGTGGGAGATTGTTATAGATGAAGCCAAATATTTGTTTTTAGGGGCTTTTTTGTCTTTTCTATTAGATTTTCTTTTAGGTTAAAAGTGGTATCTTTATATTAGCGATGGTAAGACCCTAGCCGTCAAAACGCTGAAAAAGGAAATAGAGAGGCAATAAAAAGAGAGAAGAAAAAAGTGAGTTTTTTTCTTGATGGGGATTCTCAATCTCTTTGTGCCCTGATCTTGAGAAAAGATCATCGTTGTATTTTAACTTTTTTCGAAGTCTAGTGGATTCGCAGAGTGCCTCTGCGCAGAAACGTAGCCCAGGTTTGGGTGAACTTCGATAACAAATTTTCTAGCGTGTTCATCTGATTCTATTCTTTTATTACTATATTCTATCTGGTGAATTGTTTGCAAACGTTATTTTTGTGGAATCGATGTGCGATTTCGTAACAATATATCATCGAACCGAGGACAAACTACGTACTCATGAGTAACTTGACTCAGTTTACAGTGACGAACACAAGAGGCTTGGGGATGATTACTGTCGTGCCCAAGCAATATTTTCTTCCACCCTCGGCGGAGAAAACTTTCTTCAATTTAACTTCTTATCGGTTGTTTACAAAGATGGACATTTTGACGAAGTTCGTAAGTAGGAAAACCCGGTTTTTACTGAAGTCTTTTCTCATGGAACTAACTCGGAGATTTGCTTAGGAAATGATGCATTTAGTGCGCTTGTACTGAAGTCTTTTCTCATGGAACTAACTCGGAGATTTGCTTCGGAAATGGTGCATTTAGCGCGCAACAAGAAAGCAACGCATTATTGGCAACTAAAAGGAAAAGGAAAACACCCAAAACTAAGCACATTGGTGGGCCGCTCGTTGTCTTCATCTTCGTTATACATTAAGGTTGGACACGAGGATACACGTACGGAGACGGCGGTTCGGTACAAAGGTAGGCACGAATTAAAATTGACATGAATTTTAGTAAACCGGCTAATTAGACGCAAATATAATCGACGAAGACGTGGCCTTAGTCCGATTAAGATCCACTGCCTAACTACATCCGCTTTTGGAGGTCTCTATCATTTACTTATATTTTTCCTCTGCCTTGGAACCTTATCATGAATCATTGAATTATCTCCTTGCTCTTGAAACTTAGTTTGATTAAGACACTTAAGGAAAAACGTGTGTGTACGTTAGCTGTATTATGAGATCTACTTGAGTATGAATATCTCTCAGGATCATGTATATCTCATTTAATAATGCATATCCTTAATTGATATGTTATCTTCAATAGTTATCTCATAAGACCTATAAATAGGTTGATGTAATTCTCATTAGGAATATATTGAAATATACTAAAATTTGTCGATTCTTTTCTATTGGGAACGCAAATATATGAAGAGAAAAATAGAGAAGAAAACAAATGAGAATTTTTACGTGGAAAACCCTTCCTAAAAAAATTAGGAAAAAGGGAAAAATCACAGTGCCACACTAAACAATCTTCCATTACCAGGATCAGAATTACAAGTTCTAATGTTAGAAACATCAATGTTACAACTATAAAAGATATTGCCCCTATATATAGTAGGAGTTTAGGACATTCATAATTAATATGAAAAATTAGATGTATGCGATTGCAACAATAAAAGCCTTGTTGACTACTTTGACAATATAGAATTGGTAATTGCCTTAAATAAATTGCTTTTATGCTTGAAAATTATTTTTCTCTATCAGACTTCATAACTCCATCATTTTCGCATTCTTATTTCTAATTGTGTAGTTGATAAAGTCCTTTGTCAGAGTTGGACAAAAGCTTATATTTGAATTTTCTAATCCCCCCTATTATAGATGAAGCAAAATATTTGTTTTTAGGGGCTTTTTGTTTTTTCCATCAAATTTGCTTTTAGGTTAAAAGTGATATCTTTATATTAGTGATGGCAAGACCCTAGCCATCAAGATGCTAAAAAAGGAAATAGAGAGGCAAGAAAAAGAGAGAAGAAAAAAGTGAGTTTTTTTTTTCTTGATGAGGGTTCTCAATCTCTTTGTGCCCTGATCTTGAGAGAAGATCATTGTTGTATTTCAACTTTTTCGAAGTCTTGTGGATTCATAGAGTGCCTCTGCGTGGAGACGTAACCAGGTTTGGATGAACTTTGATAACAAATTTTCTAGCGTGTTCATCTGATTCTGTTATTTTATTATTATATTCTACTTGGTGAATTGTTTGCGAATGTTATTTTTCTAAAATCGATGTGCGATTTCGTGACAACTGGTATCGAGCACAGGTTGGCTAATCGAGAACATCGAGGGTTTTTCGGTGATGTTCGATTGAAAGCAAACAATATGGCAGAAGATAAAATCAGAATCGATAAGTTCAATGGGGAGGATTTCGGATGGTGGAAACTACAAATAGAGGATTATCTTTATAAAAAAGATCTCTATGCACCACTTGAGGGTTGGAAACCCGAGATGGCAGAAGTGGATTTGACAGCAGAAGCCGGATGGAAAATTCTTGATCGAAAGGCATTAGGTGCGATTCGTCTAGGGTTGACGAAAAAGACAGGGTACCACATCGCGAAAGCAAAAACTACAAAAGAAGCCATGGATATTCTAGCGAATATTTATGAAAAGCCGTTCGCATCAAATCAAGTATTTTTGCTGAAGAAACTGGTTAATATGAAGTTATCTGATAGAAATTCTGTGGTAGAGCATATTAATAGTTTCACGCAGGTCACGGGTCAATTGGAATCCGCATGCATAAATTTAGATATGAAACTTCAAGCTTCATTATTTTATGTTCTCTTCCAGAAAGCTACAATACTGTAGTGCAAGGAATTTCAAGCACCATGAAGGATGATTTAACTCTTGATGATGCTGTGAGTAGTATCATGGATGAAGAGATGTGAAGGAAAGTCTCAGGTGGAGATAATTTTTTTGTATCAACATCTTCAACGGCACTCGCAGTGGAGAATCGTGGAAGAAGTAAAAGTATAGGAAAATTCAGCGGGCATGGTAGGTCACAATCAAGGGTAAGAGACAAGTTGCAAAAGAGGAGTATTAGTTTTGTCACAAAATCGGACACCTGAGGTTTTAGTGTGAAGCCTACAAAAAGAAGCAGCAAGATGAGAATCAAGGAGCTAATGTGGTTAGCGATGAATCTTTGCTAGATAACTTGTGTTTGTTTGCAGGGTTTGACTTGACAACAGATAAATGGTTTATTGATTCTGGTGCTTCTTTTCATTGCACCTCGCAAAGAGACATATTTGATGGTTATGTCAGTGGAGATTTCGGACAAGTAGTTGTTGGGAAAGGAACCGTGACTGTGAACATCTTAGGTGGAGGACGTCTAGTTTTGCGTGAAACTAGGCATATTCTGGAATTAAAGAAAAATCTGATTTTAACTAGTAAACTTGACTAAGAAGGTTTGATAATAACCTTTGGCTACGAAGAGTGGAAGATAACCTCAAGGGTAAAAGTAGTAGCAAAGGGAAAGCATACGGGTACACTTTACCTTCTCCAAGGTGATAATATCAGTGATATGGTCACAACTACAATGGCTACAAGTAATTTATATACTCTTTGGCATTATCGTTTAGGACATCTTGGTGAAAAAGGTGTAACGCAGTTACACTCGAGAAAATTACTCCCAAGTTTGCAAAAAGTTGAGTTAGATTTTTGTGAGAGTTGCATTTATGGAAAATAGAAAGTTGTTAGTTTTCAATTGAATGAGCGACAAAATAAAGGCCATAAGCTAGAGTTGGTTCATACTGATATATGGGGACCTGCTCAGGAACTCTCTTATGACGGTAAGAGATATTTTGTCACATTTATTGATGATGCAACAAGGAAGACTTGGGTCTATGCTCTTAGAGAAAAATAAGAAGTATTTGGGATGTTCAGAATGTGGAAGACCATGGTAGAAAAAGAAATAGGTTATTAGATTAAAGCTCTAAAGTTTGATAATGGTGGTGAATACACAATTAAAGAATTTGTAGATTATTTGAGTCGAGAGAGCATACATGAGTTAAAGACTGTTCCTAGAACTCCTCAAGAGAATGGTGTAGTTGAAAGAATGAACATGACTATTCTAAAACGTGCGAGATGGATGAGGCTACACGCGGGTCTCCCGCTACACTTATGGGCTGCCATAGTTGATACAGCTATTTATCTTATTAACAGAAGTCCATCTAGTGCGTTGGATGGAGAAATACCACAAGAGCAGTGGTCAGGTAAAAAAATTAATTATTCATATCTAAAGGTGTTTGGTTGTATTGCATATGCTTTGATTGACAAGGAGGATAGAAAAAAGCTTGATGCTAAGTCCCAGAAGTGCGTCTTTATTAGATATGGTGGTGACGAGTATGGCTATAGGCTTTGGGATTATGAGAATAACAAAGTCATTTGCATTCGCAATGTGGAATTCCATGAAGAAAAGATGTACAAAGATCGTCAGACAGAGCATGAAAATGTAATAGAACTAGAGTATGTTGAATTAGACATAATGCTCGTGAAGATGTTTCAAGTAGATCAAAGTGCACTTGAAAGAGAGGTTCAAGATGAACCTATTATCAATGAAGAGATAGTTCAAGAGGAACGCAATGATTCGGAGCAGACTAACAACCCTGAAGTACCTGTCTTGAGGAGATCTACATGTGTGAGAAAGCCAAAGGTAATTTTTGATCCATCAGCTAATACTGTTCTGAGCCATATATTATATACAGATTCAGTAGAACCGGAGACTTACGATGAGGCAAAGGCAGACACGTCTCACTTGCAGTGGGAGTGTGCTATGAAAGACAAGATGAGCTCGTTACTTCATAACAAAACTTTGGGAGTTGACCAAGTTGCCCACAGGTAAAAAAACTTTATTAAACAAATGGGTGTACAAGATTAAGAATGAAGCAGATGGTAGTATTGGATACAAGGCGAGACTTGTAGTCAAGGGCTTTTCTTAAAAAGAAATGATCGACTACTCTGAGATATTTTCACTTATAGTGAAAATGACATTAATTAGAGTTCTGCTGAGTATAGTTGTAGTGGAGGATCTTCATCTTGAGCAGTTAGATGTAAAACAACATTTTTACATGGTGACTTAGATGAAGAACTATACATGGCACAACCTAAAGGTTTTGAAGTCAAAGGTTAGGAGCACATGATATGTCGCTTGAAGAAAAGCTTGTATGGCTTGAAACAAGCTCCGCGTCAATGGTACCTAAAATTTGATGATTTCATGCAAGAAAAAGGATTTGTACACTGTGAGTCTAATCACTGTGTTTATTTTCGCAAGTATGATGATGGTGACATTGTGTATCTCTCTTTATATGTGGATGATATGCTGGTGGCTAGCTCCAATATGAAGAGAATCGTAGAAGTGAAAAAGATGTTATCATCACAGTTTGCTATGAAAGACTTGGGAGATGCCAGGAATATTTTAGGCATGAAAATCATCAGGGACAAGAAAAATAAGAAATTATGGTTGTCGCAAGAAAACTATGTGAACAGGGTGTTAAAGAGATTTAACATGGACAAGGCAAAACCAGTTGCAACTTCTTTAGCGAATCACTTCAAACTTTTAAAGGATATGTGTCCGAGTACTTAGGTTTTGAAAGATGAGATAGTGGTAGTTCCATATACATCAGTAGTGGGAAGTTTGATGTATGCCATGGTGAGTACGAGACCAGACATTGCACAAGCAGTGTGAGTTGTGAGTCGATATATGCAGAACCCAGGCATAGAGCATTGGAATGCAGTGAAATGGATATTGAGATATCTAATAGGTACTTCCAATTACTCACTTTGTTATGGTGGTACATCTCTAGAGTTGCAAGGTTATGTAAATGCAGGTCATTCGAGTGATCGAGATAGTAGTAAGAGTACCATTGGATATGTCTTTACAGTTGCGGGTACAGCAGTGAGTTGGGTATCTCAACTACAAAAAGTAGTGGCTTTATCGATGACAGAGGCAGAATCCATGACGATCACAGAAGCCTCCAAGGAAATCATGTGGTTACAAGATTATATGAATGAGTTACATCGAAAATAGCCAGTCAGTACACTGTGGAGTGATAGTCAAAGTGCAGTGCACTTAGTAAAGAATGCAGCTTATCACTCAAGGACTAGACATATCAAGAAGCGTTATCACTTTATCAAGTTAGCATTGAAAGATAATGAGTTAAAGTCACAGAAAATTGATGGCTCGAAGAATCCAGCTGACATGATGACCAAGGTAGTAGACAAAGAGAAGCATATTTTATGTACTGCTACCATTGATATTATTTTATGTTGATTGATGAGGAGTATCGCAGAGACACAAGTTTTTCAACTGCTATTTTTTGAAGAAGATGGATGCAAAGTTGCTTGGTGCTTAGGTATATTTGTCTTCAAGTGGGAGATTGTTATAGATGAAGCCAAATATTTATGAAGATATCTTTGGCACTAATTGGGGAAGTAAATGTTGGAGATACTATTGCTCCTAATTGATATTATGAAGATATCTTTGGCACTAATTGATATCATATATTCTATATGATTCCCTTGATTGAAACTGTATATTGTGGAATCATTTTTTTTTTCATTTATGTATATTCATACATAGATTATCTAGGCTCTATGGGCCATAAATAGAGGTTGTACACATACATCTTTGATATGAGAAAGCAGTACACCTTTCTACCCTTTTCTTCCTCCATCTAGATTCCATCAGTTTTATTTTGTGACATGATATCAAAGCCTCTCACTCTAAACTAGCTTCCGCATGTCATTCTTTACCTTGCAAGAAAAATACCTAAAAATCATAATATCATTTCTGGCGCATCACATAACCCAAATGACCCACCTTTGGATCCATACATTGATATACCAGCGTGACTGAAGAGAACCAGACATAGGAAGGGCAATACAAGCAGCTACATTAGGTTCAACAAATAGGGGTGAGCATGATTCGGGTTGGGCCGATATCCACCCCCTAACTCTAGGACCAAGTTGCACAGTATTAGTCCTTAATTTTTTGGACCAATGAACAACCCTTTTGATCCTGGAACCAAGGACCGGACAAACTTAATGGGTTCAACCCAAAACCAACGATAATTTTTTTGTTTCAATTTATGTACTCTTTGAAAAGGCAAACCTATCATTTTAAATTACATATCTATCATATCTATCAACAATGCCGCGTTATGCAACCAAACTATAAATAGTAATACATATTTAACAAATTTAAGATAGGGCAACAATAGAAATTTCACACCTACTAAAAGCAAGAAATTATAAAAATAATTAAGATCGCTCATATAGTTATGGGACAAGATGGGAAGTTCCTATAATCATTTATCTATAATAGTTGTAACACCATATGTAAAAGCATTATAAATAATATATTAGATATGTAAGATATATCTAATATATTTTAGATATATTATATATAATATATACAGTCGATGTTGGTCTAGGTTGAATCAACCTTAAATTCCCAAGACCGAGGACCAACCTATATAGTACTGGTCCAGAGATCTTAGGACTAAGGACCGACCCAATCCTCTTAAAAATTGAACCAGGATTGGCAGAGTTGGACCGATCTAGGGTCAGTCCAATGTTGACCCTCGACCGATGCTCACCCCCTATCAATAAGGGCAACCTTTCCCAAGGATAGTTCTTGTTCAGGCTTGTTCAAAAGATGTTTTTCTCATGCCCATTACCTAGTGGGTTCCCATTCGAGTTTAGCCCATACAAGGCTGGGCAAATCGATCAAGCCCAACCTAAGCGGTTTCTATGGAAAATATGGGTCAAGAGGAGGTCTACATCTCACTACTAAGCCCAATCCAATTCTTGGACCGGGTTGACATTTTTTGAACCAAACTAGTTCGGGTCCATGGGGTTTTTGGGCAAACCTGGCTCTAGTTTTTAGCCCTAGTTTTTTTTTTTCCTTTTGTAGGGATTGCCAACGGTCAGTCGGAACCCAACAACCCTCTTTATACCTATGTTGTCAATTGCTTAGAACCCCGTCTAATCTCCTTATAACTCTCGAGATGAGAGAACCATTCTATTTGGTCTTGAGAGCTCCAACGAGCATGTCATGAAGGAAAAGGATGGGTTTATTGATGGCACCATATCAACGCCGTCTGATGATTAGCTTGCATGACATTAAAGGAAGTGCAACCAACTCGTTTGGACATGGTCAATAACCGCATTAGTCCCAGGGTGGCTGTCGGTTTTTCTTAGATCGAAGATGCAAGACAAATATGGGAGAACATCTGAGAGATGTACGATAAACTCAATGCCAATTTTTTTTTACTTAACTCGGCCCTATTAGAGCTAAAACGGGGCAACCTTTTGATAGCCTTCGTTTTCAACCAGTTGTTAGTGATTTGAAATTAACTAGATGACCCAAGAAAAGCTTAGGGTGCATTTGATAACATTTCTATTCAAAAATTGTTCCAGGGAACAAAAATAGAAAGATCTATTTCTATTCCGGAGAATAATTTTTGAACAAAAGAACGCGCTTGGTAACTGCACAAAATTTCTGTTCCTGGCATAGAAAAAGAATAGAAACACGTTTGGTAAACTTGTATAATTTTTGTTTCTTTTAATTTTTTAAGATTTTTATTTTATTTTATTTTTCCTTTTTAATTTTTCTTTTTCTCTTTGGCTGGTTGCCAGCCATCGTCGTGGCCGGCGATTGGCTGGGCGACATCTAGCGAGCTCGCTGGAGCCTCACCAGGCCAGGGCGAGGCCTAGCAAGCTTGTTGGAGGCCAGCCTGGCCCTAACGAGCCTCGCCAAGCCATCGGCGAGGCTCGGCCTCGCCTGGGCTGGGTGAGGCCCACCTCACCTAGATCTGGCGAAGTTGAGCTCGCCCAGCCAAAGCGAGGCAGAGCCTCGCTGGGGGCTGACGACGCTCCGGCGAAGTTGCCAGCCCTCGACGGCCCATCGCCGACCATGGCTGAGGCCAACGACCGGCCAAAGACAAAAGAAAAGGAAAAAAGAAGAAGAAAAAGGAGAAAAAAATAAATAAGTTTTGTGTTTTTGTTTCTTCAAAAAGTGTTCTCTGGGAACAAGAAACAAATTTTTTATTTCTTGTTTCTGTTATTGGGAACAAAAAAATGGATTTTGAACAAAAGCGTAAACAAATTCTTTTTTTCCCCCCAAAACAAAAGAATAGAAATTGTGTTCTGGAAAAAAAAAGGAAAAAGAAAAAAGAACACAAACAAACATGGCCTTAAAGGCCCCGAAGTAACCCTAGCACAATTTCAAGAAATCAAAGAACGGGAGTATGTAATGAGGTTTTTGCTCATATTAAATGAAACATACTCACCTTTTGAAGCCAGGATCCGATTTCCCCGCTCAGGAAAATTTATCAGCTCACTATGCAAGAGGAATCCCAGCGACCGCTTCGGCAGAGTATCTGAAGGCCAATAACTGTGTTGTTCTAGCAGCAAAGGTGACGCTGGAGCAGCGTAGCGCTGTGGCCAAGTCAGGCAATGGAGGCTTCACTCGCTTTGGCACAAAGCGAGGGTTCCCAAGTGAGGAAGACAATGGCTCATTTTTTAGAATGAATGGCCACGATTTAATCGTGTAGTTTCAATGTGATGGTCCAGGATGCACAAGATCTTTAGTTCAGATGCGTGGCCATGATTCAAACGTGGGATTAGATGGTCCAGGATATGCAGCGCGATCTGATGGCTCCTCTTTCATCCTAGCCGCACCTAAATCGGATGGCGCATCTCACAACACGTCAGCCTTTGTGTGGAAAACATCCAATGGCTGAGATTCCGCCACGTTGTCCAAATTAAATGGCTAAAATTCCAGCAAAAGCAAGGGTAAATTTTGTGATTATAATAAATGCCTTTATCATACGAAGGAAAATTGTTGGAAATTACACTGGAAGCCAACATACAAGGAAAGGAGGGAACACAATATTTCATTTGCAACAAATGCTAAGGTCAATTAGCCTATTAATCAGAATCAATTTGGACAATTTATGAGAGCTTTGAATCAACCGGGAATCCAAGACAAGTTAGCTAGCTATGTGGGTGTATCCTATTGCCTAATGAACTCTATTTCAACTAAGGCATGAATTATTGATTCAAATGCTAATAATCACATAGTTTGCGATGTATGTTTTCTCTTCCATTTTTGTATACTCACTCATAATTAGGGGTGTTAGAATTGAATGAAACCAAAATCGAATCGAAATTTCGTGCAATTTCGGTTTAGTTCAGATAACCAAAATGTAAGCATTCTTTTCTTCAATTTGGTTCGGTTTTCAATTCAGTTTGATAAACCAAATCAAACTGAAATTCTCACAAAACTTAAACCCCAACTTAAAATCTCTCTTCTTTCTCACCATTTATTTAGTTCGGTTTCAATAAGCAAGGCAAAAATAAATAAAAAATGAAAAAACCGAACCAATAACTTGGTTTAGTTCGTATTTGGTTCAAGTCAAATTCGGTTCGGTTTGGGTTTTCAAGAAAACCAAACTGTTGACACCCCTACTCATAAATACTTCAATTTGCCTTCCAAATGGAAGTGACATAGTCATTACTAAGATCGGAAATATCCAACTCAATCCATCCATATTTTAAAAGAATATCCTCCTCATCCTTGATTTTCAATTCAATCTCATTTCGATTTTCAAATTCAATGAAGACAATTCCTATCAAATCATTTTTTATTCTGATCTATGTTTCTTTCAGGATTTTTTTATTAGGAAGTTGATGGGTTTCGGTAAAAATCGTGATGGGCTTTATTTTTGGGCCACAAATATTGATTTTTTTTTCCCTTTGAATAAGGCCACCTCATGTAATGTGAATATCAAAAATATTATTTTATTGCCTCATCAACAATTTGGACATAGTGCTTGTTTTCCTCACCCCAAGTGCTTTATATGTCCATTGACCAAATAATCATGACTACCTTTCCCAAAAAGCACATTACGTACAAATGATGCATTTCTCTCTTGCAAATAGATATTTGGGGACCATATCAAACACCACATCATGATGGGTCTTTTTTTTTCTTCACAATTGTAGATGATTATACACATGCAACTCCGGTGTTTCTCATGCAATCTAAGGCCCAAATCCTTTCCCATCTTACGAAGTTTCTTATATTGATGAAAAATCAGTTTCATAAATCCGTTCAATATGTTCACATAGATAATGCTCATGAATTTTTTAACCATGAATGTTTCTCACTCTTCACCTTCAATGGCATCCTTTATGAAAGTTCATGTGTATACACTTCTCAACAAAATGGGATCATCGAAAAGAAATATCATCACCTCTTAGATGTTGCTCGTGCTCTCAAACACTAAGCTTCCATTCCTAAAATATTCCGGGGTGACTGTGTGATCATGACAACCTACCTAATCAATTGAATACCTACTCGAATCCTGGATGGATGAACGTCTTTTGAGCTACTCTTAGGCCAAAAAAGAAAAAAAAAGAAAAAGAAAAACCTAATACCTAACACCTTCGTGTTTTTTTATGCTTATGTTATGTGTCTACTGTAGGTGCTTGGGACAAATTGGGTAATTGTGCCTCGAATGCATATTTATGGGATGCCATAATCTTCAGAAGGGATATTTGGTTTTGGATCCATCAATAGGGCGATTTTTTGTTAATAAAGATGTTATTTTCATGAAGATGTTTTCCCTTTTCAACATGAAAAATCTTGAAAGAAACCGTGGAGAAATTACCCATCGTCAACCATTCTTGAGTGAGGAAGACTATCACCTTCACAGCTGTTTATTGTTCCTCAAGTCACACCTCCTGCAGCTAACATTCATCTCAGTTCACCACTGAAGATAAACAGAGAGATGCCGACATTATTCTCTGAGGACTCTATGGTTTCTGTTGAAGATACTGTTGCCTATAATTGACTATAATTGATTCTTATTGATCTACTTTGTATATTTAGGGAAAATTAGAATTCTGTATATTTGGGAAATTATTCTTTCCGCCCTTTTTGTATATTTGTTTTCTCTAATTAGTTCAAGCTTGTATCTTATTAATAGGGCTGTAAACTGTACAATTGAATTACAGAGAAAGAAAAAACACTTTTCCCTATTCTTGGTTTGTTTCCACTCAATATTCTGACATGGTATCAGAGCCTATCTTCTAGCTTCCGCTCCTTCTTTTCGTCTTTCTCTGTTCTTCTTCATCCAACCTTTTTTTTTTCTTGCTCCTTTGTTTCTTTTCTTCTTCAGCTTGGCGACTCCTTTGTTTCATCCAAGCCTACAAAAATTCTTTTTCTGGACTAAATCAGCAAGGAAACAAAAATGCCGAGAAATCAAGCATCGAAATCTGGGATCCCCCAAGACCCAGAAATTTCTTCTAACATCCAAGGATCGAACGACTCACCTTTGGATGAACAGACAGATCGGTTGATAGAAAACCAAACACAAGAACCGAACCAAGTGCCACCTCTTGAAGAGCGACAGGGTTCTGTTCACCCCAATACGGAGCAATTTCTTCCGGGCCCATACGTCCAATGGGTTCCAATCCAAGTTCAACCTATTCCAGGTCAGACGAGTCAGATGAATCCTGCTCAAAGCTCCACCATTTTTGCCGAGAGAGCCAATGGCGGTCCAAGGGGAGAAGACCCACAACCTGATAATCAGTCCAACTCTGGTGGGACGGGATGGCCTTTCTTGAATCAAACAGGTTCGGGTTCATCGGGATTTGGGGCAAGTCCATACCCGACCTATGGACCCGGCTTTCTTCCCTTCGCAGGAATCACCGGCGCTCGACCCGAACCAGGAGACCCTCTCTACACCTCCAACGCGGACGGACCGAGCTCCGCCTCATCACACAGCAGTTGTCGGGGCCGAAAAATTACTCCATCTGGTCGTGAGAGTTCCGTCGGGGCCCTAATCACAAAAGATAAAGAAGGGTTTATAGACGGAACAGTTCCGGTTCCGAGCGATGAATGACTTGCGCGCCACTGGAGGAAATGTAATCAGCTTGTCCAGACATGGATCGGCAACTCCCTCACCCCGGAGGTCACCGCCGGACTACCTCCGACCGAAGATGCTAAAGGAATATGGGAAAATATACGGGAAATATATGGTAAACTTGATCGAGCCAAAGTTTTCAGCATAACTCAGGCTCTATCTAAATTAAGACAAGGGAATCTCTCGATCTCAACCGTCTTTAACAAGTTATCAGCACTATGGAACGAATTGGAGATGGCCGAAGAAAAATTGGAGGGACCCGAAACAACCATAGCACAATACCGGGCGATAAGGGAGAGGGAGAAGGTAACTCGGTTTCTACTCATACTAAATGAAAGCTACTTACCGTTTCGCAGCCAAATACTCACCATGGAACCCATACCTTCGTTCGGCCGGATTTACCAACTCGCAGTCTAGGAAGAGTCGCAGCGCCTGGCCTCCTCAGAATACCTAAAAGTTGGAGATCGAGTCATCCTCGCAACCAAAGCAACGTCAGAGCAGAAGCTGGTCGTGGCAAGGTTCGGCCATGGGAGCCATGGCGGATCGGGAGCTGCAGTCGCAGCTCTAGGGTTTGCAAATGGAGAAGACAAGTTTATTTATTCATCTGGAATGAGCGGCCACGATTTAATCGGCCAATCCAACGGTCTTGGCCTCTTGCGGACTCCTTTTCCAGCGAACGGCAAAGATTTGATCTCTGCATCCGACGGCTACAGCTGGCTTGGACGATCGAACGGTCCAGGATACATCTTGGCGGCACCCAGATCTGATGGCTCACAACATGCCACATTTGTGTCGGCGTGGAGGGGATCTAACGGCCATAATCCGACAAATTTCTCAAATAAATACCATGGCGGAAATTCCAACAAAGGAAAAGGAAAATTCTGTGATTATTGTAAGCGTCCCAATCATACATGGGATAATTGTTGGAAATTGCATGGGAAGCCAGCAGATAAAGAAAAGAAGGAAAATGATATTTCTATCGCAACAAATGCTAAAGCTCATCAGCCTGTTAGTAATGATCAATTCCAACAAATTATGAGAGCTTTAAGCCAATTGGGATCACAGGATAAAGCAGTGAGTTACACAGGTACTTCTGATTGCTTAAGCTCTATTTCAACTGAAGCATGGATTATTGATTCAGGTGCTAGTGATCATATAGTTTGCGATAAACGTTTTCTTTCCAATGTTAATGAATCCTCTCATGTTACTTCAGTCCATCTTCCAAATGGAAATGATACTTCGGTCACCAAAATTGGGACAGTTAATCTCAGTCCGTCCATTACCTTGAAAAATGTCCTGTTCATTCATGAATTTCAATTCAACCTCATCTCTATCTCAAAAATTTGTGAGGACAATTTCTATAGAGTCATCTTCGATTCTAATATCTGTTTATTTCAGGCTCTTTCGACTGGGAAACTAATGGGCTGGGATAAAATTCAAGAGGGACTCTATTTTTGGGACACACTTCCCAAAAATCTCAATGTTTCGTTTCCTTTAAATAAGGGCATCTTATGTAATGCCAACTCTAATAAAAATATTTTGTTCCATCAGTGTCTAGGCCATAGTGCCTCATTTCCCCATTCAAAATGTCATATTTGTCCAATAGCTAAACAATCGCGATTGCCTTTTTCGCAAAGTACCTCACGAAGCAAAATAGCTTTCTCTCTTCTACACATGGACATTTGGGGACCATATCATACACCGCATCGGGATGGATCTCGTTTTTTTCTTACAATTGTGGATGATTATACACGGGCTACCTGGCTTTTCTTGATGCAATCTAAAACACAAGTACTTTCTCATATTATAAATTTCCTTGCATTAATTAAAAATCAGTTTCACAAATCCGTACAACGGATTCATACTGATAATGCTCGTGAATTCTTTAATCATGAGTGTTCTTCTCTGTTTACATTGAGTGGCATTCTTCATGAGAGTTCTTGCAT
Organism: Eucalyptus grandis; assembly: GCF_016545825.1. Taxonomy (NCBI): domain Eukaryota; kingdom Viridiplantae; phylum Streptophyta; class Magnoliopsida; order Myrtales; family Myrtaceae; genus Eucalyptus; species Eucalyptus grandis. The sequence continues at coordinate 33,000,034 of NC_052622.1, read as the reverse complement.
CTATACGCTTCAACAAAATGGGGTGGTTGAACGAAAACATCGTCACCTTTTAGAAGATGCCCGTGCTCTTAAGTATCAAGCCTCAATTCCGGAAACATTTTGGGGAGATTGTGTAATCACAGCAGCCTATTTGATCAATCGGATGCCATCCCAAATCCTAAATTGGAGGACTCCATTTGAATTACTTTTTGGGAAACAGCCAGATATTAGTCATCTTCGTGTCTTTGGATGCTTGTGTTATGTCTCAACAGTGGGCCCTCGGGACAAATTAGGTCCCCGTGCTATTAAAGGTGTATTTATGGGATATCCTGTTTCTCAAAAGGGATACTCGATCTATGATCTATCTTCTGGTCGCTTCATTGTTAGCAAGGATGTCATCTTTCATGAGGGCATTTTTCCCTTCCAAGAAGAACTTCTTTCAAATCAAGATTTAGGTTCAGCCGCACATCATCGTTTATTCCTCAATGAAGAAGATTTGTTGCCTTCACAGCAAGTCCTATTTCCTCATGTCTCATATCCTACACCTGGAAGTGATCCTCTGCAATCCTATGAGGCCAATGCCACACCTGGGGAATCACAAGCAGTGGTATCATAGGGTTTTGCTTCACCAAAAAGTTCAGATAAGAACTCTATTACACCACCTGTAAGTGCACTAGATCAACCTCGCCGATCAGGACATATTACACGGCCGCCCACGTGGACAGCAAATTATCTTTGTCCCACATTAGAGCTATCTGGTACACATCATCCTATCTAATCTTATGTTAGTTTTGCTTGTCTTTCCCCGGAACATATGTGTTGCATTATTAGAATTTCCGAGGGACAGGAACCATCTTCATATGAGAAAGCTATCAAAGACCCTCATTGGCAACAAGCAATGAAGGATGAATTACAAGCCTTGGCAGAAAATAAGACTTGGGATATTGTTACCTCGCCTCCTCATTGAAGACCTATCGGCTGTAAGTGGGTATATAAAATCAAGTACAAGGCAGATGGATCCATCGAACGATATAAAGCAAGACTAGTAGCCAAAGGGTTTACGCAGCGGGAATGGTTCGATTATACAGAAACGTTCTCTCCAGTAGCCAAGGAAGTCACTGTTCGTTCTTTTCTTTCTATTGCTGCTTTGCATGATTGGCCCCTTCACCAAATGGATGTTCATAATGCTTTCCTTCATAGAGATCTAGAAGAAGAGATTTACAAGGATTTTCCACCAGGTTTACGCAAACAGGGGGAGAATTGAGTATGTCATCTTCGTAAATTCTTGTATGGACTCAAGCAAGCTTCTCGCCAGTGGTATGCTAAGTTCACTACTGCACTTACAGCTGCGAGATTCCGACAATCCAAACATGATTATGCCCTCTTCACATGGAGCCAAGGTACATCATCAATTTACTTGCTTATATATGTTGATGATATCCTCATTATGGGAAACAATGAATCTTCCATTCAACATTTCAAATCATACATACACTCTACATTTCGAATTAAGGATTTGGGACATCCCAAATATTTTCTAGGAATAGAGATTGCACGATCAGATAAAGGTATTTGCCTTAGTCAATGCAAATTTATCCTAGAAATCATATTAGAAGCAGGATTATCAAGATCCAAGCCAGCTGTCATTCCGATTGAACAAAATGTCAAGTTAACCACGGCTGAGTATGGGGCAAGTAGCATAATATGTGTCACAAAATGCCGATTTGGGAATATTGTTATCTCGAGATAATAACATGGAAATGACAGCGTTTTGTGACACATATTATGCTACTTGCCCCATGAGCAGAAAATCTGTTACAGGATTCTGTATAAAACTGGGAGATTCGTTGCTCTCATGGAAAACTAAAAAACAGTCGACTGTGTCATTATCCTCAGCTGAAGCGGAATATCGGGCAATGGCAAAGACTAGATGCAAAATAGTCTGGCTAAGGGGCTTACTTCAAGATCTTGGTGTTTGGGTAAAAGAACCAACTGTCCTGTTCTGTGACAACGATGCTGCACTCAAACTGGCAATGAATCTCGTCTTTCATGAAAGGACGAAACATATAGAAGTCGATTGCCATTTTGTCAGAGACAAGATCCAAGCTTGAGTAATCAAGACAAGAGGAATAAATACAACAGAACAGCCCGCAGACATATTTACCAAGCCCTTGTGTCAAAGGCAACACGCACATCTACTAAGCAAGCTTGGTGTCTTTGATGTGTACAGACCACCAGCTTGAGGGGGAATGTTGAAGATACCGTTGCCTATAATTGACTATAATTGATTCTTATTGATCTACTTTGTATATTTAGGGAAAATTAGAATTCTGTATATTTGGGAAATTATTCTTTCCGCCCTTTTGTATATTTGTTTTCTCTAATTAGTTCAAGCACGTATCTTATTAATAGGGCTGTAAACTGTACAATTGAATTACAGAGAAAGAAAAAACACATTTCCCTATTCTTGGTTTGTTTCCACTCAATATTCTGACAGTTTCTTCTACAAATTCATCGAGCCATACTTCTCATGAGCCCATTAACAATATCAGTCTAATTTGGCACCTTTTTGAAGTTTAAGATGTGCAACACGACCACCCACATGGACGAAGGACTATTTTTGCTTTGCTTTAAACTCATCTAGTACACATTATCCCATCTCCTCTTATGTTAGCTATGGTCGTCTGTCACCAACACAGATGTGTTACTTTAGTAAAATATCTTAAAAACATGAGCCGTCCTTATACAATGATGCTGTCAAGGAGTCTCCCTAGAAACAAGCCATTGCGGATGAATTGCAAGCACTAATGGAGAATAAAACCTAGGATTTCATTTTTTTACCACCGCATCAGCAACCTATTGGGTGTTAATGGGCGTACAAAATCAAATATAAGGCAGATGGTTCCATTGACCATTATATGGCAAGACTCATAGCTAAGGGATTTACATAGCGGGAAGGTTTTGATTATTAGGAGATTTTTTCTCCAGTAGTAAAGGAAGTTATTGTTCATTCTTTTCTCTCTGTTACTGCTCTCCGTAATTAGCCTTTGCATCAAATGTATGTTCACAATGTTTTTCTCCATGGAGATTTAGAAGAGAAAATTTATATGGATCTTCCACTAGATTGACCACCTGAAGTGATAAGATTTGCCTTTTCTAAGTGCTCTGAACTCAAGTGACGCGATGGCTTACCAGGAACTCTTAAGATATTTTGTGTACTTAAGATCTCATTAACATTAGCAAGCAGTACTTCTCTTCGGCTAGATATTTGCTGACTCAGGTGATTTCTATAATGCATGCGTGTGCAGTCCTAGGATGTGCTATTGTCCTGAGGACTCAGCATTTAGGAAAAGGTTTCGACCTCTTGAACCCACCGAGGGAAGGAAGTGGAGCGATTGAACCTGCTCACTTTTCCAACCAAAAACTTTTATGTCGTTTACCAGTAAACTTCGATCACACTTTAATCTTCCCCATCAAAATTTTCAGTTTTTAGGTTTGAAATAGATTGTATGGTAAATTAGTGAGGATAATCCATTAAAACTGTCGTTCTTCATGGTGGTCTGTTGCCTGACCAAATCGACCAATTCTATCAAAATCCGGCTATCTTATGCATTGGTTCAGCATGGTGGGTACTATTTAGATCCCATTTGCTATAGTTATGACTGAATGGTAGCTCTATTGTCCTATATAGTTGCACATGAAGTGTTGTGATTCATATATTTGGAAATTTACATCTTAAAATTGCGGCATCTAAAAGTAGGGCGAGGCAGCTTTCTGAAATCTGCTACAAGCTACTATAGTTGGGGAGACGTTGCGCTTGAGGTGCTTGTCGAACCTCTTTAAAAGTTGCAGCCTCTTTTTCACAGCTGAAATTGTTATGTGTAAGTTGCATCAAACCACGTCCTAACCCGTTGAATATATGCAATATTTATACATTTGTTAGATAACACTTACATTAAGTTGAAAAACAAACAAGCGTTCAACCAAAAAAAAAAGTGTTGTAGTTGTCATGATGTGATAGATTTAACACCAAATCGTTATTATGTTCACCCTAAGCAGGAATTTTTTTTTTCGTTATCATGTCCTATATACATTTCTTATGGAAAATTTGTCTGAAAAATTCTTCAACCTATTGTTGTTTTGTCAATTTAGTTATAATTCTTTTAATTTTGTCAATTAAGTCCTAATTTTTTTTATGTTTTTCCATCCGATCAATTTGGCCAGAAACTACTATCGTGGGCATCACCTGTCCTACATGGCATGACCGATACTTGTTATGTGAGTCGGCCGTTATCTCGTCTTTCTTCTTATGGAGTGGAGTGGTTTGCGTGCTTTGCTTGTGATCAAACTTTTACCTGATCAAGATCCTCGTTAAGCCCTTTTTTCGCTGGGCTGGCAAAACCATTGTGGATTTGTTTGCCCACGAGTTTAAAGGCAGACCTTATGAGTATTATGTAAGCATTTTCTTCATTGCATAGCGAATGTTTAGTTCTGCGTGGGACCATGACTTTTAACCATGTCTAGTCATAACCTATAGGTCAGTGCCGTTGAAAGTGGACGGATACAAGTCGAGGGGAGGGTAGTTCCTGTCTCTTACATTGTAAAACCGTCTGAAAAAATAAGCCACTTTGTACACAGGTTGGTTTGAGCTTTGCACTTGCTATGATCTCCTTATGAAACTTTGCTTTTCAAGAGTCTAATTGATGTGAATCGTTGCGGAAGGATCGTTCTACGAAGGCCCAGATGGTGCGAATTGCAAACCTTGACCTCCAAACAAATCTGTGATTGGCAACCTCGGTATGAACGTGACCTGTTGATGAACATGTGTCAACCAACCAACGTTATAGACGCGACGAGCGAAAGAATTCGCTATCTCGCACGATACGTCGAATTGACCGCCACAAGAGAATCTTGATTAGGTCAAATCCTCAAAAGAACAGTAAAAAGAGAACCTCTCAATTCTTTTCCTCAAAAATAAAAATATCTATCCCCAACGAAATTTGGCAAATCCTTTATATAGGCTGCCACACAAACCCTAAAAACCAACCCTAAAAATCCAATGCGTTATATTCTAAAATATTCATATTTTAGAATATTCTTAAACAAGAATATATATAAATTGACTTGGTCAATTATTTGGTGACAAGATAATTAAATTGCACCAAGATTTCCAAGATTCTTCAAGATTTGATCCAAGGTCATCTTCACGCCAAAGATCATGAACCATGACGCCAACAGCTTGCTTGAATTGTTTGGCCCGCGCTCAAGTAATCAAACCAGTAGGAATAGACAATGGGTCCCTAGCACCTCCTCCTTGATATGACTCGATGTCCACATCATTCCCTCCCCCGTGCAAAGGATTTGTCCTCAAATCATCACTGGCATCAAAAAGAGTCAAGTCAGAAACATTAAATGTGGCACTAACGTCATACTTACCTGGAAGATCAAGCTTGTAAGCATTATTGTTAACTCTTTCCAAAACCATGAATGGTCCATCCCCTCGCGGTAATAACTTAGAATGTCGCTGCTCAGGAAATCTCTCTTTGCGCATATGAACCCAAACCCAATCGCCAAGTTCAAACACAACTTCCTTGCGCCCTTTGTTAGCTTGCCTTGCATATTGCTCAGTCTTGCGCTCAATATTTGTGTGCGTCTTCTCATGCAATGCCTTGACAAATTCAGCTTTCTTTGCTCCATCTAAATCTACACGCTTATCAACAGGTAAAGAGGTTAAATCTAACGGAGTTAATGGATTAAAACCATAGACAACCTCAAATGGTGTAAATTTAGTAGCAGAATGCATGCTCCTATTATATGCAAATTCAACATGTGGCAGACAATCTTCCCAAGATTTTATATTCTTTTTAATAATAGCACGCAACAATACCCCTAAAGTTCTATTAACTACCTCGGTTTGACTATCGGTATGTGGATGACAAGTAGTAGAAAATAACAACCGTGTTCCTAGTTTTTTCCACAATGTTTTCCAAAAGTAGCTAAGAAATTTAGAATCTCAATCTAAAACAATCGATCTAGGCATGCCATGCAAACGTACAACCTCCTTAAAGAACAAATTAGCAATATGAGATGCATCATCAGTTTTATGACAATGTATAAAATGAGCCATCTTTAAAAACCGATCAACAACCACATAAATAGAATCTCTACCATACTTAGACCTAGGCAATCCTAACACAAAATCCATAGAAATATCAATCCAAGGATGCGTTGGAATAGGTAATGGTGTATACAAGCCATGTGGTTTAGTTGTAGACTTCGATTGCTTACAAGCAATGCATCTCTCACAAACACGTGTGACATCTCTCTTCATATGTGGCCAATAAAAATGTTCATACAGCACTTCATAAGTCTTATTAATGCCAAAATGCCCCATTAAACCACCACTATGCGCTTCTCGCACTAACAATTCACGCAAAGAGCACTAAGGCAAACATAGTTTGTTTTCACGAAAAAGATAACCTTCATGCCTATAAAATTTATCAAATGCAGCGTGTTCACATGCTTCATAGACTCTCCCAAAGTCATCATCATCAATATATAAGCCCTTGATATGCTCAAAACCTAGACACTTTGCTTCTAAAATAGTTAGAATCGCATACCTTCGAGAAAGTGCATCGGCTACCACATTTTCCTTACCTTTCTTGTACTTGATCACATATGGATAAGTCTCAATGAACTCCATCCATTTGGCATGTCTTTTATTCAACTTTTGCTGTCCTTTCAAGTACTTCAAGGTCTCATGGTTGGTGTGGATCACAAACTCCTTTGGCCATAAATAATGTTGCCAAGTCTCCAAAGCTTGCACTAAAGCATACATCTCCTTATCATAGGTAGGATAATTCAATGTTGCTCCACTCAATTTTTCGCTGAAATAAGCTATGGGATACCCTCCTTGCATCAACACAGCTCCAATTCCTGTACCAGAAGCATCGTACTCTATCTCAAAAGTAGCACTGAAATTCGGCAAAGATAATAAATGAGCATTAGTTAACTTATCTTTTAGTAGATTAAATGCTTTCTCTTGCTCTTCTCCCCACGTGAAACCCACGTGCTTCTTGATTACCTCAGTTAATGGTGCAGCAATAGTACTAAAATTTCTCACAAATCGTCGATAAAAATTCGCCAATCCATGAAAGCTACGCACCTCTCCTATGGTCTTAGGCGTTGGCCATTCACGGATTGCTTTAACCTTTTCTTCATCAACCTGTATACCATTAGCACTAACAACAAATCCTAGAAATACTAATTTGTTGGTAACAAAAGAGCATTTCTTTAGATTAGCGTATAATTGCTCGGCCTTTAAAACCTGCAAGACAACTCGCACATGCTCAATATGGTCATCAGGACTTCGGCTATAAATTAAGATGTCATCGAAATAGACAACCACAAATCGACCAATAAAAGCACGCAAAACATGATTCATAAGTCGCATAAACGTGCTCGGTGCATTAGTTAATCCAAATGGCATTACTAACCACTCATATAATCCATACTTGGTCTTAAATGCAGTTTTCCATTCATCACCTTCTTTCATCCTAATTTGATGATAGCCACTTTTCAAATCGATCTTAGTGAAAACGCAAGAACCATGCAACTCATCCAACATGTCATCTAACCTAAGAATAGGATGTCGATACTTTACCATAATATTATTGATTGCTCGGCAATCAACACACATTCGCCAAGTTCCATCCTTCTTTGGCACTAACAAAACAAGGATGGCGCACGAGCTAAGACTCTCTCTCACATACCCCCGTTCCAATAGTTCGCTAACTTGCCGCTGAAGTTCCTTTGTCTCCTCGGGATTGCTTCGATATGCGGGTCGATTAGGTAATGACGCACCAGGAATCAAGTCAATTTGATGTTCTATGCCTCGAATCGGTGGTATCCCTCCAGGAAGTTCATCAGGAAAGACATCTTCAAATTCCTGTAATAAAGATACAATAGGACTAGGCAAACTTGGGTCAAGATCGTTAGTAGAAAATAAAACCTCCTTGTACACAAGTACAAGCATTGGTCGATCTAGAACTAAAGCTCTCCTCACTTCACTTGATTTTGCATAAAAATTATTTTGCCTCTTTTCTTTCCTCTCTTCTTTTCCCTCGGTTTTTACCACAATCTTTCTCTTGGCCTCTCCTTTTCCTTGCGTCTTAGACACACCACGCAAGCCCTCGAATTTCTCACCTTTTCTCTCTCTCTCGGCTTCTCGTTGTAACTTTAGTTGATCTTGATACACCTCACTAGGTGTCATTGGTACCAAGGTATAAGTCTTTTGATTCATCATCAATGAATAACGATTAGTATAACCATCATGATGTACCTTTCGATCATATTACCATGGTCTTCCAAGTAAGATATGACCCGCTTGCATAGGTACAACATCACACTTTACCTCGTCCTTATATCTCCCTATCTCAAATGTAACTTGCTTCGATACCTTCACCTCACCACTATCATTTAACCATTGAAGTCTATAAGGCCTAGGGTGCTTTGTTGTCTTCAAGCCCAACTTATCCACCATAATACAACTTGCCACATTCGCACAACTACCTCCATCAATTATCATACTACAAATCTTACCATTCACCACACATCTTGTATGAAACAAATTATCTCTTTGTTGGTGATGCTCCTCCTCCTTTACTTGCACACTCAGAGAACGCCTAACCACCAATAAGTCTCCTTTTATAGCCACTTCTCCATCACTACAATCCTCCAATGGTGGCATCTCATCATCATCTTCTTCCCTTTCACTTTCGGACTCAATAACACCATATCCAGTCATGATCATCACCCTCCTATTAGGGCATTGATTCGCCATATGACCCCTGCCCAAACACTTAAAACATATAATTTCACGAGTTCTAGTGTTAGGGTTTTCGGTTTTACCTTAAGCCGGATTCGTTCCAACTTTACCGTCCCTCTCCTTCTCCTTTGAGGTTTCGGTTTTGGTGTTGTTTCCTCTCCAATTTGGCTTCTCATCTCTATTCCAATTAGATCTCCAATTCTGATTTGAACCTCCTCCACTCTTGTGATTTCAGTCCAACTTCAATTGCCGCTCAACTTTGATGGCTTTGTCCACCAATTCTTCCAATTCAACATAGTGTTGCAGCTCTACCACCCTTGCTATGTCTTGGCTCAAACCACTCAAAAATCTTGACATTGTGGCCTCACGATCCTCCATCACATTAGCACGGATCATGGCAATCTCCATCTCCTTGTGATACTCTTCCACGCTCTTATTGCCTTGTGTGAGGTTTTGTAATTTTTGAAACAAATCTCGATGGTAATGACTTGGCACAAAACGCCTCCTCATCACCACTTTCATTTCATCCCACGTCTCTATCGGTCTTTCACCATTGCGCCTCCTACTAGTCACAAGTTGATCCCACCAAATTATAGCATAATCAGTAAATTCAATAGCTGCAATTTTTACCTTTTTGAGCTCAAAGTATCGTTGGCAATCAAATACCATCTCCATGCGTTTCTCCCACTCTAGATACGCATTGAGATCATTCTTCCCTTGGAAGGAATGAATCTTCATCTTGATGTTGTCAAGTTCATCATATCCTCGGTGTCTAAACCTTCGGCCTCCATTCCACCTTTCAAATCGAGCATCTCGATTATCCTCCATGTCGGCCTCATCATCATCATATTTCCGTTGCCTTCTATGTTGTGTTCTAGAGGCATCTCGTTGATGTTGCAGCCTTCCTCGGGGTATCTCTCGGTCACCATCAACCCTCATGCCATTCCCCATCATTCGGCCACTAAGCTCCTCCACTACAACCCTCAATTGCTGGATGCTTTCCACGAGCGCTTCATCCCTTCGTATGGAGTCAACCTCCCGTTGATTCATGCTTTCTTCGCACGACATATTTTAGACCTGCAAGTAAACGTTAGTCTAAAAAAAATCCTCACCAATCGCTCCCTCATGTGTTTCTCTCGAGATATTTGTCACTCCTCTCGTGTTTAACTCAAGTCTAGGGTTTTTCCACCCTCAATTAAGCTTACACACTCTTGCCTTTTTCCTCTTGTATTCTCTTTTCACAAGCTCTTTATTGGACTCAAAACCTGTCTCTCAACCCCCTCACGACAATCAATCAAACTAATCAAACAAGATTAGATCACTATTGATTTTGTTTCAGCAAGTAACAATTTCAAACCAACAAGTACAACTTTCGAAATTCCAATTGAAACGCAAATCACTACTGATTTTGTTTCAATTTGGTCTACTAACAAATGAGTCGCCTTCTTGATTTTTTTTTTGTTTGGCTAATTTTTTTTTTTTGCCGAATCTGTTTTTTTTTCCTCTTGCACACTTTTTTTTTGTGCGTTTTCTTTCTCTTCTTTTTTTTTTTTTTTTTTTTTTTATGAACTCGGATACAATTTAAGATGGTAGAAAAGAAAATTTAAAACTAACAGCAAACAACTACGTATGGAAGCACAAAAGCAATCGGATCCCTAAATTAACTAGAACCAAAACCCTAACTCAATAAATCTCAAATTGCTGATTATCAACAGAAAATTAAAGATAAATAGACCTTGTAGAATCTAGCTCTGATACCAAACTGATGTGAATCGTTGCGAAAGGATCGTTCTACGAAGGCCCAGATGGTGCGAATTGCAAACCTCGACCTTCAATCAAATCTGTGATTGGCAACCTCCGTATGAACGTGACCTGTTGACGAACACGTGTCAACCAACCAACGTTATAGACGCCACGAGCGAAAGAATTCGCTATCTTGCTCGATAAGTCGAATTGACCGCCACAAGAGAATCTTGATTAGGTCAAGTCCTCAAAAGAACAGTAAAAAGAGAATCTCTCAATTCTTTTCCTCAAAAATAAAAACATCTGTCCCCAAAGAAATTTGACAAATCCTTTATATAGGCTGCCACACAAACCCTAAAAACCGACCCTAAAAATCTAATGCGTTATATTCTAAAATATTCCTATTTTAGAATATTCTTAAACAAGAATATATATAAATTGACTTGGTCAATTATTTGGTGACAAGATAATTAAATTGCACCAAGATTTCCAAGATTCTTCAAGATTTGATCCAATGTCATCTTCACATCAAAGATCACGAACCATGACACCAACAGCTTGCCTGAATTGTTTGGCCTGTCCTCGAGTAATCGAACCGGTAGTAATAAACAATGGGTCCCTAGCACCTCCTCCTCGATATGAATCGATGTCCACATCACTAATCTAGCTATGATATATCCCTTTGGCCGCATCGGCTTCTTTTCCTTAGATTTCCTTTCTATACCTTTTTTTTGTTTCTTAAGGCTTCTTTACTCTTTCTTCGTCCACGAGTTGAGAATTCTTATCTTAATTTACAGATTTTTCTAGAAGTTTCAGGGTATTCTCTGAATTTGCATTAATCTTGATAAGGTTGTAGGCATGAGCCTCCTGTGATAAGCCATGGTGTCTCCATCCTACAGAAAAGAAACTGAATGTCGTGACTGTTTATAAGCCGGCATCTATTCGAGTAAGTCTCCACCAATTGATAGGGTTCAATTTGATTGAACAACACAATTATGTTTTTCCTCATTTCAAGTGTACAACAAAAAAATGATTTCATGCGGATTTTACATGAGTGCTGTAAAATCACTGATGAGATTCAGACACTAAAGCAATTACAGCGGCCTTACTTGGCCTAGCTAGCTCTGTTGGCCTTATAGGATCTATGTTTATAGAAACTCTGACTTGTTTATTGGTGCATCCGCGTGGTCAGTATTGTAAAAACACGGTGGTCAGCATCCTTCAGGCAGCGAAAGGACTGGCACCCTTATTTCGTATCCTAAGTAACTCTTTCACATGCATATGCAATCTTGGCGCTATCAAAATCAGTTTGGGCATATTCTGTTTCCCTTTGATTCTTGATGTCTATCATTAACTCTTTTTCCCCTCCTCTGACTTATGTCTGGTGTCGCATCCAAATTATGGATTTCATACTTCCTCCTTGATATTATAACGCAAGCTGTTCACCAACCAGATCGCCTTGTCTCTGGACTCCTTATATTTGCCAGAAACGCATCAAAAGCAGATCTTTTGAGGCAACAGGTGAGTGTCGTATTGAAAAGTGTGCTTTCGGAATCTTTACTAATGTAAGTTCATATTGGTTACTAATCAATTGCCTAAATGGAAGTGGGGCTCTCTTACTTTAACAGCAAGGGTAGTGGTAGTTCTCTGAGCATGCTGCTGTGTTGCGGCGTCTTGTTCAACATTTGTAATATCGTCACACCATGTCATGCACATCTACTTTATGGAGTGACTTAAAGAGTCTCACAGTTTCTTTCTGTGATGTGCATTTCCTTTGTATATATCTTAAGTCTGCAGTGTTGCAATCCATGTCTGGTGACTATTTCTCCTAATACCAGTAGAGCCATCACGTACTATTTCTGCTGCTGACTTTGTTCCCTTGAGTAAAAATTATCTAAACTATCCTATTATATACTATTAATAAGGCATATTTGTGATATGGCAAGGTACACGCGATGATTGGCCTAAAATTTAAGTTTCAACTGACATTTAATATTTTCAGATTGAAGGTGGTTTGATGCAGAAACAGTACATTGCAAAGGTGGTGGGTGAATTTCCTTAGAATGAGGTATATCTTGCTTCAATCCGGTGATTTTGGAATATGCACTAAAAGTGGATAATTTATGAGCTGAAAAATCCTGCAGCGGTGCTACATCAGGGGGTTTAACCCTGAAGAATTGGAATTATGAGACGTTGAAGTAGATGTACTCAATATAGCAATGTGATTTATTTTTTCCAATTTGACTATTTTCTGTTTGTTTGTTGAGTTGTCTTTAGAAGAGGTAACATGGAAAGGACAAGTCTGCCCTCTCAAGATAGATTTTAGTAATTTCAAAACTCCATTTTAGTGGGAGAGGGTTAGCTGTTAAAAATCAACTGCACATCTTGTGTGACATCTTCAGTTATTATTGCTGCAAGATCCAGCTGTGCTTTCTTGTATCATTTTATCAAACCCAAGGAAGATCCACTTATTTATGAACATAATCAATTAGTCCTTTTCTTCTAGGTCCTCTCTTCAGAAGACCCTGGAGGCTGGTTAGATAGTGTGAAAAAGTTCTACGGATGTGGTGTCAGAAATGCATCCTTATTAATTATCATCTGATCATGTGCTCTGGGGTTTCCTGTTAGCTGGAGGTCAATGTCAACATCAATTACAATGCTCGAGAAGGAAGGAGCACAGCGGAGGTGAGTATCCATCAACCTTTATCTGAGTTTACATTGATATCAATTGCCATTTTACATGAGGCCATGGAAATGAAACTAAGCATCGGGGTGTTGGAGAAGGGTCTTGAAATGATGGCTTTGTGATAATGCTTTTCAATGAAAATTATGTCATGCCTCCCTTGTGTGTTGATTTCTTCTTCTTTCTTTCTTTTTGCTCTCTTTCCTTCATTGAGTAAGGTTTTTGTTCATTGAGTAAGGTTTTTGTGACTAATCGATATGAATTCATTATGGGATGCAATTTTGAATGTTATCAGAGTGCTATAAATGGAAGCTAATGCCCTTTCTTAACATTCTTAGGGAGGCATATAAAAATAATTATATATTTTTTGTAGATTTCCACTTATGATGGCCTGTCAATAATTTTTAGGAACATGCATATACTTATGAGCCACTGTGGACCATTAACTAGGTGATGCACAACATACTGTTTAAAATGGAATTGAGAAGTAATGTGTGACAGTAAGTCGAACTAAATTTGTCAGAAGTTAGTACTCTGAGGTGATGACATAGTGCTGGCTGATGCAAAATCTGTGAACCTTGGTATATGAATTGGCAAATCTAAATACTGCCAGCCAAAAGCAAGAAGCCACAGTTCCCTTATTTATTAGCAGATATGCTGCCTCACGTTACGAGCTCATTCCGATGTAATAGTAAGTGAATTGGACTTTATACGGATGAGTCATCATCTAAAGGCTCTTAATCTCTAAGGAAATTAAAAATGGTGGTAGGTTGTCATCTGCCACCCTTCTCCTGGTCCAGTTGGCATGGTGTGTCACAATGTGTGACCACTATTAAAGCTTTCTTTGTCTTCTACATATACATCTGTCCTGACTGTTTCATGGTCGTATCTTAATTTCAACCAGTACATTAGAGCATTGGCAGTGAATGTAAGAATGTGCTTAATACCATTGATCCGATCAATGTCACCTCTTTGTACAGGCAGGTGACCCTACTTGTGATATTTCCCTCTCGAAAGGAAGGGCCACTTGTACAAAGTTCACAAGGATCAGCACCAATGGAATTCATAGCTTTGTTCTCTGTGAACCAGTCACTGGAAGAACTTCATCAGGTAAGGCAATATGATGCTAAAGGATGCAAACATAATGTTGAGAGTCTGATGCTTCTTTAATCTATTCCATAAGCGGTGAACCTTCCTCGGTTGTTTTGGCTTAGCGTAGCCAAGATCCATTGCATGCATAGATGTACCCACACATACATGAAGGACATTGTATTTACTGTTGACTTTGTGAGTTAGGTGAGCTTTCTTTTCTGCACTCTTGTCCCTTCATAAACCCTGTCTTGCTCATTTTGTAAGATACTTTCGGATCCTGCTTATTAGATACCTCTCTGCATTTGGCTAGGTCAGCCTGTTTTTTATACCTTTTAATTTGTGAGGTTTATTTGATATATGCTAGTACTTGCAGTACTTTCTTCTTTCAACCCTGCTCTTTATATGCAGATACGCGTCCATTTGCAGTTTTGTGGTCATCCAATTGCCAATGACATGATTTACCTTTCTGAACAAAGGACCATTCGTTCTGCTGAAGGAATGGTTGCTGATAAAGCTGCTGGTTTGTCATCAGAATCCAGTGTTTCTGATATTGGGCAGAACGAAAGGAAGAGGAGCCTTGCATTGAATTTAGTACTGACCCTATGTGCACGAATTGTCCAAATTTAGCTCCAAAAGGGTGAGTGTTCCCCTCCTCTTTCCCATCTTGGGCACTTGTCTTTGCACATATTCTTGCCTGCACACCCTTGCCTGCATGCCGGATAATAGAAAACCTAAGATTTTTTTTTTTTTTTTGGTAAAGGTAAGAGATATATTGACTTAAGCCAAAAGCAACAAGAACGCTATACAGCAAAAACTCGGCACCAAGAACTTGCACTCACAAGGACAACAGTCAGAGTGAGTGGAAGGGTGCCAAGGTAAAAGAAAACCAACTGCATAGGAGCAGAGGAAAGCCAAACAGTGGCAAAGCAAAAACCTACACAGGGATCACAAAAAATACCGAATCCCAACAACTATACAAGTGCAGGGACATGAATACAAATGTAGGAATGGTAGGACAGCTCGCCAACTGCACTAGAGAAGCTTCCAAAAATTCAAACCAGCACCTTCTTTAGCTGCATGAACCGAGGAGGACCTCCGACCAGAACAGGAAATGAGAGAAACCCCTACTCAAAAAGGTCTACTGACCAATAGGTGGATCATTCCGCCAAAAAGAAGGGTTTACTGACCAGCAATGCAACAATCTACGATTTGTGGTGCTGGGAGGAGGGACTGTGGCTAAGATTTAATGTCTGAGTTTCTGCAAAATGCAGATATGATGGGAATGAGGAGGGACTGTGGCTACACTGCATACGATATTCTGGACCCGAATGGATCTATGAGTGCCCATATCCAGATTGAACATCCCTTAGCTAGCCTAAGAACAATCCAATTTTTCATCTTGAGGCTGTTCTCTAAATTTGCTTGAAAAATATAGCAAGTTCACAGTTATGCAGCTGTTTACTTTTCCAAAGAGCCTTGGAAGAATCTGATACTGTGAGAGACGATTGCAAGCCTGTGAAAATTGTTTGAAATAGTGTATTCCAATGCCGGGTGTATGCTCATAGGTTGTAGAGAAAAGAGCTTCCTCATCGGTGAAATTGCTCTCGTTAGAGTCCTTCATGTTTGTAGGATGAGAATCAACTGTTGGTCCCGCTTGACAGGAGAAACATTTTGCTGTGGCTCAATTCTTTTATTGGCAGTCTGATTGAGGAACTACTTTCTGTTTACTTTCCTTTAGGGGGAAGTTCCTCTGATCTCTCACGTGGGTATTAGGTATCTATGTATGGTTGGTTTGTGTAGTAACCGGGTTGATGGTCCGGTTGAATCTGGGCCTAATGGTATTACCCACCTGAGCAAACTTCTCATAAATCGGGATCACAGAGTAAGAACTTAAAAAGTCATCTCAGGGCATGCATTACGTGACCACAGTTATATTCCGATAAAGAGGCAAATTTACTAAATGAACGTAAAAAGGTCTCCCAAAGTGTCTCAGATCATAGCTTATGATCCTAAATAGCTGGATTTGAAGGGAACATAAATGTTTCATGAGTGGACAGACCACCTGACCTGGTAAGTAGATGATATCAATCAATCAGCAAAGAACGGTGCGTTTCTGAATCTGCTTCGCAAAGAGTAATGCGTCTGATAACTGTACCATCAGGAAAAAATAAGTTAAACATTCACAAACAAGACTCCACCCCCACAAGCACCCACACGCCCACGGACTCTTCCATTTACATATTACATAGCAGAAGCAGCGAGCAAGCTAGCTAGGAGCTGCTGGCTAGCTGCTGAGAAAAAAAAAAGCCTGATCAGGCATATGAGTAACTCAGACGCCTGTCAAACTTCAGATGGAGTGGCCACTGGTCCTTTATCAGGAGCTTCAATAAAGATGATCAAGCTTCTCTCGCACTTCTCTTTGTCCTCGTCAAAGACGTTGGTATCGATGTGGGAGGCAATGGCATGCCCATTGCAACTTTGTATATCAGAGCTCTGCTTCACAACACTGGTATCATTATTCTCCGCCTCCATCACAATAGTATTCCCCTTCCTGTATATGGCATGCAGTGCCATCTGAAGCACTCCAAAGGTGACTCCTAACACGTTTGGACACTACACAAACACGTACACATGTTAATATCGTTCATTCAGGGGAACAAAGATAATATTGCCACACCTTGCCATCTTGATTTTAACAAGTCGATGGACAATGCATACCGCGACATACAAGTCCTTGAGGAATAGGCCATATAAGAGCCATGTCACAGCGCTGAGCATGAGGAAAAATGATAAAGAGAAGGGCATGAACTCCACGCTCTTAGTGCGTATCACCATTCTCTGCACACACATATATAAACTCACTTGTATGTCGAAACCTAAATGCATGTTGTGATCAACTTGTGTCGCACATTAATATGCAAGCCAAGCGTTCTCATGCAGAAAAAAGGAAAGGAGTCACATAGAAGTAAATTACAATGACGCTTAGAGGAGCAGCAAAGACTGCAACGGAGAGCGCAACGCAAATCCACCCAACAAGTTGGACCCTCGCCGATCCCTTTGCTAAGAAGTGGGACAGAAGAAGAATGGAACAATACCCTCCGAAATTCAGCAAAAGCAGCCTCAGCGTCAGCATCTGCATCCAGTCTCCAACAATTAGAATACATGAGGCGTGTTCCTCGCGAACAAACGCTGTAGCTACTTACCCTGGCCTTTTTAGGAGCATAAGCAATGTAGAGAGCAACGTAGATGGTCTCTATGACGCATCCAACCGAGTTGACCGTGATGAGCAGGAAAGCGTTGGACTCGGACTTGAGGGATGCATAGTACAGCCAAAGCATGGCGCTGAACAAAGAAACCACGTACGGAACCGATTCAAACCCTTCAGTCGACTTCCTCCTGCATATCCTCCAAAAGGTTGGCCTGCCAAAGGAGATAAAATAAGTCCTAAACTTATATTTGTCAGTGTGCACGGAGTGAGAGTTAAAACTTACACTGGGGCCAAAAAGACCACGATGGATATGATATTACCTACACAAGAATCATCCAAATGTGGACAAACGCATCATAACAAAGTCATTGGTTGTTGTTCAATAGTAGCTAGAAAACAGTTGGATAAAGTGTGTAAAGTACCTAGGACACCAAAAGTGAGCACCCACAGATTGTCAGTCGTGAAGGTGGCCATTGTCCCACTCTCTCCCTCTCAGAAACTGAAGATATCCAAATGGAAGATTTCGAAGCTGAAAACAAATAAGGTTATGTTGTGGAAATTGTGCTCCCATTGGCCTTGCAATTTATAGATGAGATGGAAGGCAAAAGTTATGCTAGAATATATAATTTGTAATAGTTGTTGATTAAAGAGAGAGTTGTCCAAAATATCATAAAACCTATTGTATGGCCGCCAATCAAGTCCTAAGCTTTTCAATTTGTCGAATGTAGTCCTAAACCTTTTGACGATTTTATGTAATTCATTAGGTCAATTTAAAGCGGAAATTGCTGATATGACAATCTAGTCAGCACCAAATGTCTTATGTAGTATAGCTGGTGATTGACGTGGGCGATTTTAAATGACACTATGTTTTTTTGCAATATTTCTTTTTATGAGTTCTCTAATTGTCTTTTTTTTTTCTTATTGCACTGTTCATCTTTTTGTTTGCCAGTTATCGAAGCCTTGTCAATGGTTTACGAAGGCCGTTGGTCACAAGCGAGGGCAACCCTTGTGTTAGCCACCCCTTGCGAGGGCATCACGGCCTTGCCAAATTTGGCTAGGATTACCATAGCTTATGGCCAGTAGCTTTGCCTAGATTTCGCAAGGGCTATGATGCTCACTTGTGTTGTGACCGGTAGAGGAAAAAGATGAACAATAGCATAGGAAAAAAAAAAGCAAAAAAAAAAAGAAAAGAAAAGAAAATTTAGAAATTCTTGACTCAATGCAAAGTGACGTCATTTCGTATAAGATTGTTCGCATTAGCTATCAGTTTGGCATTAAACGGACCATTTTGTTAGCGATATTTAGTTTAAATTGACCGGATCAACTAATTGAAAATTGTCAAAAGATTTATGGCTATATTAATCAAAATTGATAAATTTAGAAATGAATTCACCGTTGTTTAATAAATTTAAGATATTTTGGATAATTTTTATGTTGATGAAGTGGAGTAATAGATATGAATCATTTAAAGTGTCGATTATGTTGATGGACATGATATCTTTTAATATTGTAAATGGAGATAATGATCATCTAATAATTGCTGGTGTAACGCCAGCACCTTATCGTGCGCCCGTACGTAACGCCAGCACCTTATCGTGGCATAATTCTATATTCGACACTTTACAGGACTCGAGTCGAGGTCACGTGTACTTCGCTGCCAAATATTTCCACCTCGGCTTGATCACGTGACCACTCCTGTTGAAGGATTTTTATGTGCTAAGTATACTAAAATCGATTCACGTAATTGATATATAAAGTGATGTGACATTAATCGTAATTGATATATAAAGTGATGTGACATTAATCGACCGTGACCCATTTATTTAAATGCATACTTGCAATCTGTTATGTTATCTAATATATCAATTCCATATATCACATTCTTAGATAGCTTACCATTACAAATATTAATTTGATATACCTATGGCGATGTATTGGGCTAATAATGTGAAAGGAAGAAATGAGGGGACAACAGAAGTCACTAATCAACATATGTTTCTATATAAGAGGGCATAAAACTTGGCAAAGTGCGTGTAAAACACTCTATTAGGAGTAACCTAATCACACACAACCTTGTTGTAAAGTAAGTGAATTTTGCATTTTTAATTCTCGAGTGTTATCCATGCCTTTAATTCATCTTTCCTCTCTTTTTCGCTTGTTTGGTGGAAACTCTAGGAAGGGGGAGTTGTTGCATGCTCTATATAGATCATGTGGAACGATATATCTCTACAGTTTTGTAGACCATATAATAACTATTCGTAGAAAGGTAATCACAGGAGGTCACGACCTCTTCGCCAAAATTCTTATTCAAATACTATGAAATATGCATATGCAATAAATATATATAGGAGAATAACAATAACAACGAAATTTGTCACAAACTTAAATTTAATTAGAAATTATAGTAAAGTGAAATCTGCAAATAGGCAAGTAATGAGTTCAAATTACTCTTGTTGTGGTCAATAACGTAACATTTAGCATTGCATGCGGAACGATATATCTCTATAGTTTCGTAGACCATATAATAACTATTCGTAGAAAGGTAATCACAGGAGGTCACGACCTCTTCGCCAAAATTCTTATTCAAATACTATGAAATATGCATATGCAATAAATATATATATATATATATATATATATATATATATATATATATATAGGAGAATAACAATAACAACAACGAAATTTGTCACAAACTTAAATTTAATTAGAAATTATAGTAAAGTGAAATCTGCAAATAGGCAAGTAATGAGTCCAAATTACTCTTGTTGTGGTCAATAACGTAACGTTTAGCATTGCATGTTTTGTTACTCTCATCCGACATGTATGAAATTGTATTTTCCTTTTTTATTATTGTTGTTTTATTTCATGAGATTGATTATGTAAGGACCTTGTGTGCGTCATTGTATACATATTGTTCGCTTTAGACACTAAGTACTTACGATTTTATTCATCTTGAAACAGCTCCGAGCCTTATCAACTAGTCCAAGACTCTTCTCTAAACGTTGTGAGAGAGGAGACATGCACTTTGCCTCGCCTGCGTATTGTCAATGCAATCTTAATCCATCCCTCCATACTGTCCCTAGTCTGGATTGTCATATTCTCCATTTCTATGGCACAACACCCTTGTTGTGGCCCTACACGTTGCGAGAGTTGACTCTAATACCACTTATAAGGACCTTAGGCTGTCACTATACACATATTGTCCCTTTGGACATTAAATTTTCATGATTTTGTTTTTGTTAAGACATCTCATACTACTTCAAGAAAACGCGTATGTACAGTCAGAGGGACACAAGTCTTATCAACTAGCTTAGAACTCCCCTTAAGCAATGTGGGATAGGAAACGTGCGCTTAGCCTCACTCTCGTACTACCGAGGCAATCTTAGTCCGTCCCTTCCGTACTACCTTGAGTCTAGGTCATCACAAATTATATATTGATTTTATTTATACACGTCCTCATCCACATTAATTATATAATGATGTTATATATAGATATGTCTTCAACCACATAGAAATCTTAGATACTTACATAATGTTAAACTAAATAGGGTGTTGCCTACGTTTCTACTTGAGTGAAAAGTAATAGAAAAATAAAATAATTTACGACATTTTTTACAATCATCTAGCCATCAAGAAAATAATGATTTATCTAGTCAAAATAATACAAAGATAAGTGCTTTGCAAGTCTTACAACTTGTCACATTGATCCAATTAAGTCATTCTGTTGATTATACTTTTTAAAAATTTTAAGATTTGATTGTACTTTTGTAATAAATTTTAGGACTTTTAGTATATTTATTCTAGTAATAAATCAAGATGAAGTGGTAAAAAAAAAAAAAAAAAAAAACAGAATTTGCAATGTTAGCATACTGAACTTAGTATATATTGAAAAGACGAATTAAAAATTATATATTTTATCTTAAGTGAGTAATGCTAAATTTGCTACAAAGAAAATTTAACTCTACACATTAGATAATGGTGGAGAAAATTTCTTCTAATACTTATTCACACCAAGAAGCTATATTCTAGTAGCAATTTTACATTATTGTATATTGGTTATTAGGATATGTCTCGTGCATTAGCTTATTGAATTCAAGAGAGCCTGGTACAATCTATCAAGATCTCAGGTGGATCGACGTATCCTCTTAATGTCGAAGGACTGGGATGAGTCAGGGTCACAGCTAGATCTCCATTTGCGCAGTTTTAACAATCGTACAGACGTCAAGAGGATAACCTTTGATCCCTCCGTCCCGGGAGTGACGTCTTGTCATCCCCACCCCATCTTCCTCCCATCAAAAATGGAAGACAGGTGGTTTCGGATCGATTTGTGCCTCCCTTTTTCGCTCTGAGTGGCTGATCATTTGGGGTCTTTATATCGCTTCGTATGGCTAATCAAAAGCATTATTTAATGGTATTATTGCGCTCTATCACCGAAAAGGAGTAGCCCTCTTTAACCGTGATGTCAGCATTAATCTTATCGCGGATTGCATGCGTTTGTAACATGCATCTTATACGAGAACATGTAGTAGTGTACCCTTGACATATAAACTCTTCTCCCAGATTCGTTTGATGGAACTTGCATTTGAAGTTTCGTGCGCCAAAAAGCTGGAGAGATCTCAACGTGGGTAGGCTCGGCTCGAGGTTCAATGTGCAATTATAATATGAGATGGCCACTTGATGGGATAAGAGCTGATAAGAGTCTCGAACAATGATCTGACAATTATGTAATCATTGGTTCTGCTATTTGGCTTTAGATATTTATGTGACCTCTCCAAATTATTCAAAAAATTATAAATTTATTATAATTTTACTAATTTAATTATTGGCCTTTTCCAATGCTGGCAAGAGTCAGCAGCAACCATCACCCACCATGATGGCTTCACTCAAGGCCATTACCTTGCCAACTTCAGGTGAGGGCCAAGACCCTCGCCAAATTTGAGTGAGGATTGCCATTTCTGAATGGACTCAATTGGTAAATTATCAAAAAGTAAAAAAGAGTTGTCCACTTAAAAAAAAAATAACAAACGAAAAAAAAATATACAAAGCTTGTCTTTTTTTTTTCCGGGGGATAAAGGTAAGATTTGTCTATTTTAGTACTAGCACATATGGAAAATTGGCTAAATAAAATCAATTAGCTAATCATCAGAAAGTTTGAGACTCAATTGACAAATTGTCAATTTGTTTATAATTCAATTAGCAAAACTGTCTAGACTCAAAAAAATATTGATAAAATTAAAATGTTTAAAACTGAATTGATCAAAATATAATAGGTTTAGGTCCTTTTAAACAATTTTTCCCCTCTAACATGTGTTTGCGTAAATGTTTTGATTGGGAGTAGTATCATTGTACAAATTAATGGAGGAGTCGTCGATTGCGGAAAAGGGTTTTAACTTTTGAAGCAACCGTGGGTGCGAGGAACGTCGATGATTGAAGTAATCCACTTGTCACAAATCCATTACGAGGACATCTTTTTCAGAACAGCAACACCTTGATGTTATCTATCAGCCAACGCTGGTCACACATTACAATTCGACGTCGAATGAAGTTCGGATTAGCACCATCCATTTGTACTTTGGAATCGTGTACTCTCCCGAGTCAAAAGCAATAGGCCTTTAACAAAGCACTTCTTTGAAATGAAGGGAAAATGATATAAGAGAGAAACTAACGAGTGTCGAAATTCATATTCCATTGTGACAGGGAAATGGCATGAGAGTAGAAAGTATAAGTTACATCTGACATCAAGCATCTCCTTAACCAATAGAGATGTGCGGTCCCGAAATAAGTGCTCGGAAATCGTGACATGGAGTGTGTAAATGGACCACCATTATCGTCTGACCTTTGCAATTGCGTTCTAACTGTTTGGAGAATTGATAATTTATTGTTAGGTGATCAATGATGAATGGGTGCCCCGATCAATCTTGGAATTTGTATGATCACATGTGGTTAATTCGTGGGCCATTGGTCTTGGTGGTAAGGCTGTGTTGCAACATAACATGCGTGTGTAATCAAGTAACCTAATATCAAGTTTCAAGTTTCACGTGTTAAAATATAATATTAAATCATGTTTTCATCTAATAATTTAGGTTTTTAGAATAGTTAGTAGTCGACTCATAAAGTCTCACATAGTATTAGAGTGAAAGTCTTAAGTTCAAATCTTTCCAAGCCCTTATTTGTTGTCATAAAATAAAATTGATGGAAAGCTAGATGGAAGAAGAAAGGGGTAGAAAGGTGTATTGCTTTCTCATATCAAAGATGTATGTGTACAACCATATTGAATATATTTTATTAATTAGTGCCAACGATATCCTCATCATATCAATCAGTGTAATAGTATCTCCGACACTCCCCTCAAGTTGGTGGTCTATACACATTAAGGACGCCTAGCTTGCTAGTAGATACACATGTTGCCTTTGACACAAAGGTTTGGTGAAGATTTTTGCAGGCCACTCTGTTGTTCTTATTCCCTTTGTCTTAATCACTCTATCCTGGATTTTGTCTTTGATGAAATGACAATCGATTTCTATATGCTTCGTTGTTTTATAAAATAAAATAAAAAATGCATTTACTGTGAGTTTAAGCACAACATCATTGTCATATACTGAGACTCGAAGCAATCCTCTTATCTAGACAATTTCACAACTAGTTTTCACCATTGCTCAATATTCTGCTTTAGCGGACGGTAATGAAACAATTGATTGTTTCTTTATTTTCCATGAGAGCAATGAGTTTTCCAATTTGACACAAAATTCTGTAATAGATTTTCTACTCATAGGAAAAATGACATAATCCGTGTCACAATATGCTGTCAAGTCCATGTTGTTATCTTGGAACAATAGTATTCCCAATCTCGGATATCCTTTTAAATGCTTTACCACTTTCAACGCTACATTCATGTGGGACTATTTCGGGCCATGCATGGATTTACTGAGCATTTCTATTGAGTAGCATATGTCGGGTCTAGTCATGGTGAGATAATTGAGTTTCCCAACAAGTCCCTGATATACAGAGGGGTCATTGAGTAAAGGATCCTAATTCAGTGGTGACAATTCTTTGTCATATTCTAACGTTGTCAACTTGGCAGTTTGCTCAATTGGGATGATTGCTAGTTTGGAACCTAATAGTCCTATCTCTGAGATAATCTCCATGACAAATTCGTGTTGATTGAGGCTAATTCCTTTATCTGATTGTGTGATTTCCATCTCAAGAAAATATTTGGGAGATCCTAAATCTTTAATGTGAAAAGTCGAATGCAAGTATTTCTTGAACTTTGTGATGACAGAGTCATCATTCTCCACGATCAGTATATCATCAACATATTTTAATAAATAAATGGATGATGTCCCTCGGTTCCAAGTGAATAGGCCATAGTTGTGTGTTTGACTGCTTGAATTCTGCCGTTGTGAATGCAGCGGTAAATTTGGGATACCATTGATGGGAAGCTCGTTTGAGTTCATATAGGGATTTTCACAAACAACATACTCAATTCTCTCTCTGATTGCATAAATCTAGTGGAAGATCCACATAAAGTTTTTCTTCTAAATCTCCATGGAGAAAAACATTGTGAGCATCCATTTGATGCAAAGGCTAATTACGAAGAGCAACAACAGAGAGAAAAGAACGAACAATAACTTCCTTTGCTACTGGAGAAAAAATCTCCTAATAATCAAAACCTTCCCGCTATGTAAATCACTTAGCTACGAGTCTTGCCTTATAATGTTCAATGGAACCATCTGCCTTATATTTGATTTTATACGCCCATTAACACCCAATAGGTTGCCAATGTGGTGGTAAAAAAATGAAATCCTAGGTTTTATTCTCCATTAGTGCTCTCAATTCATCCGCAATGGCTTGTTTCTAAGGAGACTCCTTGACAGCATCATTGTACAAGGACGGCTCATGTTTTTCATATATTTTACTATAGCAACACATCCGTTTTGGTGACAGACGAACATAGCTAACATAAGAGGAGATGGGATAATGTGTACTAGATGAGTTTAAAGCAATAGTCCTTCGTCCATGTGGGTGGTCGTGTTGCACATCTTAAACTTCGAGGAGGAGCTAGATTAGACTGATATTGTTAATGGGCTCATGAGAAGAACGGCCCGATGAATTTGTAGAAGAAACCATAGGGTCCTCAGAGAATAACGTCGGCATCTCTCTATTTATCTTCAGTGGTGAACTGAGATGAATGTTAGCTACAGGAGGTGTGACTTGAGGAACAATAAACAGCTGCGAAGGTGATAGTCTTCCTCAATCAAGAAAAGAATGGTTGACGATGGGTAATTTCTCCACAGTTTCTTTCAAGATTTTTTCATCTTGAAAAGGGAAAACATCTTCATGAAAATTAACATATTCATTAACAAAAAAATCGCCCAATCGATTAATTCAAAACCAAATATCTTTTCTGAAGATTAGGGCATCCCATAAATATGCATTTGAGGCACAAATACCCAAATTGTCCCAAGAGCCCATAGTAGACACATAACATAAGCGTCAAAAAACACGAACGTGTTAGGTATTAGGTTTTTATTTTTATTTTTATTTTTTTTGGCCTAAGAGTAGCTCAAAAGACGTTCATCCATCTAGGATCCGAGTAGGTATTCAATTGATTAGGTAGGCTGTCGTGATCACACAGTCACCCCAGAATATTTTAGGAATGGAAGCTTAGTGTTTGAGAGTACAGGTGCGTTTGGAATCAACTTTGCAAAGGACTTTGGGCTTCTAAAGATACTTGGGCTAAAGCTGGGGTGTTTGGGAACAATTTTAAAATTTTCATTAGGCCAAAGCTAGCCTTCTCAAGGCTGAAAGCCCAAGGCAGGTGAAGGGGTGCCTTGGGCTTTCAGCTTTCTCGACATACAAGTGACATTGTTCACTTTTTCTTTCTTCCAAAATTGTCCTCAGCTACTCTTGATTTTTCCGATTTTGCCCTCGTCATGGTACTGTTCATCTTCTTCTCCGTTGAAGGCCGACAACGTGTTCCTCGAAGCTGTGAGTGGCCGTCGACGGCTCGGCATGGTCGTGGTGGCCCAGGCGACCGTCGACGGGGAGTGGTGCAACCGCCGCCCTGTCTAGGTCACGGCGATCGCTGTGGGTCGCGGCGAGGTTTGGGTCGCCGACCTCGCCGCGACCCGTTTGAGGCGGC
Source organism: Eucalyptus grandis (assembly GCF_016545825.1). NCBI lineage: Eukaryota > Viridiplantae > Streptophyta > Magnoliopsida > Myrtales > Myrtaceae > Eucalyptus > Eucalyptus grandis. The sequence goes on along the minus strand of NC_052622.1, from coordinate 32,973,357 downwards.
GAGGTCCTCCCGTGAACTCGCCGCCCGGATCTTGGTCACGGCGGTCGCCGAGGTCGCGCGACCTCACCGCGACCCGATCCGGGGGCAGCGAGGTCGCGTGACCGCCGCGACCCAGATCTGGGGCCGCGAGGTCGTGGGGACCTCGCCGCCCCAGATCTGGGTCGTGGCAGGGTCAACCGATGTCCGGCGACCCTCGCCGATGGTCTTCAGTGGTCGCCCGACGTCCGGCGACCCTCCCTGGTGGTCTTTAGTGGTCGCTCGACGTCGGGCGACCCTCGCCGGTGGTCTTCAGTGGTCGCTCGACGTCCGGCGACCCTCGCCGAAGGTCTTCAGTGGACGTCCGGCAGCCACCTGCCCTTGCCGGTCTTTTTTTTTTTTTTATCACCAAAGCCCTTTGTAAATATAATTCTCCCAAACACCATTTTTCTCAAAGGTACTTCAAATGGGCTTTCAAAGTATAATTTACCAAACACACTTTGCATTTTGGAAAATTCCTTTAACTCAAAGGTGTTTGCATTTTCCTAAAGACCTTTCCCCCAAAGACTTCCCAAACGCACCCTACGAGCAACATCTAAGAGGTGATGACATTTCTTTTCGATGATCCCATTTTGTTGAGGAGTGTATACACATGAACTTTCATGAAGGATGCCATTGAAGGTGAAGAGTGAGAAACATTCATGGTTAAAAAATGCACGAGCATTATCTATGTGAACACGTTGAACAGATTTATGAAACTGATTTTTCATCAATATAAGAAAATTCGTACGATGGGAAAGGATTTGGGTCTTAGATTGCATGAGAAACACCCGAGTTGCATGTGTGTAATTGTGACATCCTAAATTTTCGACCCGTCCCAATAAAATGAAATAGGCATCTCGTCAATGCACCTATGGTCCTTTTTCTCTGAGCTGATCACTCATGAGTTAACAAATTTATTGGGTAAAGCCATTAAGGGATATAACCGCGATAAAATCCCTAAAAGCTACTTAATAGGTCGGATTGGACAAAAATCGTGTTCGGTCGATTTTAACCACCAAATTGAATTCGGTTTTGGGAATCGAATATTCGAGCATGTCACGGTTCATTTATAGGACGTCGTCTTGTCTTTCAAAGAAATTCCATCGAGTTCGGGATTTTTACGGGAAATCTCTTCGGACGATTCAAAAAACGAACGGAAATCTGGATGGGCTAAATTGAAGGGAATTTTGATTTTCAGACCGGGTTACTTGATGCCAGGAAAGTGTGGAAATTGTATGGGCTTTTTCTACAATAAAATTGGATATCAAAATTGAGAGATTGTGGAAGAAATTGAGGTCCAAAAATTGAAGAAATTCGGACTAGGCATGGGGGTGCAACAATTGGCATTAAATTGGTTTATTTGTGGATTAAGAGGCAAGAAAGTATTAGGGGAAAAAGTGGATAAACTTGAAGACTAATTGGACACTCTAATGATGGTTTTAGATATTTGTCAATTGACCTTTCTTCCCCCTCACCAATCTTCCTCTGCACGCCAATTTCCACCGCCCTTATCCGTTCTTACTTTTCTTCCATTTCCGTAAACGACCGCAGCTCTCTCATTCGAAATTTGGCAGCTCTTGGTCAGGGTCTCCTCCACTCACGAAGGCAGCTCGCCTTTTCTTTCACGCCAGCAAGCTGCCCGAAGCTCTGCCGTCCCCGGCGCCAACCGCCTCTTCCCCTCGTACCTACTGCTCCTCTGCCACGAAGATCAGCGCCCAGCTCCCCACCGAGTTTTTCTCTTCAAGCTGCCATGTCCGGGTCAACTAAACTTCAAGCGAAGCCCCCATCGTTGACCTTGAAGCTTCTCCGTGCGCCACGCCTGCAGCTCCATCGATCTCATCATCCACTGAAGCCGCTTCTCCGTCTGCTTCTCTCGACGCCAGCACACGGTCAACGAACCAGCAAGCTCCTCCTTCACGTTGACACCGCAAGCCCCTCAGGCCTGCTGCTCCACCAATGCACGAAGCCCAGCCCACGTTCTCTGCCTCTCCACTTCGCTGCCGCTTCACCTCAATGCCCACGGCCCGCACATATTCAGCCCATCTCAAAGCCCTGCAGCAGCCCAAATCCCAGCTCAGTCCACGCAACATTTCCAGCCCATCTTCATTGCAACAATTCGGCCCAGCAGCCTCCAGTCTCACGGGCCCAGCAGTTTCTCTCTTTGCTGCTTGGCCCAACTTCTTCAACGCAAGACCAGCAAGCCCAGTCCAGCAAGCCCAGGTTTCGGCCCAATTCAGAGAAGCCCAGCAGCCCGCATTTTGAAGCCTGCTTCAGGTCCAACCCAATTCAAAAACAAATCTCAGATTTGGCTGAGATTTGTTGGGCCAAGTTTAGGCCCGGTCTAAGCCCGTTGGTGTTGTCATGAGCTCAAGTTCGGCCACCGTCGCGGTGTTCCGGTCTTCGTTTTGCACAAATGAGTTTTACTCACTAATCTCTCATTAGTATACCGATGATGCTTAAGAGTTGATTAGATTTAATTAAGTACAATTATGTTGATAGATTATATTAGAGTAATTAAATTAGAGACTTATTGATGCATGTTAGGCAAATGGTTAGTGTAGTTAGCAAGGAAATAGGTCCTAATATTTATTGAACGAGTCTCGGTAAGTTTTCGGGTTTGTTTTGGCTTCCAATTATGCATTACGAGCCTATAATTTCTGTAATTATTTAATTAATTAATTATTTTCCGGAAATTAGGCTAGAATAGTTGACGACCGAAATTTCATACTGATTATTGTGGTGCAGTCTATTTATTTATTTAAGTGCTAAATTGTGCTGAATTGATTTAATTCCAATTTTAGGATTTTATTCCTACATTAATAAATTTTGGTAATTAATGAGAAAATTACCGGGCGTCGGTTTACAGTGCCAAAAATATGTAATGGGCTGTTGAAACTGGTGGATTGTTCAAAAAGTGAAATTATGATATTTTGGCTAAGGCTCACCGTGTACCAACATACGGCTATTTTATCGAGAATGATAAAAAAATGTAATTGGTTGTACAATTGGGATGATATACTATATCGACCTACGAGCGATATGTTAGCTTAGCAAAGAGCAGTATACCGGTATACTATATCCACCTACGGACAATATATCAGCTTAGCATAGAGTAGTATACTTTATTAGTTTTGATTGAATATGTCGATATACTATATCAACCTACGAGCAATATGGTAGCTTAGCATAGAGTAATATATCTTATCAACTTAGATTGAGCACTATTGGTATACTATATCAGCCAACGGGCGATATGTCAGCTTAGCAAAGAGTAGTATACCTGATCATCTCAGAAGCGAGCTATACTATCTATTTATTAGCTCAGCAGTGAGTTGTCATGATATGAACGGATTTTATAGATAGTATGAGATGAGCCGACCAAGAAAAGAGTCGAGATGACATGTAATCGACTAAGTCGATTGATCAATGAATTGATCTGATGATGTGAGTTGATGTGGTTCATGTATATCTGATATATACTGATTTGCAGGAAGGAACTGAGGTCAAGGTAAGCCCTCTGACTTGTGTTGTGCTTAGGCAGCCTCTAAAGTGTATTAACTTCCTAATCGGGTCTTAGGAGGTAAAACTTGCTAAGACGTTGTCTCACCAGTTATTGTATAATCATTTTCAAGTCCTTAGATGGCATTGGTGAAGGACCAGAGGTCTGAAGAGTAGAAGGTGAAGCCTGAAAGATTGACAGTCCTGTCTGACTAGTTAGTCATAAGACAACTCTCTTTTGATAGAAGTTGATTGCTTTATGCAAACTTTGTTTTATGAATTGGTGGTTTAAAACCTGACTTAACAATTCGCCTTGTATATATTTGCACTATGATTTGCAATGTATGTAAGTGTGGTTGCTTTTAAAGTGTGAAAATTTGGAGTTCTACTTTCCTATCTCATTATTTTATTGTCTGTGGATTGTTTATATGCTTTCACATGCGTATTAAAAAGACAGAGCCGGCGATGCATCCTAGGACGTCGCTATTTAATCGACCAAGGTGAGGGATGGGTGCGTGCCCGAGGATTGGGGCGTGACAATAATCATCTACAATTATGACCCAAAAAAAAAAAGACCCATCATGATGTGGTGTTTGATATGGTCCTCAAGTATCTATGTGCAAGAGAGAAATGCATCATTTGTACGTAATGTGCTTTGAGGGAAAGGTAGTCATGATTATATGGTCAATGGACATATAAAGCACCTGGGGTGAGGAAAACAAGCACTATGTCCAAATTGTTGATGGGGCAATAAAATATTATTTTTGATATTTGCATTACATGGGGGTGGCCTTATTCAAAAATAAAAAAGAATCAATATTTGTGGCCCAAAAATAAAACCCATCACGATTTTTACCGAAACCCATCAACCTCCTAATAAAAAAAAAAGCTTGAAAGAAACATAGATCAAAATTAAAAAAAAAAAAAAAAAAAGTGATTTTATAGGAATTATCTTCATTGAATTTGAAAATCGAAATGAGATTGAATTGAAAATCAAGGATGAGGAGGACATTTTTTTTTAAAATATGGATGGATTGAGTTGGATATTTCCGATCTTAGTAATGATTGTGTCACTTCCATCTGGAAGGCAAATTGAAGTATTTATGAGTATGGGTGTCAACAGTTTGGTTTTCTTGAAAACTTGAACCGAACCAAATTCGACCTGAACTGAATACGAACTGAACCAATTTATCGATTCGGTTTTTTAGTTTTCCTATTTTTGCCTTGCTTATTGAAATTGAACTAAATAAATGGTGAGAAAGAAGAGAGATTTTAAGTTGGGGTTTAAGTTTTGTGAGAATTTCAGTTTGATTTGGTTTATCAAACTGAACTGAAAACCGAACCAGATTGAAGAAAAGAAGGTTTACATTTTGGTTATCTGAACTAAATTGAAATTACATGAAATAACGATTCGATTTGGTTTGGTATCAATTTCGGTTTTAGTTCAATTCTAACACTCCTAATTATGAGTGAGTATACGAAAATGGAAGAGAAAACATGCATCGCAAACTATGTGATCATTAGCATTTGAATCAATAATTCATGCCTTAGTTGAAATAGAGTTCATTAGGCAATAGGATACACCCACATGGCTAGCTAACTTGTCTTGGATTCCTAGTTGATTCAAAATTCTCATAATTGTCCAAATTGATTCTAATTAATAGGCTAATTGACCTTAGCATTTGTTGCAAATGAAATATTGTGTTCCCTCCTTTCCTTTTATGTTGCTTTCGGTGTAATTTCCAACAATTTTCCTTTGTATGATAAGGGCATTTATTATAATCAAAAAATTTACCTTTGCTTTTGTTGGAATTTTGGCCATTTAATTTGGACAACGTGGCGGAATCTCAGCCCTTGGATGTTTTCCACGCAAAGGCTGACGTGTTGTGAGATGCGCCATCCGATTTAGGTGCGGCTAGGATGAAAGAGGAGTCATCAGATCGCGATGCAATTCCTGGACCATCTAATCCCACGTTTGAATCATGGCCGCTCATCTGAACTAAAGATCTCGTGCATCCTGGACCATCACATTGAAACTGCACGATTAAATCGTGGCCATTCATTCTAAAAAATGAGCCATCGTCTTCCTCACTTGGGAACCCTCGCTTCGTGCCAAAGCGAGTGAAGCCTCCATTGCCAGACTTGGCTACAGCGCTACGCTGCTCCAGCGTCACCTTTGCTGCAAGAACAACACAGTTGTTGGCCTTCAAATACTCTGCCGAAGCGATCGCTGGGATTCCTCTTGCATAGTGAGCTGATAAATTTTCCTGAGCGGGGAAATTGGATCCTGGCTTCAAAAGATGAGTACGTTTCATTTAATATGAGCAAAAACCTCGTTACATACTCCCGTTCTTTGATTTCTCGAAATTGTGCTAGGGTTACTTCGGGGCCTTTTAGCTTTTCTTCGGTCATCTCTAGTTAATTTCAAATCACTGACAACCGGTTGAAAACGAAGGCTATCGAAAGGTTGCCCTGTTTGAGCTCTAATAGGGCCCGAGTTAGGTATAATTTTTTTGGCTTTATTGAGTTTATCGTACTTCTCTCAAATGTTCTCCCATATCTGTCTTGCATCTTCGATCTAAGAAAAACCAACGGCCACCTTGGGACTAATGCAGTTGTCGACCCAGTCCAAATGAGTTGGTTGCACTTCCTTTAATGTCGTGCAAGCTGCTCATCAGACGGCATTGATATGGTGCCATCAATAAAACCATTCTTTTCCTTCATGACATGCTTGCCGGAGCTCTCAAGACCAAACAGAATGGTTCTCTCATCTCGAGAGTTATAAGGAGATTAGACGGGGTTCTAAGCTATTGACAGCATAGGTATAAAGAGGGTTGTTGGGTTCCGACTAACCGATGTCAGTCCCTATAAAAGGAAAAAAAAAAACTAGGGCTAAAAACTAGAGCTGGGTTTGCCCTAAAACCCTGCGGACCCAAACCAGTTTGATTCAAAAAATGTCAACCCGGTCCAAGAACTGGATTGGGCTTAGTAGTGAGATGTAGACCTTTTTGGTTGGTTTTGGGTTGAACCTAGAACTAAATTGAACCCATTAAGCCGGTCTAGTTTTTGGTTCCAGACTCAATAGGATTGTTTATTGGTCCAAAAAATTAAGGACTAATTCTATGCAGGTTGGTCCTAAAGTTAGGGGGTGTATATCGGCCCAACCTAGACCATGCTCACCCATACTTGGTAAACCTAATGCAGCTGCCAGTATTGCCCTTCCTTTGTCTGGTTCTCTTCAGTCACGCTGGTATATTGATGTGTGGATCCAAAGGTGGGTCATTTGGGTTATGTGATGCGCCAGGAATGATATTATGATTTTTAGGCATTTTCCTTGCAAGGTAAAGAATGACATGAGGCTAGTTTAGAGTGAGAGGCTTTGATATCATGTCACAAAATAAAATTGATGGAAATCTAGATGGAGGAAGAAAAGGGTAGAAAGGTGTATTGCTTTCTCATATCAAAGATGTATGTGTACAGCCTCTATTTATGGCCCATAGAGCCTAGATAATCTAGGTATGAATATACATAAATGAAAAAAAATGATTCCACAATATATAGTATCAATCAAGGGAATCATATTGAATATATGATATCAATCAGTGCCAAAGATATCTTCATCATATCAATTGGGAGCAATAGTATCTCCAACATTTACTTCCCCAATTGCATATTTCCACTCTACAAGAGGGGGATTAGAAAATTCAAATATAAGCTTTTGTCCAACTCTGACAAAGGACTTTATCAACTACACAATTGGAAATAAGAATGCAGAAAATGATGGAATTATGAAGTCTGATAGAGGAAAATAATTTTCAAGCATAGAAGAAATTTATTTTAGGCAATTACCAATTCTATATTGTTAAATTAGTCAATAAAGCTTTTATTGCTGCTAATCGCATACATGTAATTTTTCATATTAATTATATTTGTCCTAAACTCCTGCTATATATAGGGGCAATATCTTTTATAGTTGTAACATTGAAGCTTCTAACCTTAGAGCTTGTAATTCTGATCTTTGTAATGAAAGATTGTTTAGTGTGGCATCGTGATTTTTCTCTTTTTCCTAATTTTTTAGAAAGGGTTTTCCACATAAAAATTCTCATTTGTTTTCTTCTCTATTTTCTTTTCATAGAATTGAGAAATTTTAGTAAATTTCAATATATTCATAATGAGATACATTAGCCTATTTGTAGGTCTTATGAGATAACTATTGAAGATAACATATTAATTAAGGATATGCATTATTGAATGAGATATATACGTGATTATGAGAGATATTCATACTCAAGAAGATCTCATAATATGGCTAATGTACACACACGTTTTTCCTTAAGTGTCTTAATCAAACTGAGTTTCAAGAGCAAGGAGATAATTCAATGATTCACGATAAGGCCCCAAGGCAGACAAAAAATCTAAGTAGATGATAGAGACCTCCAAAAGCGGATGTAGTTAGGCAGTGGATCTTAATCGGACTAAGGCCACGTCTTCGTCGATTATATTTGCGTCTAATTTGCCGGATTACTAAAATTCATGTCAATTTTTAATTCGTGCCTACCTTTGTATCGAACGGCCGTCTCCGTACGTGAATCCTCGTGTCCAACCTTCATGTATAACGAAGATCAAGACAACGAGCGGCCCACCAATGTGCTTAGTTTTGGGTCTTTTCTTTTTCCTTTTTCCTTTTAGCTGCCGATAATGCGTTGCTTTCTTGTTGCGTTGAATGCATCATTTCCGAAGCAAATCTCCGAGTTAGTTCTATGAGAAAAAGACTTCATTACAAACTGGGTTTTCCTACTTACGAACTTCGTCAAAATGTCCATCTTGGTAAACAACCGATAAGAAGTTAAATTGAAGAAAGTTTTCTCCGCCGAGGGTGGAAGAAAATATTGCCTGGGCACGATAGTAATCATCCCCAAGCCTCTTGTGTTCGTCACTGTAAACTGAGTCAAGTTACTCATGAGTATATAGCTTATCCTCGGTTGTTCGAGGATATATTACTCGATCAAATCAACTTGTTTGATCTAGAGTCGAGCTCCAGCTACTCGAATCTTATATTGAGTCATGCTCAAGCTTGCAATTGTAATTGTGATAAAATCAAACATAAAGATCCTTTACGGTTATACAATATTCAAACATAAATGAAAATCCAAGATATTCGAGCTTTGCGAAGCTCCGAAAAATCGAGTTTCTTTGAGCTCAAGTCGAGCTTGGTAAAACTGAAATATCCGATCGAGCTCAAGTCTTGTTTCGAGCACCGACTTACCTGCCCTTCAAAAAGTTACACATTTCCAAGATCTTTTCACAACATTAAGAAATGCCGCCCATTTCACTCAAATATTGTCAGAAGTGGTGTCGGAAATACTTTTGGTGGTTTATGTGCACTAAATGGTGCTAGATATGTTATTTATTGCCACATAGGCAGTTATTAATGCCATCAATTAAGTCGTTAAATCGCTTTTGTTGAAACGTTGCTCACTAAATGACTTTTCGATGATATGTTTGATTATTAGTCTTCCAAAGAGTGGGACTCTCTCCTTTTAAAGGAGGAAGATCATGACAGGCATCTTTGACGGCCAATTTCGATTGTAGTCACGAATCATGATCTTCATGGGTGAATCGAGGCAAAGTTACCATTTCTAATTCGAGATAAAGCAAACTAGATAATTTTTCTTTTTCAAAACGGATTAAAAAGACAGTAGAATGAGTTCATTAACAAGAGGAACGAGACCAGAATGATTTTAAATGCTAGATGAAACATTGCAACTCCAGAGCACTTATGCATGCGCTCTTAATCACCACTTGCATATACAAGTAACGATGCGTACATTAACAACAAAGAAGAAAGAAGTAAATTAGCTTAACTAGCTACTGTAAAGACAACAGCAGAGACATATGCAGCGACTTAACCATTGTTAAACTTCACATGAAATATTCACCACTGGTCCATTATCGGAAACTTCAAAGCTTTTCTCACCCTCGTATACATCATCTTTCCTCTCCTTGACCTCATCAACATCGATGGTGACATCATCAGAGGCGACATTGCAACTTTGAGTATCGGTAATTGGCTTCGCACCACCTAAATAATGGGGCTCCTCCAAGACCATCACATTCCTCTTCCTGTATATCAGATACAGTCCCATCTGAAGCACTCCAAGGATAAAACCTAGTACGTTTGGAACCTATATGAATGATCATACTTGTGTTAATGAATGTATATCCAAAAATAAAGCGATATCTAAACTGTAGTCTCCCCGACAAAATTTTTTCTTTGGGTTATAGAAAACTCTTTAGCATTAGTATTTGCTGAAAGTCGATGTATACCACAATGTGGATGTCCTTGAGGAATAGACCGTAGAGAAGCCAAGTTACAGCGCTGAGAGTGAGGGAAAATGAGAGAGAGAAGGGCATGAACTCTACGCTTTTGGCTCGGATCACCATTCTCTGCACAATATTTGTCAAAAATAAATGTCATGCAAAACTTGTCTCACCTAACTTAGTAGCATTGTGCATGAAGAAAAGTATAAATAGGGAAAATTAAAAAAAAAAAAATCAAGAATTACTCCAATGATTCACCATAACACTTAAAGGAGCTCCGAAAACGATGATGGAGAATCCAACACAAAGCCACCCAAGAAGTTGGACCCTGGTTGATCCCTTTGTTAAGAAGCGGGACAAGAGTAGAAACGAACAAAACCCTCCAAAGCCCGTCACCATCAGCTTCACTGTAAATATCTGCATGAATGCGTGCATGCAAGCATTTATCATTAAAATGCCTTCTTTAACAACTTATGTCGTTACATATCAACCAGGTATGAATTATGACTATATCATTTATATGTGATTGGATAGGTAAGTTCGTACCTTGGCTTTTTTAGGAGCATAAGCAAGGTAGAGAGCAACGTAGATGGTCTCTATGACACATCCCACTGAGTTGACAGTGAAGAGAAGGAAATCATTGGACTCAGAGTTGATGGAGGCGTAGTATAGCCAGAGCATGGCGCTGAGCAAAGAAACCACGTACGGAACTGATTGAAACCCTTCGGTCGACTTCCTCTTGCATACCCTATAAAATGTTGGTCTGCCAACATAAGCGAGAAAGGGATTGCAAGAATCCTATTAGCCACTCGTTCATGTTCATACTTCCAGACGCTTCTGTTAAGCTAAACAAAAAGTTGATCAAGAGGATGAACTTACACTGGGGCCAAAAAGACCACGAAAGATATGAGATTACCTGGGACAAAGAATTATTTAAAAAAGATGACAAATGAATCAGTCCATGGCCTTACGAGGAAATCAATATCTCGATGAGATAGGGGTTAGTGATGGCACAAGTATAATATGCATGTTAACCCTAGTTTGATGAAGATACTAAGTGAGATTTCAAGTCAGATCATGTCAAGCTAAAACTATATACCTAGGAGGCCAAAAGCAAAAGCCCAGGGATTATCGGTCGAGAAAATGGCCATTACCCCTCTCTCTAATTCTCAGGAAATCAAGGGTGGCAGCTCAACTGAAGGAAATATTTGAGAATGAAAGATTTCGCAGCTCAACACAGGATGCCCTAGTTATGTCTCTAGCCCTCAGTGACGAGCTGTGCTGTGTGAACTCTTGTCACGCAGGCCATGCAATATATATAGAGGAGAAAGACCACACCATCTTGGGCCTTGATGTAGAGTATTATAATCACCCAAAATAATTGGTTGGGTGGCGTAGCACAGACAGAATGTGCACCCGAAAGATCAACACCTAATCAGATGATTTCTTCATCTATCAATATTTTCTGCCAAACTTACTTATTAGACTTTTCTTCCCCTTTCACCTGAACATCCCACCATGCATTCGGGCTTCTTAAATAAATTAGGTTTTCATATCTTTTCTGTAGGTTTTTAGACGTTTGTCGTTTAAGACTCCCTTTCTTTATCAGACGTCGAGAGGGTGATGTGAATCCATCCGCTTAGCGACCTATCACGGCACAAATGTTCTGTGCCTCCTACATTAATGGACGACAGGTGGCTCCCGATCAAGATTCGCATGTCCCTTGAACTATGAATGACAAATCTTTTCGGCTTAATAAATCCAATGTTAAAAGAACTCGAGGGTATTGCGCTCCATCTGCAACAGCTTTTTTGACTGTCTCGCGTGCATAGGATGAATGTAACATCCATTTTCCTGTACTGGGACAAGTGGCAACGTGTGATCTCGTGACAATTATATGTATCTAACTCTTGTGGAAGAACATATATTATAAGTGTTTGCCCCGGATCCATCATTTGATATCACGTCACTTTGAGTTTTTGTGTTTGGAGTACGCCTCGTTATAAAACTGAATAGAAAAACTGCGCTAGCTCTCCATAATTCACCCCTCTTAATTCCGTAGGTTATTAAAAGTCCTCGAGATCTTAAAGCAGTAGTGGATCTTGGAATATATATATGACCACCTGAAGTGATAAGATTTGCTTTTTCTGAGTGCTCTGAACTCTAGTGACGCGATGGCTTACGAGGAACTCTTAAGATATTTTGTGTACTTAAAAGATCTCATTAACATTAGCAATCAGTACTTCTCTTCGGCTAGATATTTGCTGTGACTCAGGTGATTTCTACGATGCATGCGTGTGCAGTCCTAGGATGTATTATTGTCCTGAGGACTCATCATTTAGGAAAATGTTTCGACCTTTTATGACATCCCGATTTTCCAATTCTATTTTCAATAAATTGAGACGGGCATTTCATTGGCACGCATATAGTTCTTTTCCCTAAACTGATCACTCATGGGATAACTAGTCTATCAGGTGAAACCGTTAAGAAATTCTAATACATCAAACTCGATAATTTGACCGAGAAACGACCTTTCGACTGAGCTAATCTGCAAAAGTCATTACGACACAGTTAAAAATCGATTAGAGACCGGAGATAGGTCGACTCGACAGAGGCATGTAATTGAGTGTGGGTGATTCCACCAGATCGCACAATTCTTATCGATCGGCACTGGACCGATTTTTCTGTTGTTTGGGTACCCTGTGTCCGTGTTTGAAACCATGAGATTACCCCAACAACCGAAAGTCGCAAATATATCAAATATGTACATTGTGGCTTGAATTGATCAACCACAGGTCAAATGCATGCAAATTTCTAAAAGTTGCTCGGCAGATCAAGACGCGCTAGTATCGCGCTGAAGTGAAATTAACCGTGAAATTGAGATCAAATTCAGAAATTGAAAGTTCTGGTGTGGCACAAATCATTTTAGGATCATTGATTCATATTCGGAAGATTTTTCATGTAAGCCGAGTTTTTCAGCAAAATAATCAGAAAATGGCTAATTTGGCTCGAGAAATTAGCAAGATTTTTCATGTAAGCCTTTGGTCACACTTTTGGGGCTTAAGTTGGTTCTACAGATAAGTGAAGATGTGAATTGAAGTGTGGTGACATTGGATTAATTTTATGGACTTCGATTGAACTCAATTGGAAGAAAATTGAATGGAATACATTAATGTGCAAGATTTTATGCCCCAGCGGAAAATGAAATTTGCACCCATCGGAAGAGGTTGTGGAGAATTGAGTTAGTGGAGCATGACATCAAGTGATGTCATGGTGTGGGGCAAGAGTGGCTAGGATGTTGACAAGTGAAGAGTGAGGATTTGCTCTTGGAAAGGTGGGCTATCACCATCATCTTCTTCCTTGAATCAAGGGAGCTTATTGGATTTTGGGGAAAAAGAGGAGAGAGAGAGAGGAGCTCAATTGGTTGGACCAGCAGCCCCGACGCCCCCTTCGTCCGCCTCCTTCACCCGCTCGACGCCGCCGCTTGTCGCCGGAGCCGTCGCCATCGCGGTCGTCGCCCGTCCGCATGTGCCTCGCCGGCTAGCTCGCCGTTCCGCCGCAGCCCGAGCGCCCCTGAGCTTCCATCATCTTCGTTAGCCGCTGTTCTTGGTCGTCCAGCTCGCCAGAGAGCCACCGTGAGCCAGCCAAAGCCAGCTCGCCGCCGGTGCCGCTTCTCCTCCGCTTGCACGACCGGCCGACTAGCACTCGACTCAGCCGTTGCTCGCGCGACCAGGACCCTCCAGCTCCGTCATTCACCTCTATCCTTGGTCGCCAGCCACCACTGGAGGTCCCACCTGGCCGCCGAAGTTGCCGCTTCCACCGCCCCAAGCTGCTGCCGTCTCTCCCCTGTCGTTCCTCTGTCCGATTGAGCTCGGATCCGCCCTCCTTCAGCCTAAGACAGCAGCTGCAAAAATGGGTATGGCAGCTCAGTCTTGGCCTGTTTTGGCCGCCTTCCCGAGCTCGGATGCTCGGCCCGCTTTGAGGAAAGTTGTTCCCCTTAGCGTCCTCGTCGTTTTGGTCCGCTTGGTTCGTCAATCAGGTGAATTTAGCTCACTAAATCTTGATTAGACAGTAATGATACCCTAAGTGTGCTTAGTTTAAGTTAAGTAAGCTTAGGTGATTAGTTTAGTTTATTTAATTGTGATTTAGATTAAGATGTTTGTTTAATTTAAAGCATGTTTAATTAAAGGCTAAGAAAGCTTATTTAATAATAAACCTTGATGGGACATAATAGGGTTTTATTTTTTATTTACTTAAATGTTTCGAAATTCTTGAATTTTTAATAATATATTATATTACGAAATTATTAAAATAATATTATTTAAAAAAACTGAAAAAAAAAAATATTTTTGACCACGGTTGCTTAGGGCGTGCATGACAACCATTCTTGTTCTAGAAATTATTTCCGAAACAAATGATTTTTCTATTTCTATTTCTAGAAGAGTTTCTAAGCGAAATAACCGTTTAATAATGACACAAAATTTATACTTTAAAAATAGAAATTCGTTTGATAACGACACAAAATTTCTTCTTTTCTGGACGGCGGTGGCGACGACCAACGACCTTTAATATAAAAAATAAAAATAAAAATGATTTAGTAACAAAAAAATAATGAATAAAATAAAATAAAATAAATCATAAAAAATAAAATAAAAATATCATTTTATTTTATTATAAAATTAAAATATAAAAATAAATTTTATTTTATTTATTCTATTTTATTTTATTTTATGAATAAATTTATTTTAAAATGAATAAAAAAATTGATTTGGCAAAACACTCAAGGCAAATAATAATAAATTTATTTTTAGTATAAATAATTTATTTTTATTTATCATAAATAATTTTTTTAATAAACTAAAAATAAAATGATAAATAAAAATAATTTATTTATTTTAATAATTTTATTTTTATTTTTAAATGAATAAAATGAATATATTTATATTTATTTATTTTTATTTTTAATAAAATGAGGAGAGGCGGAGGAAGAGGAGGAGGCAAAGACGTAGAGGAGATGAGGGAGGACTCACCGAAATTAGGGTTTAGTGAGAGAAATTATTTCTGATTTCTTTTCCAGAAATCAAAAGTAGAAAATTTTAACTTCTGATTTCTCTTCCAAACTTATTTCTGGAATAGAAATCTATTCCAGAAATAGAAAAATTTGAATAGGTTTATCAAACGGATTTCTCTTCCGAAACAAGTCCGGAATGTAAAAACTATTTCCGGAACATAAATTTTGGATTGTCATGCACCCCCTTAGAATTTCGTGCCAATCGCTGTTGTGTACTTGGAATTTGAATTTTATGATTGATTGTGGCAAATAGAGTGTGATTGCGATAAATAGGGATTCTTTTTATAAAATCCCAAGTGTTAAAATTTGATGGAAGAACGACTGTGATTGACCACCTATTAGAGGTCATGCCCAATAGGGCTATAATTGACCACCTATTAAAGGTTGTGCCCAGTGGGGCCGTGATTAACCACCTATTAGAGGTCGTGCCCAATAAGGCTGTGATTGACCACCTATTAGAGGTTGTGCCCATCGGGCCGAGATCTACCACTTAATTAAAGGTCGTGCCGAGTGGGGCCGTGATTGCCACTGGTTGTTAAACCTTCATATAGGGTCGTGATTGGAAGCAACGATTGATTCGCTAGAATGACATGTAATCGGCCAAGTTGATTGATCGCTGAGACAATCTAAGTGGTTGAATTGTTTTGATAATGTGATTGTGCCACAGTTGTTTGATTATCATAATTGCACGTGCTTGAATTATATAAACTGTGCTAACCTGCAGATGAAGACTAATGCGAGGTAAGTCTTCTTGATGTTGTGGTCAGGCCACTCTGGGGCGTATTTACTTTCTAATAAGGGTTTAGGAGGGTTGAACTTGCTGAGACAATGTCTCATCCCGGTTGTGAGATTAAAATTTCAGGTCCTTGGTGGACGGAGCGGGCATATAACTTTGGTTGGCCTTAAGGAGTTGCAGATGTGAAGTCATAAGGATTGGAGAACGTGTCCGACTTGTAGGTCGTAGGACAATTCCTTTTTAAGAGCCGGTCTTTTGTAGACTTTTGGCCGTAGACCTCTGTTGTAATTCTGTTGAATTATGAAAGTGTTATGTTGTGGTTTTGCTTCTTGCTTTTCTATCCTGTATTTCATTGTCATGGGTTTTATAATACGTTCCGCTTGCGCAATAGTAAATGAATGGGGTCGGCGACACTACCTGGGAATGTTGCATTTACATGATCGTGGTGGGATGTTGGCGCGCTCGAGGTTCGGGGCGTGACACCTTTTGAACCAACCGAGGGAAGGAAGTGGAGCGATTGAACCTGCTCACTTTTCCGACCAAAAACTTTTATGTCGTTTACCAGTAAACTTCGATCACACTTTAATCTTCCCCGTCAAAATTTTCAGTTTTTAGGTTTGAAATAGATTGTATGGTAAATTAGTGAGGATAATCCATAAAAACTGTCGTTCTTCATGGTGGTCTGTTGCCTGACCAAATCGACCAATTCTATCAAAATCCGGCTATCTTATGCATTGGTTCACCATGGTTGGTACTATTTAGATCCCATTTGCTATAGTTATGACTGAATGGTAGCTCTATTGCCCTATATAGTTGCACATGAAGTGTTGTGATTCATATATTTGGAAATTTACATCTTAAAATTGCGGCATCTAAAAGTAGGGTGAGGCAGCTTTCTGAAATCTGCTACAAGCTACTATAGTTGGGGAGACGTTGCGCTTGAGGTGCTTGTCGAACCTCTTTAAAAGTTGCAGCCTCTTTTTCACAGCTAAAATTGTTATGTGTAAGTTGCATCAAACCACGTCCTAACCCGTTGAATATGTGCAATATTTATACATTTGTTAGATAACACTTACATTAAGTTGAAAAACAAACAAGCGTTCAACCAAAAAAAAAAGTGTTGCAATTGTCATGATGTGATAGATTTAACACCAAACCGTTATTATGTTCACCTTAAGCAGGAAAAATTATTTTCGTTACCATGTCCTATACACATTTCTTATGGAAAAATTGTCTGAAAAATTCTTCAACCTATTGTTGTTTTGTCAATTTAGTCATAATTCTTTCAATTTTGTCAATTAAGTCCTAATCCTTTTTACGTTTTGCCATCCGATCAATTTGGCCAGAAACTGCTGACGTGGGCATCACCTGTCCTACATGACACGACCGATACTAACGTGGATAATTTCTAATAATATTTTAATATTTTTCCTTTTATTCTTTTTCTTTTTAGTTTCCCTTTTTCCCTTCGTCAAGTCTCGTCGGTGGTCAATAAGGTCGTTAGCCTAAAGCGAGGGCCACCCAAGTCCAGCCCTTGCGGGCCTCTAGCAAGGGAAGCTTGGGCTTGGGTTCACGAGCCCTCGCCCTCACCTTGGCGGGCAACAGCCTGGCAAAGGCGAAGGTTGCCGGCCTCACGGCCCTTACCTAAGGCCGATGACCTCTACGACCATCAATGAGGCGTGGCAATGGTTGGCAGAGAGGAAAAGGAGAAATGAAAAGAAGAAAAAAGGAAAAGAGAAGAAAAGAAAAAAGGTAAATTAAAAAATATGAAAATATGATTAAAAACTGTTCACATCAGCGATTTCTTGCCAAAATTAACTAGATTGATTTAATTAGTAAATCCTGAAAATTAGCAAAATTGAAAGGTTTATTTTTTTGGACTAATTTTCCCATTTCTTATGAATCCGCTTATTGGACTGTGTACCACTCTTTCTTCCTCCATCATACTACTTTAAGCTACTAACCTTTTCAATTGATTTTTAAATTGCATATGAGGTAGATATAACTGTCTAGTACATTTCGTAAGCAAATATATTTGCAGTTAACGCACTACTCTATGTTAGTAAATTTTCAATGGATTAGTAATTATCAATTTTCTCTGGTAAAAATGGTACTTGCTTTTGAAATTTGAGGTTGGTCAATTCTAGTCGATTTGATAAATTGCCAAATGTATTTAATAATTCTTGTGCTAATTCAGGTTAGTTTTTCCCATACATAAGCTTTCATTTCTAGCAGTGAACATGTAGTTTGCCTGTTAAGTGCGGGGGTAAATATCTCTCAAATTTGGTAAATTATCCAATATATGAATTATTGTGATGCTATTTTGAATTAGACCCGTTAAACGGGTGGGTCGGGTCGGGTTTGGGTCAAGTCATAAATGGTCCGACCCAAATCGACCCATTTAACCCGTTTATGACCCATTTATTGCAATGCAAAAATTTTGACCCATACCCGACCCGACCCATACCCGACCCATACCCAACCCATACCCGACCCATTTAATTAAACTTAATTTATTATATATATCTATATATATATATTTTAAAAATGATATTGCTAAACTAATTTTATACAACACAATTTAATGGATAATTTTTTAATTTTTAAAATAATTATTTTAAAAATGGAATTTTAATTATTTTTTTAAAATAAAATTTTAATTATTTTAATTTTTAAAATATAAATTTTCTTTTTCTTTCTTCTTCTTCTTCTTCTTCTTCTTCTTTTTCTTTGGCCGGCGGCCGGCCACGGGCAAGCCTTGAGCTCGCTCGGCTCGCCGACGCCGGCGAGCTCGAGCCTCACGGACGTCGGCGAGGCCGTCGCCTCGCCGATCCGGCAAGACTTGAGCTCACCGGCGTCGGGCGAGCTCGAGCTCTCCAGATCCGGTGAGCCTCGAGCTCGCCCGACGCCGGCAAGCTCGAGTCTCGCCAGACGCCGGCAAGGCCTCCGCCTCCCAAATCCGGCGAGCTCGAGGTTCGCCGGCGTCGGCGAGGCCTCCGCCTCGCTAGATCCAAGGAGCGGAGGCTCGCCGGGCGTCGGGCGAGGCTCGAGCCTCGCTGATCCGGCAAGCCTCGAGGTCGCTTGCCCGGTCGCGGCCATCGCCGTGCCGGCGACCGGAGGAAGAGGAAAGAAAAAAAGAAGAAAGAAAAAATAAAAAATAAAAGAAAAATAAATAGATTGCACAACCCATCTTTAGACTTTAATGGGTTTGTAATGGGTCTTAAATGGGTACCCATTTAAGACCCATTTATTTTAGTTCTTTTAGTTTTAAAACCCATAAGGGTACCTTATTTCTTAAGGCCTGACCCATTAACGACCCATTTATGCTTAAATGGGTTGCACAACCCATTTAACACCTCTACTTTGAATGCAGTATTTTGTATTTTGTTGAAAAGTGCTCCAAGGACACTTGCTAAGTTATCACAAGGAGGTATTGCCATTTTCAATACACTAATTAACCTCATAGCATACGTTCATCATTATATGTTATTCCAATGTTTTTTATATTTGCATTAAAACATTTATATCTTACCACTCCTGGATTAGATTATGGCAAAATTTTGCCTAGTGGTTAAATTAGATTTATGCCCTGTCTTAATCATCATTCTTACTCTAACAATTCTGGATATGTCATTTTTTTTGACATTACAAGTTTATGAATTTGAAAATGATGTCGTGCATCATGTGATCGTCTTTGAAATTTCAATCATCTAAAGCATTCTTTGAATCGTTTAAGTATTTCGACCACATATATACCTGTTAAGAAAACTTTCTAAGGTCTCTCTTGTTAAGTTACTGGAATAGTAACATGCAAAACTAATTCTTCACGTAGTAGAAATTATTAGGTGAATGCTCTATATATTCTAGAAGGATTTTGGAAATTTTCGAAAGGTTGGTTTATTATGACCATGCGGATTTCGCCAATGTGACAGTTCACATTGATTTTAATAGATAATACGAGCACACCTAACAATTCTTCACGTACATAGTCCAGCTGTATCTGACTCCCTCTTTTTATATATAACATGTTAGGAAATAATGGGTATTGCTAATTCTAATTTTTGAGACATACCACATGTCATGAGATAGGACCTTTTTAGGTACATGATCTTAGATAGGACCTTTTTAGGTATAGAAAATTTCTCGGTCAAACTTATGTTTGCATAGTCAAACTATCTATCTAACTAGATGAAAAAAAAGGATAACCTTAGTAAGTCCTTTCCTATACGAAAGACATGTCAAATTGAGATCCAATGGCATAGAAACTAAAATTGATAGTTCCGTAGCCATTTAACTTATGACCTTACAACACCAAATTTTAAAGATAACATCATTTATCATCTCTAGATGTATTGATGGACTTAAAAGTAGAAGATAGATAATTAACAACGATGCCTAATCATTTTGTTCAATGAAATTGTTAGAGAATTGGGTGATAGAAAGCGATCAGGAATTCAAAAAATGTATATTGCTACTCATATCAGTATTGTATAATTATAGTCCTATTTATAGTGCATAGGATAAATCTAATTAAGGAAAAAGAGATATGTAGAACAAAGATAAAAATCAATTACCTAACACACAATATTCTAGTTCCCATCAATGAGCTAATTAGCACCATTTGGAAACAGTATTTGGATCGAGATGAATCAGTCTAGGCTAAGCTTAAAACTCTCTCTCTCTCTCTAAATGCTTTTAAAGTGGCTTCCCTAACGCTTACCTTTGCACTTGGTGGCTTCCTTTCTGGCCTAAGGTTCTCTGCCTGCGTGTGGCATGAGGCCCTCTCCCTGACCTAAGGTTCTTGCAAGGCATTTTGGGTACTATATTCTCTCTTTTGTGTGTTTACATTCCTCACCAATTCCTTCAAAGCTCCTTTATCCGTTTGGTTAGCTTGCTTACATATATGCATATTGCCTTTGGCATAGGGGTTTATTGAAGATGTCTACGGGCTGTTTCATCATTCTTATCTCTCTTGTTTTGACTAGTCCATCTTGAATTTTGTCTCTCTTGAAAGGACAATTAATTTCTATATGTTTAATCCTTTTATGGAAAACTAGATTTACTACAAGTTTAAGTGCAGCATCATTATCATAAAATAGAAAAGGATGGTTGGTTCTTTTACCCATGCATTGAGAACTTGAAGTAATCCTCTAATCCAAACTATCTCAAAGCTAGTCTTGCCCATTGCTCAATATTCCGCTTCAACGGACAATAAAGAAACGGTTGATTGTTTCTTTATTTTCCAAGAGAGTAATGAGTTCCCCAATTTGATGTAGAATCTAGTGACAGATTTTCTACTCATAGGGCAAGTAGCATAATCTGTATCACTATACGTTGTCATCCCCATGTTACTTTCCCAAGAGAGTAGTACTCCCAAACCTTGAAATCCTTTAAGTACTTCACAACCTATAATGCATCATTCATATGGGACTGCTTCGAATTATGCACAAACTAGTTGAGAATCTACATAGCATAGCAAATATTGGATCTAGTCATGTCTAGATATATTATTTTCCCGACAAGTCTCTAATAAGAAGTAAGCAAAGGGTCATCAATCATGTGTGATAGTCCTTTGTAATGCTCAGCAGTTGTTAACTTGACATTCTATTCAATTGGAATAATGGTTGGTTTGGATGCCGATAGTCCTCTTTCTGATATGGTTTCTAGGAAATTTTGCATTGATTAAGACAAATTTTCTTATCTAATCATGTGATCTCTATATCAAGAAAGTATTTGGGAGGTTCTAAATCCTTAATATGAAACATAAAGTGCGGATACTCTTTGAATTTCTTCACGGCATTTTCATTATTTCCTATAATGAGTATATAATCAACGTATAGAAGCAAGTAAATTGATAATGTACCTTCACTCAATGTGAATAAGGCATAATCGTGTCTAGATTGCCGAAATTTCACAACTGTAAGCCCAATAGCATATTCGGCATACTCTATTCTCTCCCTATCTGTGTAAACTCGGCAAAACGTTCGTGTAGATTTCATCTTTAAGATCCCCATGAAGAAATGTATTATGAACATCCATTTGATGAATGAGCCAATCACGAAAAGTAGCAATGAAAAAGAAGGGATGGTGAATTCCTTCACTATTGGAGAGAACGTTTTAGTATAATCAAAACTTTCTCGTTATGTGAACCTTTTGAGTACTAGTCTTGCCTTTGTGAACCTTTTGAGTACTAGTCTTGCCTTATAGGGTTCAAGGAAACCATTTGCCTTGTATTTGATTTTGTATACCTGTTTGTAACCAATAGATTTTCCAATAAGGGGGTATAGGAACGATATCCAAAGTTTAATTTTCTATTAGGGCTTGTAATTCATTCACCATTGCTTGCTACCAACAAGGGTTTTTTGTAGCTTCATCAAATGAAGATGGTTCATGTCCTTCAAATATTCTACTAATACAACACATGTCTAATGAAAGACGAGCAAAGCTCACATATGATGAGAGAGGATATTGTGTACCAAATGACTCCAAGGTAGGACAAATATAATATGCTGTCCATGTTGGTCATCACGTAGACGATTGGAATGTCGAGCCAGAGGTGGTGCGGCAGATGGGATAATCCCATGTGATTAAGGAGAGATATCACCTAGAGATTTAGGTGATTGAGAAGTTGCAAGGAACTCTGATGTGACTTCCTATGAAATACTGGGGGTCATATTGTATGTAAGGTTGCATGATATTTAGAAGTAGAGGATGGCATGGGAGATGACATATAAGGAATCATCATTGGTTGTGGGGATTAAAAAAACTTCTTCAGTAAAAAATGAGCAATGATTAGTAGCCATATTAATCTGTTGATGATAAGATAACCAATCTTGGAAAGAGAAAACATATTCATGAAAGATAATATCTCTAATAAAAAGGAAACGCTCGGTGGATGGGTCATAAACCAAATATCCTTTCCGAAGAGTGGGGTATCTCATGAATATGCATTTAACAGCATGAGGATACAATTTGTTCTGA
Organism: Eucalyptus grandis; assembly: GCF_016545825.1. Taxonomy (NCBI): domain Eukaryota; kingdom Viridiplantae; phylum Streptophyta; class Magnoliopsida; order Myrtales; family Myrtaceae; genus Eucalyptus; species Eucalyptus grandis. The sequence goes on along the minus strand of NC_052622.1, from coordinate 32,950,732 downwards.
GGGCCCCTAGTAGACACGTAACATAAACAATCAAAGACAAGAAGATGGCGAATGTATAGACTTTTCTGAAAAAGCAATTCAAAGGGGGTTCTTCCATTGAGGACTTGAGATGGATCCAATTGATTAAGTAGGCTGTCATGACCACACTATAACGTCCTAAACCCCAAGCGCGCGAACATCCCACCATGGTCATGCAAATGTGCGACGTTCTCAGGATACGTCGCCGACCCATTTATTTTATTATGCATGCGAAAGCGAAACAAATCCCCTGACAACAATTAACTTGGGATAGAAAGCAGGCAATCAATCACAACCAAATACTTACATAAACCAACAGAGTTTACAAATGAAGGTCTACAACTAAAAGTATACAAAAGGCTAGCTTATAAAAAGGGACCGTCCTATGACCTATAAGCCGAACATGATCTCCAATCCTTCAACTTCACCTATGTAACTCCACAAGGTCAACCATAATGAACTGGCCACTCCGTCCACTAGGGATCTGAAAATGTAAGCCCACAACAGGGTCAAACATTGTCTTAGCAAGTTTGTCTCCTAAATCCCTATTAGAAAGAAAATACACTCCAGGATGGCCTAGCCACACTACATAGAGGACTTACCTCACCTTAATTTCTTCATGCAGGTTAGCACAATTCAAATCACTCAGTCATGTTCATATCACTCAATCATGCAGTAATACGAACTTAAACAACTGGAACGCAATAACCTTCAAATAACCAACAACCATAGGGGTCATGATTATAAAACCGAATCGTTATAACATGTCTCATACCATGCCACACAATTCCGTCCCATAATCTGGCACGTTAACAACACTCAACATGCGTTCCAATTATCATTCATTGCCATACACAGGCATAGCCTACTCACAGTTCGGCTATCTACTGACATTAACGCTAGGCATCGCCTTCCCACCTTAGAGTGCGGCTTCGTCATTACGTCGACGGCGTTCCTGAAGGAGCATAGGCCCAGAATCTATTGTGATCCGCATCCGTTGAGTGATTGCATCCCATATAGGGGCAAGTCTGACTCAACAACTCAAAACCATTTCTTCTTAACCATCACACAATAAATTTATAATCAGCCCAAGACACTTTGCATTTCACTCAAGGCTTCAATTGAAATAGTAATCCTAGTATCTTTTCTTCATATTAAAAACGTTCCAGAAATTATTCACGTGTATCGGGGCACGTTAATTTCGAACCAAAAAACTCATACCCTACTTTTTCAAACTCCATTATTTAATATAATATTTAAAATCCACTTTCAGTGTCAAAACCTGACACCTAGGATTTTATGAATAAAATCCATATTTTTCACAATCCACACTCAATTTATAATAACCAACCATCAATTTCAAAATCTGAATACACAAAGAAAATTAGCGAAAATTCTGAGAATTTAAGGTCTCGAAATAATTTTTGGAATTTATTAAATAATTAAATTTATTCCGAAAAGTAATTAAATAATAATATTTTAGTAATTTCGAAATATTTATTTAATCCAAAAATACTTCATTAAAGTCAAATCAAGGCTTATTCTAATATAAACCTACTTAGCATTAATTAAACATACTTTAAACTAAACATCACCTTAATCTAATCTACCCTTAAATAAATTAAACTAATCACCTAATAACACTTAACATAAACTAAGCACACCTAAAGCATCATTAACCCTCTAATCGAGGCTTAGTAAACTAAACTCACCGGAATCGCTTTCCGATGAGTCCCCGACGAAAACAATGGTGAGGTGGTCGGAAAACCTCCTTAGGGCGGCACCAAAAGAAGACTAGAAGGCATCTAAAACGGGCCTTGAAGGTCCAACTAGGGCTGGAACTTCCAGCTGTTGTCCAAGGCCGAACGATGGTGCGCCGGTCACCGATTGGGCGTGGAACAGGCGGAGACGGACGGCGGCAGCTTGGGCGGTGACTAGTGGTGGCTCACAGCGGTGATGGCGACGGCAAGCAACTGCTAGTGTCTCCAGATGACGGTGCTGGAGATCGAACGAAGGCGAAGCAACAGGGGACGACGGCAACAGGCGTATGGGCGAGCTGCTAGCTAGCAATAGGGAACCGGAGGGCGTGTGGTGCTCGCACGGCAAGGGGCTGCTCAGCTGGCTTCCAGGCGGCTCGGTGGCTAATGAATAGCGAGGTAAATGGCCAGAGGACGCAGTACAACAGTAGAACAATGGCTGGAGCGGCGAGTGGGCGAGGCGCGCACGCAAAAGAGCGGCGACGGTGACGACTCCATGTGTGACGACGACGAGCGAGCGGCGAAGGGGGCATCGGGCTGCTGGTCCGGTTGCACTTCCTCTCTCTCTCCTCCAAATTTCAAAAACAAAACCCAAGGAAAAAGATGATGGTGATGGGTGAAGGGAAAACCCCACTTTTTGAAGGCCAATGGGCTTTTGCCACTTGTCCAATTCTTCTCCACTTTGGCCCCACCATGTGTTGGAGAAAACTTCCTTATTTGTTTTGAAGCTGACAAAATATTTCCATCAATCTAGTTTGAAGACTTGCAGATTCTTTCGTCAAAGTCTGAAGACCGCCAGACTTAAGATTTAAAGTCTGTCCTCATTGACAGTTTCTAGACCGTTGAAGAAGATTTATCTAGAATCAGGTATTTCTTTAAGGATTTGATTCGAACGGCTGAAGAAGATCTCACGGCTAGAGATAGCATCTCAAGATCTATTATTCATTTTGAAATTAATTCGAGTAACTTGGATCCGTTGATTGGTGAAGTATACTTGGAAGGTTCTACTTATGGAAACCTAAATCCTGATTATATGGGCGAGCAAGATTGGTGAGCTATCATCACATTCCTTAAATAACTCGAGATCTCCCTAATTGATTTTGTCCAACGGGTAGATTGGAAGAACTCCTTTGGAATGTGCCAACGGTTATGAAGGCGTGAAGGAGTATATAAGGAAGACGCTCTGGTTATTCGAGTGTGTGTGCGATAGAAAAATTCCAAAGTCTGAAGCTCCTTATTCTTTGCTGATTCAATTGTTGAGCGTAAATTTATACTCAAAAGAGAATTTAGATTCTTGTGAGACCTTGAGGAAGTATAGCAGAATCTCTACACTATGGAATCAAGGATGTGATATTGTAACAACTCTTTTGATTCATAGTGAAATCCAACCGGTAGACTGTCAGTGCGAGAGAGTGGACGTAAGCTTGAATTAAGTAAAACCACTATAAACCTTGTGTTCTTATTCTCTTCCCTGAACTCTTTTACTTTGTTCGTAATTCTATTTGATTGTTAGAGTCTAATTTGTTTTTCAAAGTCTACTGTTAAACAGACTTAGGTTAAAAGTAAAGTTTTATAATATATTCTGCAAAAGTTGTTTGTGCACCTATTCACCCCCCTTTAGGTGCTTATACTAGCTATCTCAATTGGTATCAGAACCTGTGTACTCATTTAAATTGAAGTGTTTTTACTTCAGAGTTAAAGATCCATGGCTAGTATGTTGGCTCTAGGTTTGGTTGAAGGGCAAAGCAACACTGAACCACCTTATTTCGATGGAAAAAAAATACAGTATATGGAAAAAAAAAGATGAAAGTTTTCCTAAGATCCAAAGATCCTCTGGAATGGGATGTGGTAGACAAAGAAATCATTCCTAAAACTACAATAGTCTCAAAAAGGGGAAAAGAAGCTTTTGAGGCTAGCGAAAATGACTCAAGAAGAGATAACCAAGAGACAAGCTCTTGATGCAAAAGCAATTTATTCTTTATATTGTGCATTATTCCTATGAATATAATATAATATCTTCTTGTGAAACAGTTAAAGAAGTCTAGGATAGGCTGCACATCACCTATGAAGGAACCGATTGAGTGAAAGAAACCAGAATCAATATTCTACTCGGTCAATATGAAGCCTTCAAGATGGAACCAGGAGAATCTATCACTGACATATTTAGTCGTTTTTACAGAAATCGTGAATGGTTTTGAGTATCAAGGTCAACTAATCTCAGGACCCATGAAGGTTAACAAATTGTTGCGTGGACTTTCCAAAGTTTGGAATCATGTAAAGACCTCAATAAGAAAAACACAAATGATCATGCCACTCTCCGTTGACGAATTGGTTGGTACTCTTTAGTCTTATGAAGATGAAGATCCCAAAGACAAAAAATTCATTACTTTAAAATCTAATGATGATTATGATATTACAAATTCTGAAGATGATGTGGACGATGAAGAGCTTGCTCTCATGATAAGAAGGTTCAAAAAACTTAACAAAAAGGGAAGAATATTCAATTGGAAGAAACAAGGCTCTCAAAAGTTTCAAAATAAATCAACTGAGGATGATGAATGAGATGATGATTTGTTTTGAATGCAAAAAAAAAGGACACATCAGACCCAACTATCCCTTGCTGAAGAAAAAGAAAGGAAAAGCTGAGAAATACAAAAATGCTCTCAAAGCAGAAACTTGGAGTGATGCCGAATGCGAAGAGAGTGATGATGATTATGCTAATATTTTTCTAATGGCACAATCATACTCTAAAACGAATACAGACTCAGACTTAGACAGTGAAATCGAGGTAAGTAATTTAAAAATTCCTACTAAAGTCTCTAAATATATTAATGAACTATGTCTTAGTCTCAAAACCTCTCTCAAGAGGATTTCCGAACTAAAAATGGAAAATTCTGCACTGAAGCAACATGAGATTGTTTGGAAAGAAAAGTTCAAAAATTTAGATAAAAGTTTTATTACTTTGAAAGAAAATGCAGACTCTCTTTCAAAAGAAAATACACTTATGAAAAATGGTATTTTAAGCATTTCAAAAAGATTTTCTATAGAATCTGAGAAATTGGAAAAGATTCTTTTTGCACAAATACTTCAACAAATCAGGCTTGGGAATGACTGTTGAAATGATCCCTCTAATTAATTTTCCAAAAGTAAAGGAAATGATCAAACAAAGACCTACAAAAGACTTTTATAGAAATCATTTTCAAAAAGTCTTTGTAAATCCTATTGGCCGTAGTGCTCTTAAATGTTCTAAGTGCAACAGCTCAGAACATTTTGAGAAAAATGCCCTATGGTTTGGAAACCTATTAAGAAGGTTTGGGCAAAGACCGAATATTGCACTAACTCCATTGGACCCAAGAAAGTATGGGTACCAAAGAAAGCTTGAGCTTCCTTTTTAAATGCAAGTCACTATCAAGAAAAAGGTCAAATGGTACTTGGATAATGGATACTCAAGACATATGACAAGAGACTCAAATTGTTTCATAAAGTTTATGCAAGTTAGTAGTGAAAAAGTTTCTTTTGGTGGAAATAGCAAAGGCAGAATTGTCGGATGCGGAACAATAAAGATTGAAAGTCTCACAATCAACAACGTTTGCTTAGTGGAATGACTCAACTATAACTTGTTGAGTATCAGCTAACTATGCGACACAGGTTTCAAAATCAACTTTCAAGAAGGAATATGTTTAGGAATTAGTAAAGACTCCTCTTAGACTTTCACGAGGCGAAGACATGGGAATATCTATCTCTTGGATATCAAATCAGAAAAATCTCAATGTCTAATTTCAATTCAAGAGGAAGTTAATCTCTGGTATAGAAAACTTGGCCACGTCAACATGAAGCAAATAGCCAAGATCTCTGCAAAGAAGCTTGTTCATGGACTACCCAATCTAACATACCAAAAATATGAATTATGCGCACCATGTGTGTTAGGAAAACGGGTTAGAAGTTCTTTCAAACCAATCAATCAAGTTTCCACTAATTGTGTACTACAGCTCCTACATATGGATCTTTTCGGACCAACTAGGACTTAGAGCATTGGTGGAAAGAAATATTGCCTAGTAATATTGGATGATTATTCACGATTTACTTGGGTATATTTTCTAGCAAGTAAGTCTGAAACTTTTTCTTATTTCATAAAGTTTGCTAAGAAAGTACAGAATAAGAAATGGTATATTATTTCAAGCATATGAACAGACCATGGAGGTGAGTTTGAAAATCAAGACTTTGCTAAATTTTGTGATGAATCTGGTTTTCAGCACATGTTCTCCTCTCCATACACTCCATAACATAATGGAGTTGTGGAAAGGAAGAATAGATCATTGCAAGAAATGGCTAGAACACTCTTAATTGAAAGCAACATTTCTTCTTGTTTTTGGGTTGAAACAGTTTGTACATCATGTTATATTATTAATAGTCTTCTTAAGGCCTATTATGGAGAAAAATCCCTATGAGTTGTTCAAAGGAAAGAAGCCAATTGTTTCCTATTTTCATATGTTTGGTTGCAAATATTTTATATTGAAAAATGCAAATAATCGAATTGGTAAGTTTGAAGAAAAATTAGACGAAGACATCTTCATTGGATATTCAACCACCAACAAAGCTTACAAAGTTTACAACAAAAAGACTCAATCTGGGAGGAATCGATGAATGTTCAAATTTCAAGACCTTATACAAAATCAATCAATCCAGACTCAATCTGAAAAATCTGAACTTGTTCTAGACTCTACAAAGTCTAAATTCCCAAAAACAGCTCAGACTTCAAAAGATCAACAACAAACGAATGTTGAAGAATCAAATAAAGAAAAAGATCAATCTGTCAAACCAACCAGCAACTGGAAGCACAAGTTCAATCATCCCAAAGAACTCATTATTGGTGACATTGATGAAGAGATTTGTACAAGATCCAAAAAGCATGAAGAGTCTAGTGCTATGGCTCTTATTTCTGAAATAGAACCCAAAAGTATAGAGGAAGCTTTATCTGATGAAAGCTGGATTGAAGCTATGCAAGAAGAACTCAAGCAGTTTAGTAATAACGATGTCTGGGAAATGACTTCTAAACCAAAAGGTAAATCTATTATTGGAGTTAGATGGGTTTTTAGGAACAAGATAAAGGAAAAATGAAAAGTTATAAGGAACAAAGCAAGACTCGTGGCCAAATGATATACGCAAGAAGAATGGATAGACTATGATGAGACTTACGCACCAGTAGCAAGGTTAGAAGCAATTAGATTACTACTTGCTTTTGCTTGTTATAAGAATTTCAAGTCATTCCAAATTGACGTCAAAAGCACATTCCTAAACGGATTTATCCAATAGGAAGTTTATGTGGAACAACCTCCCGGTTTTGAAGACCCAAGGAAACCAGACTCTGTATTCATACTGAAAAAGGCTCTATATGGTTTAAAGTAAGCACCTCGAGCTTGGTATGATAGGTTAAGTAAGTTTTTAATCCAAAATGGCTTTGTTAAAGGTAAATTGGACACTACCTTGTTTATCAAAAGAGAAAGTAAAAACTTTCTACTTGTTCAAATCTATGTTGATGATATTATTTTTGGATCACTTCACGAAAATTTGTGCAAAAAATTCTCTAAGTCTATGTAGGATGAATTCGAGATGAGCATGATGAGTGGACTATTCTTCTTTCTCGGACTACAAGTAAAACAATTGAAGGAAATAACTTTCATTCACTAAAAAAAATATGTTAAGGAACTCGTTAAAAAATTCGGTTTGTAGAATTGCAAAAAGACTGATATACCGATATCAAGTTCCTCAAAGCTGGACAAAGATGAAGGAGGAAAGAAAGTTGACCAGAAGTTATACATGAGTATCATTGGTTCACTTCTTTATCTTACTGCTTCTAAACTTGACATTTTGTTTAATGTTTGCATTTGTGCCAGATTTCAATCAGATCCCAAGGAATCTCATCTAAGCGCTACAAAACGCATCATCAAATACATTGCAACAACCTCTAATTTTGGGTCTCTGGTATCCTAAAGAAGGAGACTTTACTCTCCTTGGATACTCAGATGCAGATCTAGCAAGATGCAAAGTTGATAGACAGAGTACCTCGGGCACTCGTCAATTGCTTGGTAACAGGACAATATACTTGGTTTTCAAGGAAGGAAAGTACTGTAGCTCTTTCAACAGCAGAAGCAGAGTATGTGGCTCTTGAAAGCTGTTGTTCTCAAATCTTATGGATAAAACAATAGCTAAGAGACTTTGGAATCGAAGATTCATGCACTGAGATTAAATGTGACAACACCAGCGCGATCAATCTCACCAATAATCCAATTCTTCGTTCAAGAGCAAAGCATATATAGATTCGACATAACTTTATTAGAGACCATGTTCAAAATGGAGAAGTCTTGATTCATTTCATTGACTCAAAGAATTAACTGGCGGACATATTTACAAAACCTCTGGAGAAAAGTCAATTTGAGTCTATTCGTTCCAGACTTAACATCTTAAAGTCTAAAGAAGCTCAGACTCAGAGATAAAAGTCTAAAGATGCTCAAACACAAAAGATCAAGGATCACGATAGTAAGTTATTTCAATTTTAGAAACTCATCGTTTGGATGAAATCTCGAAAAGGTACGATTGTCTATTAATCTGCAATTGATTGATGTTATCTTTCCAAGTTTTTTTTTGTAGTTTTAACAATCATTCCTTTTCGAAAAAGAAGTTATCTTGTTGACAGTTATCTATTTTTAAAAAGGTAGTTATTTTTTAAAAGGTATTTTCTATTTTTCCTTTTACGGCGATTCGTATACCCTGTTTCGATTGCTTTATATACCGTTTGTCTTCTTTTGTTTTACTCACAAACCCTAGAAGCACAGAACATCACCTTCTTACTTTTACTCCCTAGTTTAATCCTCAAAGTTTTCATCTTTCTCACGAATCGAGTTTGGAATCTCTCAAAGACTGTGAGAATGTCTTTCCAAAGAAAGTCTTCAAGGCTTGCAAGTAGAGGACCACAACATATGTGTAAGAGTCCTATGCACTTTGACCTTACAAAGGAAGAAGAATCTCCAAGATAGTAGTAGAATCCACAACATTCTCAACTACGTCATTCTCCTCAGGCTAGACCTCTGAATGTTCAACAGCAAGCGGAGGAAGAAATTATTAAGGATGCAGAACCTGTAAGAACTCAAAAGCCTGCTTTTACCTTCAAACTCTACTCTACCTTGAAGGATGGAGGTACTCCCTTGAACTTTATTGATGAATTTTTTAAAGAAAAAAGATACATAAATAAAACCCACTTTTTGCAAACGATGGAACGTTTGGGAGTTGCTCCTGTGGGCTCGACAGAAAGAGCTTTTATGAATATCCTAAGCAATTCACGTGTTGGAGGACTTAGTCAACCTGATGGAAATGATGATGAAAAGATGTTCACTCTTTTAAGTCTAGAATGGGTATTGCCATGAATATTCGAAGCAAAAGGACTGATCTGTTTCGTTCTGAGGAACACGAGCAACTTTACTCTAAGTTGCTGAAGCAAGGGTGATAAACCCAAAGAGTGTGGATTTTGATTTTCTTGATTCTCTGAACATGAAGTTGCAAGCGAAATTCACTTTACTTCAACTTGAACGATTTTTCTCTAAGACAACAGTGGCTCATCCAGAACTTACTGCATATTTCTATTCCAATCTAAACTTTTTGGATGCGAATAGATTTTTTTTTCAGTGTTAGAGACTAGGACTATGTAGTTGATATGGACACATTGGCTGATGTGATTGGAGTAGAGAGAGGGGTGTTCTAATCAATTAGCGTGTCTACTGGTTGTGCAACTGTAGAGCTTGTTCGAGATGGAATGGCGGAAGGTCGAATTTCATACTTGAGGATGAATGCCTCAAATGTCTTGCTTCACAAGATTGTGATCAATTGTCTTAGACCCAAATCGACTTCTAAGACTGACACTCCAATTCAGAAGCGAAGCTGATGTATGCTATCAATGCTGGCAAAAAGTTCTCTGTCACACACTATCATGTTTCACATGTATAGATCGATGGTGAAGGACAAGGGTCAACTTCCTTATTCAGCACTTGTTACTCAGTTATTTAAACATTTTAACATTCAGCCTCCTAAAATTTTGTGTGTTCGAACTTGTGATCAAATGGTAGTGGGACTGAAAATGGTTTCCAAAATGCGTCTGAAGGAGCTAAACAAGGCTTTAGAGCGATTTAAGGAGAAAACCCCTGTCAAGACTCATCAAGTCTATATGGCTACAAAACGAAAAGGCAGGAAGCCCATGATAGCTTCATTCAAGAAAAGAAGAGCACTCATCTTGGAGGATGAAGAAGATGAGGATGATGTTACCATTTTCGCTCTTGCCTTAAGAAACCTTCAGTGTTTTGTTCAAGAGTCAAAGGAGAGAGAGGATCGAGACAGAGAAGATACAGAGTAGAGAAGTGAAGAAAAGGAAGCGATAAGGAAAGCAATAGAGGGAGAAAGAACTACAGAAGAAGAGGACAGAGGAGAACGGGAGCATCATGTCACTAAAGATGAGACAAAGCATGAAGAGTACTTCTCTCCACTCGAAGGCACTAAAACAGGGGGAGCTGCTAAGAAAAGAGGTACTTCTTCAATTGCTTTTACTAGTGATGATGTTAGTCGTTTTCCTACCGATCCAGAAGAAGTATATGCCTCTCAATTTCCAGAAGAATGTCATAAGGTTTCATCTCCAAATTTGGGTGCTCATGCTGAAATGCCATCATTTGCTAATACTCCACAAACCGACCATGCTGAAGCAAGCACTCAAACTGAAAACTTAGCAGACTTTCAAAGGTTGCTTGATGTTCTTTTGGAGATGCGAGGCCAGATTTATGATCTGGGATGCGAAATTCAGAATATACAAAATGCAAGTCAAGCCTCTTCAGTTTCATTGCACAATTAAGTTCAGGCCCTTAATCTTCAAGTTCAAACAACTGCCAAGGGTGAGGAAGTAGAACAACTGAAGGAAGATTTGAAAAAACTAGAGGAGATTGTCAAGTCGATGGGAGATTTCCAGCTTGTTCGCGTTCCAAAACAATCTTAATTTTATCCCGATATCTATTTCATCTCTACCTTTTTAATGCTGACAAAAAGGGGGAGAAGTTGGTGGATTTGTAGATTTGACTTTTATTTGACTTTACTTTTGTTTGGTTGTGACTAGCTTGGACTATGTTTTAATGGTTTGGACTGTGTTTTGATCACTTAATACTTGCAGTATCTTAAGCATCGTTGATATTCTCATGGCAAAGATAGTTCTTTTTACAGGACTAACTTATTTTCTGTGGATGCAAATTCGATACTATCTTTATCCTAGTCTATTTATCTTTTATGACGTATCCTTATTTGCTTGAGTATTGTCTTGCGGGTTAAAATTATCCAAATCTGCAGGAAAGTTTTGTCACCATCAAAAGGGGGAGATTGTTGGATAAAACTTTCTTATTTGTTTTGAAGCTAACAAAACGTTTCCATCAGTCTAGTATGAAGACTTGCATATTCTTTCATCAAAGTCTGAAGACTGCCAGACCGCTAGACTCAAGATTTAAAGTCTGCCCTCATTGACAGTTTCTAGACCATCGAAGAAGACTTATCTAGAATCGAGTATTTCTTTAAGGATTTGATTCGAATGGCTGAAGAAGATCTCACGGTTGGAGATAACATCTCAAGATCTATTATTCGTTTTGAAATTAATTCAGGTAACTTGGATCCATTGATTGATGAAGTATACTTGGAAGGTTCTACTTATGGAAACCTAGATCCTGATTGTATGAGCTAGCAGGATTGGTGAGCTATCATCACATTCCTTAAATAACTCGAGATCTCCCTAATTGATTATGTCCAACGGATAGATTGGAAGAACTCCTGCGGTTGATCAATTCAAGCCACAATGTACATCTTTGACACATTGGCGACTCTCGGTTGTCATGGTAATCTCAAGGTTTCAAATACGGACACAAGGTACTCAAACGACAGAAAAGTTGGTCCAGTGCTGATTGACAAGAATTGTACGATCTGGTGGAATCACTCACACTTGATCACATGCCTCTGTCGAGTTGACTTATTTCTGATCTTTAATCGATTTTTAACTGTGCCGTAATGATCCTTATAGATTAACTCGGTCGAAAGGTTGCTTCCTAGTTAAATTCTCGAGTCTGATGCATTAGAATCTCTTAACAGTTTCACTCGATAGACTAGTCTTCTCGTGAGTGGCTAATTTAGAGAAAAGAACTACACGCGCACAGATGAAATGCCCGTCTCATTTTTATTGAAAACAAAATTGAAAATTCAGGATGTCACAACTACACAGTCTTCTCATAATATTTCTGAAATAGAAGCATGACATTTAAGGGAGCAAGCAACTTCTAGGAGGTGACGATGTTTTCTTTAGACAACACCATTTGGTTGGGGGGAATATGTGCGGGAGCTCTCATGAAGGATGCCATTTGCAAACAAACAATGAAGAATATTCATGAGTAAAAAATTCTCAGGCATTATCAGTGCAAACCCGCTATACAATTTATGAATGATTTTCAATAAGGGTGAAAAATTTTGAAGATAGGAAAGAACTTGAGCCTTGGAAGTTGCTCGTGTACGAAAATAGATGATCACAACTATTCATGGTAGTGCCATGAGTCAATAAACTTGTGGTCACTGGCAGTTGCAATGATGCAATTTCAGATAAGTTCAAAGCAGTGTCATCACTAACTTAAGGGAAAGGCTCATTAGACATGATCTCAGCTCCTGGACAGCTCCTACATTCCACAGGAAAGCAGCTATTGAAGTCGGCTTAAAACAGGAAAAAGTTCATATAGTATAGGATGCGCGTATGCCCCTGCTAAGCTGTTTTAAACTATATCACCAATCTTATAGACCATATCTGAAGAAGATGAAGATATCGGATTAAAGGTTATTCAGCACAAATCACATACTGAAACGAACATAGAAGGAGAGGTGGAGGAAACCTTTGGGCCAATCGGATACGACTCTCTGCTTCAAGATATTGATGGTGGATGCTGATGAGCACTGGAAGGGACCCATGTCCAATCCATCAAACAATTTGAACTTTACATCCACCAGTTCCTCTTCCCGTATTTCCTTCTTCTTCTCGATCACTCCCGTGTGCCTGTCTCTCTGCTTCGTCTCAGTTCAACAAGGGACCTTATTGGATCATTTTATCTGAATCAGCCAAAGGAAGTCGAATGGATGGTGTGAGCAAGCAAGCAGGAAGACATAAAGCCGGGACTTGTTGAACTCGTGGAAACGGAAATCAAAGATATGGCATGGGAAAGAAAGTGAAGATGGTGTTTGAGTTTATAGGTATTGATGGGCAAGGAGTAGCGCAAAGAAACTTGTCATACCTTGGCAAGTTGGTGAAGCTAACGACCGAAATGCGATTGCTTTTGGTTCAGAAGATAGGTGTCTGTTTGTTGGCGAGTCACCAAACGACGGGAAATGAAGACCAAAAACAGATTACAAATCGTCGGATGGACAGACAGGACAGAGCGCTGGAAACGACGTCGCGTTGTTCCTGCTATTGCGGCTCCCTCTCACCTCAAGTGGTAAAAAAGGAAGCGCCTTTTGCTTTGACGTATCATTTTCCTCCCCAACAATGTCATTTCTAGCTGGTTGATGGTCACAGGAGAATGAAGAGGAAGAGAAAGGAAGGAGAGGAGGAGGAGGAGGAGGAGGAGGAGGGGGAGGAGCGAGCGAGCGAGGAGGGGAGGTTGTATGGCAAACTCCGTTGAATCCTCCGGTGCGCCAAGATTACATCTTTCATGAAGGTGATTATCAACAGAGTATTTTTCTTTCATGGGACATTGCTGTATAGATTCTTGCCTGTAGAGAGAGCGAAAAGAAGACTGATCTATCAAGAGAATGCAGGGAGGTGCTATGTCGCACCCCACCACTTCGAGTTCATCTCTCATGTGAGTCGCCGCTATCTTGTCTTTCTTCTGGAGTGGAGTGGTTTGCATACTTTGCTTGTGATCAAACTTTTATCTGATCAAGACCCTCGTTAAGCCCTTTTTCGCTGGGCTGGCAAAACCGTTGTGGATTGGTTTGCCCATGAGTTCAAAGACTGACCTTTTTTTGGTTTGAAATGTAAGTATCATTTTAAAAATGACGTACAGGAGCTTAAGGCCATTCCTCAGCATTACAAAGATGTCTAAGAACATAAAAAAATGGAGTGGGGGGAGTTCAAAGGCAGACCTTATGAGTATTATGTAAGCATTTTCTTCATTGCGTGGCAATGTTTAGCTCTGCGTGTGACCATGACTTTTAACCATGTCTAGTCATATCCTATATGTCAGTGCCGTTGAATATGGACGGATAAAAGTCGAGGGAAGGGTAGTTCATTTCTAGTCATAACCTAAATAAGCCACTTCGTACATTTTTGGTTTGAGCTTTGCACTTGCTATGATCTCTTTATGAAATGTTGCTTTTCAATAGCCTAATTTAGCAATGATATATCCCTTTGGCTGCATCAGTTTCTTTTACTTAGATTCCCTTTCTGGCTTCTTTATTCTTTCTTCATCCACGAGTTGAGAATATAAAACTATATACCTAGAAGGCCAAAAACAAAAGCCCAGGGATGATCGGTCGAGAAAATGGCCATCGCCCCTCTCTCTACTTCTCAGGAAATCAAGGGTGGCAGCTCAGCTGAAGGAAATATTTGAGAATGAAAGGTTTCACAGCTCAACACGAGATGCCCTAGTTATGTCTCTAGCCCTCAGTGATGAGCTGTGCCGTGTGGACTCTAGTCACGCAGGCCATGCAATATATATAGAGAGAGGAGAAAGACCACACCGTCTTGGGCCTTGAGGTAGAGTATTATGATCACCCAAAATAATTGGTTGGGTGGTGTTGCAAAGACAGACTGTGCACCCGAAAGATCAACACCTAGTCAGATGATTTCTACATTTATCAATATATTCTGCCAGACGTACGCATTAAAGACTTTCTCTTCCCCTTTCACGTGAACATCCCATCATACATTCGAGCTTCTTAAATAAACAAGGACACCGGGACACCGAAAAGTGCCGTAAGGGGAACACTTATATGCCAAATGTTAAAAAAGTAACACTTAAATGCTAAAATTGAAGCAAAAATGATCAGTTAAGTGCTAACGGCGAGAAAATCCAATCAAAATGTTGACGTGATGATTTTCCGACGAGACAAATGCAAAACGACGTTGTTTTGCACGCTGACATGGCTAAACAAATGCAAAAATGATATCATTCTATTGTTGACATGGGTAAATAAGTAATATAAAAATTAATTAAATTAAATTTAAAACCATTTAAAAAAAAGTCAACCACTATTCATCTTCTCCCCTTTTTTAATTAATATAAATTTGGTTTAAATTTAATTTAATTAATTTTCAAATTCAAATTCAAATCTACATCAAAACAACGTTGTTTTCGCATTTATTTGTTGAGTCAGCTCTCCAACTAGCCACGTAGGAGAGCAAAATTAATAAATAAAAAATTGTCATGTAAGATTTTTGGCAGGGTTCACTGGAGGTGGTATTCAAGTGTCTCATTTTTTTTTAAATGGTATTTAAGTGTCACTTTCCTAACTTTTGACACTTAAGTGTCCCATTATGTTAAGTTTTGGCACTTTGAGTGTTCTTTTGCTAATAAGTAAGTGTTGAGATAAAATAGAAGATTTGGAGGATATTCATTGTAATTAGATTATGGATTGATTGATTTAATCAATCCATATTGATTTTCTAGAATAAGGGACTGAGATCTTTTATATTTCTTTTCCTAATTTTATCTTTCTTCATTGTACTATAAATTGGTATGCGTACATGTACATTGAATGCAAAATACAAAACAACAAAATTCCTCCAATCTTTACTTTTCTAACATGGTATCAGAGCATACTTTCCTAGCATAGCTTTTGCAAAAATCTTATGGAATTGCCTCTGCTTTGGTCTTCTGAGTTGTTGCAACCCAACATTTGCAAAACAATTCAGCACATAAGTAGGAATCCATATTTTACGATACCATGCAGAAAAATCAACAAACGAACTCAAGTGAAAATTCACCACGCAACAAGACCTCGGATTAGAATGAACCAATCCAAGAAATGCAATCTCCTCCTTAACAGCAGCATCTTAATAGTTCCACATCTGCTTTCGGTCCAATGGCCATCGGTTCACTGGTTTCTAGCCCAGCCTAAAGGCACGATGGCCACTAGTTTCTGGTTCAAGGCCCATGAGCTAGCGAACCAAGTCAAGCATGGGCCCACTATGGCCCACCTAGAGAGGAAGGAGGCCCAGGCTTTTGAGATCAGCCCAAAGAAGGAGGGTTGCCACCCTTGTTTCTAGAGCCGACCCGAATCATGGGTCCGGATGGACGAAATTAGGTCAATCAGGTGAAGGATAAATCCCTACCCAATTGGCAACTCGAATTCCTCCCTTTCGATGTTGAAGCCAATGGCAGTCACACAGAGCCCGGAGACCCCCCCTACACATTGCCGACCGACGGACTGAAATTCCAGCTAATCAATCTACAACTCATTGGGCTAGATAATTACATCATGTGGACTCAGGACTTCCAATAAGCTTTGGCCACAAAAGACAAGGACGGCTTCCTCAATGAAGCTATCTCCCTCCCAATCAATGACCAACTTCAACATCACTAGAGGAGGTGTAATCATTTGGTTTGTACCTAGATCAGGAATTGCCTAGCTCTCGACGTTGCAGCTGGACTCCCACCAACAAAGGACTCAAAGGTGATGTGGGAGAACATACACGAGATGTATGAGAGACTTGATCATGCAAAGCTCTTCACTCTTCCCTAGGCTTTGTCCAAGTGGAAGCAAAGGAACCTCTTGGTCACCGCTTGCTTCAACAGACTCTTAGTGCTATGGAATGTGCTCGAGGTAGTCAAGGAACAGTTGGAGGGACTTGAAGCCACCCTTTGACAATACCGAATGATCAAAGAAAGAGAAAAGGTGACCCAATTCTTGCTAATTTTAAATGAAACATATGCAGCTTTTAGGTCACAAATTTTGGCAATGGACTCGATGCCGTTGCTTGGTTGGATTTATCAACTAGCTGTCCAAGAGGAGAGCCAGTGACTGGTTGCAGTCGAGTTGCGGCCAAGCACAAGAAAAATGAGGGCGTTGCCCTCGCAGTGCTGACAGGGTGATTGCAGAGGAGTCTCGGGACCGTCAGGATCTTCGGAGTGTCACCATACTAGGGCTGCACTGAGCGGCTTCTATCCAAGTGATGGAGACCACGCCTAAAGGGTTCTCTCGAATGGATGGCCATGATTTGAAGACAAGAATCAACTGCCATCATCAAATCTGTTATTAAGCCAAATGCAATGGCCAATATCAGGCTACGTCAGCACCTGTTTATAATCCATCCAATGGTTCAAAAAGTGCTATGTCATCACAAAGGAATGGTGGGCAAGATTCCAAAACATAAGATAAATTTTGTGACTACTGCAGTCGCCACATCATACTATTTATACATATTGGAAATTACATAGAAAGCCAACTGATAAAAAAAAGAAAGAATTTTCTGCCTACCAAGTTTTAACCCAAGGGAGTGATAGAATGTATCAAACAACCAATGAAGATCAGTACCAACATCATGAAAGCTTAAAGTGAATTAAAAACCACCGACAAGATTGGGAATTTTTCAAGTACCACATTTTCAAAAAGGAATTCAATTTCAGTTGATGTATAGATAATTGATTCGTGTGCCAATAACCATATAATTTGCAACGAAAAACTTTTTATTCACAAAAAATCCCAATCTACCATGGTGCACATCTTCCGAATGGAAATACGACTTGTGTCAATAAAGTTGGTACCGTCTATCTTACTCCAAATATCATTCTCAAGAACATCCTTTATATTCCTAATTTTGAGTTCAATCTTATTTTTGTCTCAAAAATCTGTGTGGGTAATTTTTGCCATGCCATATTCAATTCCCAAAATTTCCTTTTTTAGGACCATTCGCCTAGCAAGCTAATGGGCTTGAATAATGTTACCCAAGGGCTATATTTTTGGAAAGATTTTAATTCGTTGAACGACAACATATCTTGTAATGCCACTGTTAGCAATAAAAATCTTATTTCTCATTAACATCTAGGTCACAGTGCTTGTTTCCCTCATCCAAAATGTCCTATTTGCCCTTTAGCTAAATAATCATGAACACCATTTCCAATTCGTGCATCTCAAGCTACTAGTGCTTTCTCCTTGATTTATATGGATATCTTGGGGGGTGGGGGGGGGGGACTATATCATACTCCACCTCACGATGGATCCCCTTTTTTCTCATTATTGTTGATGATTATTCCCATGCCATGTGTCTTTCTTATGCAATCCAAGGGATAAACATTTTCTTACCCGTCAAAATTTCTCTCCTTTGTTAAAAAATTATTAGACAAAACTATCTAGAGAATTCATGTTGATAATGGACTCCACTTTTTCATTAGTGAATGCAATTATTTCCTATCTTCTCAAGGAATAGTGCATGAAAGCTCATGCACCTACACTCCTCAACAAAATGGGGTTGTTGAATGCAAACATCGACACCTCTTGGAAATAGCTCAAGCTCTCAAATGTCAAGCTTCCATTCCTAAAAATTTTGGAGAGATTGTGTGGGCACAACAGCCTACTTAAT
Organism: Eucalyptus grandis; assembly: GCF_016545825.1. NCBI lineage: Eukaryota > Viridiplantae > Streptophyta > Magnoliopsida > Myrtales > Myrtaceae > Eucalyptus > Eucalyptus grandis. The sequence continues at coordinate 32,932,327 of NC_052622.1, read as the reverse complement.
TAATTGCATGCCAACTCGAATACTTGAAGATCAAACTCTTTTGGAGATGCTTTTTGGGAAATAACCTAAAGTTGATCATTTAAGAGTTTTTGGATGTCTATATTATGCCACAACTCTAGGTCCTCCAGATAAAATGGATCCTCGTGCTATCAGATGTGTTTTCATGGAATATTCCTCTCTACGGAAAGGTTATCGGTTATGGAGATATCTTCATAGTGCTTCTTTGTAAGCCAATATTTAATCTTCCATGAAGATGTATATCCACTCCAGGAGATGACATCCACGTCCCAATCATCCATCCCATCTTTGAGCAACGAGCTTTTTTACTTTTTATTATTTTATCCTTGGCTTCCCAATTTTTATTTTTATTTTTGGCGCCATAGCCACCTCTGCCTGTAGCTCTTGATTCTTTGGAGGAAGCTCTTTGATTTCCAGCGATATCATATGAGGAAAATCATTTGTCATTCGAGGAGCATCATCCATCTACTTCACCAATGACTTCGTCATTACCTCCTATAATGGATCTTCTCCAAGAGCATCTAAATAGATGATTGCTTAACATACTCCAGGAGCATTGAACAACCTCGACGATCTAGACATCTAGTTCGGCCCCCAACATGAACCAAGGATTATGTATGCCCTACATTAGATTCTCTAGGTACACACTATCCAGTAGCCTCATATGTCTTATTTAGTCGACTATCCCTAGAACTTATATGTTGTATTAGTCATATTTCCAATGAACAAGAATCATCCTCTTATATAGAAACATTGCTTGATCCACGCTAGAAACATGCTATAGAGACTGGATTACTTGCACTTATGGAAAATCATACTTGAGATATTGTTTTGTTGCCTCCACATCATAAATGGATTCACTGCAAATAGGTATACATGATAATAAAAAAAAACATAACAGATGGTACTATTGAACGCTACAGGGCTCATTTAGTAGCTAAGGGTTTTACACAAAGAGAGCGCTTTGATTATTATGAGACATTTTTTCCAGTCACCAAGGAGGTAACTGTTCGTTCTTTTCTAAATATTGCTACTTTTTGCAATTGACAATTGTATCAAATGGATGTTTGTAATGCTTTCCTATATTGGGATCTTGATGAAGAAATATGTATGGAACTTCCATAGGGAATTTTCGAAGACAGGGAGTCTCGAATATGTCATCTTCGTAAGTCCCTCTATGGGTTTAAATAAGCATCTCGACAGTGGTATGCCAAATTTACTAGGTGCTTACAAATGCAGGCTTCCACCATTCCAAATATGACTATGCTCTATTTACTTAGACTAAGGGTACATCATCAATTTATTTATAAATATATGTTGATGATATACTTATTATGGGAAATGATGAATTTGACATTGATAAATTCAAAAAGTATCTGCATTCTACTTTTCACATCAAGGATTTGGGACCTCCTTAATATTTTATCGGGATTGAGATAGCTCGATCTAAAAAGGGAATATGTCTTTGCCAATGGAAATTTGTTTCGAAGAGTGTCTCGAAAGCAAGATTGTCAAGTGTAAACCGTCATACCAATTGAGTAGAATGTTAAGTTGACGACACATGAGTATGATGCCAAAGGTCTATCATCTAAAGAAGACCCACTACTTAAAGATCCGTGAGGATATCAGCAGCTTGCTAGAAACTAATATATCACACCGTGACAAGGTTTGATATATGCTATATAGTGTAGATTCTTAGTCAATTCATGCATAACCCAAAGAGTCTCACATCAATGCAACACTAAAAGTCGTAAAATACTTGAAGGTGTCTAGGGCTTGGTATATTTTTATCTCAAGATTATAATATAAAACTGACAACCTATTGCAATATGGATTATGCCACCTGTCTGATGACCAGTAGACCTATTATTGGTTTTTGCAACAAAATAGGAAATTCATTAATTTCATGGAAGACATAGAAACAATCAATTGTCTCTTTATCCTCAGCAAACTCAGGGTATCGAGCCATGGCGAAAACTGTCTACGAAATAGTTTGCAATAATGATGTTGCACTCAAACTAGCAACAAATCCAATCTTTATGAAAGAACGAAGCATATAGAAGATGATTGTCATTTCATTTAAAGTAAAATCATAGAATGAATACTTATCAACGGAGGAATTGGAACTAAGGAAGGGCCTACAAATATTTTCACCAAACTACTATGTCAAAGACAACATTCATATCTCTGTAGGTAGGGGTCTTTGACATATATGGAGCGCCAGCTTGAGGGGGGTATTGGAGATATAATTGAAGATTTAGAGGGTATTCATTGTAATTAGATTATGAACTTATTGATTTAGTCAATCCATAATTGATTTTGTAGAATAAAAAATTGAGATCCTTTATTTTTTTTCCCCTAATTTTATCTTTCTTCATTGTACTATAAATTGATACGTGTACATGTACATTAAATACGGAATACAATACAACAAAATTCTTCCAATTTCTTTAGTTTCTGACAAAAAGGCTTTCAAATCTTTTCCGTAGGTTTCTAGACGTTTGTCGTTCAAGACTCCCTCTCTTAATCAGTTGTGGCATGCGCAGAGGTCGAGAGGGTGATGTGAATCCACCTGCTTGGCGAACAGTCACGGCACAAGTGTTCTGTGCCTAGTACATGAATGGACGACAGGTGGCTTCTGATCAAAATGCGCACGTCCCTTGAACTAGGAATGGCAAAACTTTTCGGCTTAATAAATCCAATGTTAAAGAACTCGACGGTTTTGCGCTCCATCTGCAACAGCTTTTTTGACCGTCACGCGTGCATAGGATGAATGCAACATCTTTTTTTCCTGTATTGGGAGAAGTGGCGACGTTTGATCTCGTGATAATTATACGTATCGAACTCTTGTGGAAGAGCATATATTAAAAGGTTTTTTCCCGGATCCATCACTTGACCTCATGTCACTTTAAGGTTTTGTGTTTAGAGTTCGCTTCGTTGTAAAACCGAATAGAGAAAATGCGCTGGCTCTTCATAATTCAACCCTCTTTATACAGCAGGTTATTAAAAGCCCCAGAGATCTTAAAGTGGTAGGGAATCTTTGAATGCATATGACCACCTGAAGTGACAAGATTTGCTTTTTCTAAGTGCTTTGGACTTTAGTGACGCGAATGCTATGATTAGCTCAGCAGATCTCTTATAGTATTTTGTGCATTTAAGATCTCATTAACATTAGCACGCAGTACTTCTCTCTGGAAGATATTTGCTGTAGCTCAGGTGATTTCTAATTTTTTATAATGCATGCGTGGGCAATCCTAGGATGTGTTATTGTCCTGAGGACTCAGCATTTAGGAAAACCTCTCGACCTTTTGAACCAACCGAGGGAAGGAAGTAAAGCGATTGAACCTGCTCACTACTCCGATAAAAAACTTTTTGTCGTTTACCAGTAAACTTCGGTCACACTTTAATCTTCCCCGTCAAAATTTTCAGTTTTTAGGTTTGAAATAGATTTTATGGTAAATTAGTGACGATAATCCATTGAACCAAATCGACCAATTCTATCAAAATCCGGCTATCTTTTGTAATGGTTCAGCATGGTGGTTACTATTTAGATCCCATTTGCTATAGTTATGACTGAATTGTAGCTCTATTGTTCGATATGGTTGTACTGTAAAGTGTTGCGATTCATATTTGGAAATTGCGATTCATATTTGAAAATTTACATCTTAAAATTGTAGTATCTAATAGTTGGATGAGGCAGCTTTCTGAAATCTGCTAGCTACTATAGTTTTTTTGTCAAATATCTTTAAAAGTTGCAGCCTCTTTTTCCCAGCAAAAATTGTCACGTGAAAGTTGCGTCAAACCAGGTCTGAACCCGTTGAATATGTCCATTACTTATACATTTGTTAGATAACACTTACATTAAGTTGAAAAACAAACAAGTGTTTAATGAAAAAAAAAATGTGTTGTAGTTGTCATGGTGTGATAGTTTTAACACCAAACCGTTATTCTATTCACCTTAAGCTGGTAAAAATTATGTTCGTTACCATGTCCTATACACATTTCTTATGAAAAAATTGTCCAAAAATTCTTAAACGTATTGTAATTTTGCCAATTGAATTCATCTAATCAATTTTGGCTAGAAACTGATGACATGGACATTGGCTGTCTTATATGGCACGACCGATACTAGTATGAATAATTTTTAATAATATTTTAATATTTTTCCTGTTATTTTTCTCTTTTGTTTCCCTATTTACCTTTGTCAGGCCTCATCAATGGTGAACAAAGGTTGTCAGCCCTCGTTGGCCTCGAGCAAGGAAAGCTTAGACCTAGCTTGGTGAGCCCTCACCCTCGCTCGGGCAGGCAACAGCCTAGCAAAGGCGGAGGTTGTCGGCCTCACAACCAACCATCAATGAGGCCTGGCCAATTCCAGTCGATTTGATAATTTGCCAAATGTATTTAATAATTCTTGTGCCACTTAGTTTTTCCAATACATAAGATTTCGTTTCTAGTAGTGAATATGTTGTTTGCGTATAAAGTGCGAGGGTAAATATCTCTCAAGTTTGATAAATTATCAATATATATGAATTATTGTGATGCAACTTTGAATGCGGTATTTTGTATTTTGTTGAAATGTACTCCAAGGACACTTGCTAAGTTATCATAAGGAGGTATTGCAATTTTCAATACACCATTTAACCTTGCAATATGTGTCAATTATTATATATTGTTCCGATGTCTATGATATTCCAATAAAACATTTATATCTCACCTCTCCTAGATTAGATTATGGCTAAATTTTGCCTCGTGGTTAAGTTAGATTTATGCCCTGTCTTAATCATCATTCTTGTTCTAACCATTTTCGACACATGTCATGTTCTTTGAATCGTGTAAGTATTTCTACAACATATATACACGTCAAGAAAACTTTCTAAAGTCTCTCTGTTAAGATACTCGATTTTTGAAATAGTAACATGCGAAACTAATTCTTCACATAGTAGAAATCATTAGGTAAATGCTCTATATATACTAAGTGGATTTTGGAAATTTTCAAAAAGTTGGTTTCTTATGACCATATGGATTTCACCATTGTGACAGTCCACATTGATTTTAATAGATAATACGGGCACACCTAACAGTTCTTCATGTATAACATAGACCAGCTGGAGCTAACTTTCTATTTTTATATATACCATGTTAGGAAATAATGGGTATCGCTAATTCTATTTTTTTAAGACATACCACATGTCATGAGACGATGAGCATGGATGCATATGGTCTTAGATAGGACCAATTTTAAGTATAAAAAATTGCAAGGTTTACCTTAATAAGTCCTTTCCTATATCAAAGACATGTCAAACTATCTATCTAACTAGATGGAAAAAAAAATAGATAACCTGAATAAGTCCTTTCCTACATCAAAGACATGTCAAATTGAGATCCAATGTTGTGGAACTAAAATTGATAGTTCCGCAGCCATTTAACTTAACCTTACAACGCCAGATTGATTTAGCAATAATGGAATTTCTATGACCTTACAACATCAGGCTATTGTTCTCTTGTTTTGTTCCTTAAAACTTATGGAGTAAAACATGAGTTTCTCAATAAGATAAATTGGATTCCAAATTGATGGGTTAGTGTGAGCTTATCCATGCGGTTATGCACTCTTCGAATAGGAATCCATTTTTTGAAAGATCCTAGCTTTCATGCTTTGGTGGGTCTCCAAGATCTTTTCGATGACCTATGTTGTGTTGAAGGGATATCTATTTGATCCAATCCTTTGCTACCGCGGGCTTTACGCAATCGATCGGATCATATAGATATCCCTTCAACACAACATAGGTCATCAAAAGGAAAGGATCACTAACAAAATACCGCATCTAGAAGCCCATTTACTCCGCAATTTAGACAAAAATGGAATTGTGATGCTGGGATCTTGGGTAGAGGCGGGCAATGTTTTAGTAGGTAAATTAACTCCCTAGACGGCAAAAGAATCATTGTATGCCCCTGTTTTTTCCATTACCATCAATTTGATACAACTCCTCGTTCAATTCTTTAGAAGTCATTGGGTCATTTTCCTCGTTCGAGAATCTCCTCCCTTCTTCCACTCCGTCCCGAAGAGTAACTAGGATCAATTCAGTTACGTCCAGTAAAATAGAAGAATTATAAATTTCTAAAATAATAGATAGGAATACTGCAAATAGAGCCATTGCGACACCCATCAAAGGAGTAGTTCCCCATCCAAGAGGCATTCCGAGTAACTCCTCAACCTAGAGTTCCTCCTGAAGAAGCAGGGGCTATGGTAGCTACTGAATCTTCTACTGTGGACCGATGGGCTGTTTCCCTCTCGACGATGAAGCTTATCCCCCATTGTCTCACTAGCCAACCTTGACCCCTATTATTTGGAGGTCATATCTAGTATTCAGTGTTTGCCTCGATTTGGTACCGCTCTCGTGGCCTACACCAAAATAGTGCTTTACCCCTAGATGTCAAGTCAACTGCTGCACCTCAACGCATTTCGGGGAGAACAAGCTAGCTCTGGTTTCGAGAACTAGGGTCCTAGTTGAACCAAAGAGACCCGAATTCACACTAGTGTCATAGAATTACTTAATTTAGATATTAACATTTTTCATCATCTCCAGATGTATTGATGGACTTAAAAGTACAAATAGATAATTAACAATGACGCCTAATTATTTCGTTCAAAAAAATTGTCAAAAAATTGGCTGATAAAAAGGGATCAGGAATTGGAAAGTTGTATATTGCTTTCTCACATCAATATTATATATTGCTTTCTCACATCAATATTGTACAATGAAAGTCCTATTTATAGTACATAGGATCACGCTAATTAGGGAAAAAAAAGATATGTAGAACAAAGGAAAAAATCGATATCCTAATACACAATATTCTAGTCTCCCATCAATGAACTAATCATCATCAATTATAATCAATATCGAGATTGAGATCAATTAGTCTAGGCAATAGTATCTTCAACATTCCCCTTCAGGCTAGCGGTCTATACAAATCAAGGATGCCTAACTTGCTTAGTAGATACACATGTTGCCTCTAACATGGGGGTTTACTGAAAATGTCTGTGGGTTGTTTCGTCATTCTTATCTCTCTTGTTTTGACTATTCTATCTTGAATTTTGTCTCTGATGAAATGACAATCAACTTCTATATATTTTATCATTTCATGGAAAACCATATTTACTACAAGTTTAAAGGTAGCATCATTATCACAGGATAGGATGGGTGGTTTTTTTACCCATACGCCGAGATCTTAAAGTAATCCTCTAATCCAAACTATCTCAAAGCTAGTCTTGCCCATTGCCTGATATTTCATTTTGACGGACGATAAAGAAATGGTCGATTGTTTCTTTGTTTTCGAAGAGTAATTAATTGCCAAATTCAATGAAAATCTGGTAATAGATTTCCTACTTATAGAGAAAATAGCATAATATGTATCACTATACGCTATCATCTCCTTGTTGCTTTCCCGAGAGAGTGGTATTCCATACCTGAAAATCCCTTTAAGTACTTCACAACCTTTAGTGCATCATTCACGTGGGACTGCTTCTAATTATGCATGAACTAGCTAAGAATCTGAACGACATAATATATATTGGGTCTAGTCATGTTTAGATATATGAGTTTCCCGACAAGTCTCTGATAAGAGGAAGGGTCTCCAAGCAAAGGGTTATCATGCAGGTGTGATAATCCTTTGTCATACTCAATAGTTGTTAACTGAACATTCTGTTCAGTTGGAATAATAGTTGATTTGGATCCTGATGGTCTTGCTTCTTATATGATTTCCAGGACAAATTTGCATTGATTGAGGCAAAAATCCTTAATATGAAACTTGGAAAGTGGATACTCTTTGAATCTCTTCACGACATTTTCATTATTTCCTATGATGAGTATATCATCAATATATATATAAGCAAGTAAATTGATGATGTTCCTTGACTCAATGTGAATAAGGCATAATCATGTCTAGATTGCCAGAACTTGGCAGCTATAAATGCAATGGCAAATTCAACATATCATTAATGAGAAACTTGTTTAAGTCCATATAGTCATTTATGAAGAGGACATACTCTATTCTCCCCTTGTTTGCGTAAACCCGGCGGAAGATCCATGTAGATTTCATCTTTAAGATCCCCATGAAGAATGTATTACGAACATCCATTTGATGAATGAGCCATTCAAGAAAAGCAACAATGAAAAAGAAGGAATGAATGGTGATTTCCTTCAATATTAGAGAGACTATTTCAGTATAATCAAAATCTTCTTGCTATATGAACCCTCTGGCCAATAGTCTTGCCTTATAGGGTCCAATGAAACCATTTGCCTTGTATTTGATTTTGTATACCCACTAGATTTTCTAATGAGGAGGTATAGGAAAGATATCCCAATCTTTATTTTCTATTAGGGCTTGCAACTCATCCATCATCACTTGCTACCAATGATGGTCTTTTGTAGCTTCATATGAAGATTGTTCCAGTCCTTCAAATATTCTACTAATGCAACACATGTGTAAGGTGAAAGACAAGCAAAATTAACATATGATGAGACGGGATATTGTGTACTAGATGACTCCAAGGTAGGATAAATATGATATATTGTCCATGTGGGTGGTCACATAGTACGACCGGAACATCAAGGAGGAGCTTGTGCAATGGATGGAATAATCCCATGTGATCCAAAAGAGATTCACCCGAAGAAGTAGGTGATTGGGAAGTTGTAGGGAACTCTGATGTGACTTCCTCTAGAATACTAGGAGCCATATAGATAAATGGTCTTGAAAAGGGAAATCATCTTCATAAAGATAATCTCTACTGGCAAAGAAATGCTCAATGAGTGAGTCACTAACCAAATATCTCTTCCAAAGAGTAGGATATCCCATGAATATGCATTTAACAGCACAAAGATACGATTTGTTCTAAGGGCCCACAGTAGACATATAGCATAAACAATCAAAGACACAAAGATGGCGAATGTTTGGACCTTTCCCAAAAAGCAATTCAAATGGGGTGGACTTGAGACAGATTCGATTGACTAAGTATACTACCATGACCACACAGTTCTCCTAGAACATTTATGGAATAGAATGTTTGGACTTTTCCCAAAAAGTAATTCAAATGGGGTGGGGTGGACTTGAGATGGATTCGATTGATTAAGTATACTACCATAACCACACAGTTCTCCTAGAAAATTTATGAAATAGAAGCCTAACATTTAAGGGAGTAACTTCTATGAGGTAACAAATTTTTCTTTCAACAACAACATTTGGTTAGGGGAATATGTGGCGTCCCAATCCACCATTCACTAATCCCGTCTCTTAATTACTTTGAGTTATCACACAAACGGAAGTGTTTTCTATAGGTTAGCATGTATCATATGAATTATAATGCATGTCTCAACACAATGAAAAAGGCGATCATGCTATTATCATTACCATAACTATATTTACAGCAAGAAGTGGACTATACAACAAAAGGGGAGGACCAATATGAGCTTGTCCATGCCTATGTCCTCCTTCCAACCTACCAGTCTACACGGCACCTCGCCCAAAAAGTTCCCACCGTGTCGAAGTTAGCATGATCCCTCCGAGTTTGTCCTATATCCACGCCTAGTTCTCCTCACGATTTCCTCCGCCGCCGCCTAGACCAAGGGCCATCGGGTACAGAATGGGTCCCATCATGCAGTCATCCACTTTCACAAAAATAGCGATAAAATGATAGGTGATCATGTCGGGCTGTCCTATGTCCACTTGCAACACAGTTATGAAATGAACAAAGGCAGTGCCCGAAAAAATTCGAGTCACAGAACTCTTGATGATCGCTTTCTAGTACTATGGGCACTTACGTAGCATCGACACGGACACGTGACACGCGACACGACACGACATGCTGACATATCATTTCTTAAAAATAGAGAATTTCGACACGTTCCGACACGTTATAAATTAAATATATTTTTGTATATAAATACATAAATAAATAATAATAAAAACAACCTAGAATTAATTTACACGAAAAATATTAAATAATATCATTTATTATTTTAATTTGTTACAATAATGCACAAAACTTAGAGGAAAAAAACATTGTTTAAAGAAAAATGCTGAAATGATATTTTTAAATTTATTTATTTATCGTATATATAATTTTTTATTACTTCTTTCATAGTAAAAGACTTTAAAAAAATAAAACAATTCAAAAAAACAAAACTGAAAAAAAAAAAAAATTGACCCCATGCGTGTATATTTATAGCAATTTTATTATTTCTTTTATTACTTCTTTTGTGTATATTTATATTTTGACCCCTCAAGTATTAAAAATTTTTAAAATCGACCCCGTGTGTGTCAGAATTGCGTGTCGGAATTCTGGACTCGCGTGTCGGAGCGTGTCGAAGAGAGTTGACCACGTGTCGGATTTTTCAACACTTGTTGACAGCGTGTCGGAGCGTGTCGAGACGTGTCAGAGCGTGTCGGACATGTGTTGGAGTGTCGGACACGACACGAAGGCTTCCGAAGAATGTCCGTGCTACATAGATGGGCACTCCATAGTAGGTGGTAGGGGTCGCGAGAAGGATCAACATAATTATTGATATGAAAAAAAAAAAAATAGGGGTGAACTAGGGTGCGTTTGGTAATGTTTTTGTTCAAAAATTGTTCCATGGAACAGAATTATAAAAAACTATTTCTGTTCCGGAGAACAATTTTTTAACATAAAAACGCATTTGGTAAATGCACAAAATTTTTGTTCATGAAATAGAAAAAAAAAAAAACAGAAACACATTTGGTAAATTTGTATAATTTTTTTTTTATTTCTTTTAATTTTTTAATATTTTTATTTTATTTTTCCTTTTTCTTTTTCTCTTTGGCTAGTCGTCGACCACCACCGCCAGCCACCAGCGAGGCCCGGCCTCATGCCAGTTGGGGAGGCCAAGCCTCGCCTAGGCTAGGCGAGGCCAATCTCGCTGGGGGCCAGTGACGCTCCAGCGAGGTTGCCGGCCAAAGAAAAAAGAAAAAAAATAAGAAAAGGGAGAAAAAAATAAGTTTTGCATTTTTGTTCTTTTATTTCTTAACAAGAAATAATTTGTTTCTTGTTTCTGTTCTAAATTTGTTTCCGGGAACAAAAGCGTAAACAAACACGTTTTTGTTCTTCTTTTGTTCCCGGAACAAAAGAACATAAATTGTGTTTCAGGGAACAAAAAAAATAAACACAAACAAACAGGGCCCTAATACTCAACAAGAGAAACAATAAACTCATAAACCGCCCGATCTAGTTAGCACTTAGCTCTCAATTCCTACGACGTGAACTCAGAGCACACGACACACAAATATGGGCACATGACATACCTTTAATAACATGTAGTCCCACGTGTGATGACAGCATGCATTGGTTGCAACGATACTTTCATCCAACATCATGAATAATTTCAGCATGCGTTTAATCGTCACATAGCACAAACACAACGTCACCAGGCTTCAACCCCGTTTCAACTATTCCCATCCCTAGTAGCACAAATAGTGACTCCTGGCTACTACGTCGGGCATCCACAGCCCCAAGCCGTAAGCATCCCAAACTCCGGGGTAATCGCCACCAAAGCATTTGTTACCGAGACAATTCACCTCCAACATCCTTCCGGGTCATCGTCGAGTTTGACACTCCCCAAGTTCGTCCCCTCCTAGGCTTCCCCACTCAAACCTAGGGCATCCTAGTTCACTAGCCGGGGATCTTCCCCGGCGTTCCACTCAGAGCCATCGTCGGGCATCCAAGGACCACATGCCTTCGACATCATAAACCATCTCGTGCATCATATATATTTCACACTCATGCAATGCCACAACGATCATTCGTTGCATTTTGTAACATACTTGGCATGCACAACAATGAGATGGGCACACGATACTGTATAGACCATCACAAGATACTGTATAGACCATCACAAGTATCACGTTAAATTATTCAAACAAATGATTTACCGAATGCCAAAACCATCGTTAGAAAGTCATAAACCAAGATTCCTTCACCTTCAACATAAATTTCAGCAAATTCGGAATAAAGGCAACCAAAATCAAGAGTGTATAGTTTTAGGGATAAATTTGAAAAACAATGAACTCGAAAAATTCTAAATTTTTAGTATGTTATAAATAAGACCTAAACAAACATTTTTCATGAAGGAACTAAGCCTTATTAGCCCTGTATAGAGAGCAGTAAATCACACAAGTCAACCCCAGATTTCTACCGTCGACCAGAACTCACAATCACAAAAAGAAACACATTTTGACCTTCTAAACTTAACAAAATAAACTCAAATTTGTATATATTGCATGTACAAAGGTATATTACAATTTCACAGAAGAAAGTATGATCCGATTCTTCTCCAAAAATTTTCTAAGAATTCAATAACACACTCAGGTTCTCTATTTTCACACTCCTGCAGAAAAAGCACCGCACACTAAAATATATTTGTGCCAACTATATTGATCCAGAAAAATCTAACAAAATATGTGTCATAGTTCAAACAATTTGTCACAACTTCCATGAAAATGTCAAGACCAAATTCGTACTAGAAATCTCGGTAGAAATTTTACAACACTGCAGAGTCACACACGGGTCGTTCTGGGCAGTACGGACCCAGTAGAGACTCACGTCCATACCCCAGCAATTTTACTTCAGATCCACCGAAATTATATGTCATAGTTTAGATCTCTTGAACAACTTTCATGGAGAGAACTTTACCCAGATCTCAACCTAACGAGCCTCACAAAATCGACAAACCAGAGAGCTCGGGAAATCTCAGTTTCGGAAAAACAATAAGCAAATTCAAAACACTTGCAATCCATGCATTTTCCATGTCCGAAATTCACATGCATGCCCATTCCAGCCTCACAGAACACATGCAAGACATATAGTCAAGTATAGGCTATGTAACATCGACACGGACACGCGACACGCAACACGACACGCCGACATGTCATTTATTAAAAATAGAGAATTCTGACACGTTCCGACACGTTATATATTAAATATATTTTTATATATAAATACATAAATAAATAATACTAATAATAATAATAGTAATAGCCTAGAATTAATTTACATGAAAAATATTAAATAATATCATTCATTATTTTAATTTGTTACAATAATACACAAAACTTAGAGGAAAAAATATTGTTTAAAGAAAAATGTTGAAATGATATTTTTAAATTTATTTATTTATCATATATAGCATTTTTTATTACTTATTTCATAGTAAAAAAGACTTTAAAAAAATAAAAAAATTCTAAAAAAATAAAACTGAAAAAAAAAATTGACCCCGTACGTGTATATTTATATTTTGACCCCTCAAGTATTAGAAATTTTTAAAATTGACCCCGTGCATGTCGGAATCGTGTGTTGGAATTCTGGACTCGCGTGTCGGAAAGAGTTGACCACGTGTCGGATTTTTCGACACTTGTTGACTGCGTGTCGAAGCGTGTCGGGATGTGTTGGAGCGTGTCGGAGTGTCGGACACGACACGAAGGCTTCTGGAGAGTGTCCATGCTACATAGAATATAGGTCACTGGTGAAGTTTCTACAAGCTAATACAAGCATAAAAGACCATATACAAGCCCACCGAACCTCCTAAACCTGACACGCAACCCATCCTCCTCCCAAAAACACACTATCACAATACCACTTCTTCATGATCCGAACATCATAGCAACATGCAAGACCATAACAACAACCAAAATAGCAAGAGCAACCAAAAGACTCCCTATTCTACAAAAATCAAGTCCTAAGAAGATCAAGGGGAGTAGGAAATTATCATTTCTCCATGCCTTGAGGTTTTGTTGCTTGGGCTTCCTTCTCCTAAGCTCACTGTGAGCTTGAGGAAGCTACCAGCTTGCTGGTGTGCTTGAGCCCGGAGATGAAAGCGAGAGAGGAGAGGAGAGAGCTCGCGGGCAAAAGCGAAACCGAGAGAGAAAGTCAGAGGAAGAGAGGGTTCGGTGAGAGAGATGAGAGAAAATGAGAAAGAAATGAAGAAATGAAGAAGAAAAGGGGAGAGGCTGCCGACTTAAGTGTAATTTAGAGTTCTAGAAGCTTTGGACTAAAAATGTAATTTAGAGTCTCCTAAAGGTGACATAGGCAACCGGTCTTAAGAATCAAATTATGTACTATACTAAGACTTAAGTATTTATTTTAATCATACAAAGCATAATTTAATTATCTTGATTCCTAAATTCATCTACTGGATTAAACTACTATGCCAATGATTAGCTGGATGAAATTTCTGGATGTCATAGAATATGTACAGGAGCTCTTATGAAGAATGCCATTTGCAATGAACAGTGAAGAATATATGATTGAAAAATTTTCAGGCATTATCAGTACCAACCCACTGTATGAATTTACGAATGATTTTTAATGGCAAAGAGCTTGGGCTTGGAAGTTGCTCCTGCATGCAAACAGACGATCACAACTCTTCATGATAGCGCCAATAGTCATAAACTTATGGTCACTTGCAATCGCAATAATGCAATTTCAGATAAGTTTAAAGCAGGGTCATCACTAACAGAAGACCCATTATTAGACATGATCTCAGCTAGTAGACAGTTAATACATTCCACAAGAAAGAAGCACTTGGAGTCGGCTTAAAACAAGAAAAAGTTCAAGTAGTCTATGATGCACGTATTGTAAGAGTTTATATATATATATATATATATATGGGCTACATTAATTGAGATTGTAATTACCGTTTTACGGCGTTGGTCTAATAAGATAAGGCATAAGGTTTTCTTAATGGTCGAATATGGGTCTAATAAGGTAAGCACTTGTAATTACCGTTTTATATGATGATGCGTGTAACTCTTGGGATGTGTATTTATAAGGTTTTTAAGTTACACAATACTCACATGGTACTAATTATATATGCTGCTTGTTATTAAATTACATTATTTATAATAACAACTCCATTGTTATTGAGATTCCTATTGGTCAAATTTTAAGTAGTGAAGAGGATTTTCTATTAGTTATATGGAATTAGAAAAGTATTCTACGCTACTTAGGAAATGGCAATTGAATTTGTCCATCATCCATAAGGCGTTCCATTTAGGAGCACTTGAAAATGATTTACCGACTGACTGCATTATTAGAAGGATGATGAAAGCCTTGGTGACTTGAAATTGTGTCTTGTCAATTGCCGAGATTGGTATAAATGCAAGGACTCTTCAACATAAGGTGTGATGGTTCTTATGAAGTTAAGGATTACGTCCTAAAGATGGTAGATTTCAAATCCAAAATCATACTCATGAAGGAATTCATGAAACCATCGGTCATTCTGGCAATCTAATCTTAGAATATCACCCTTAAGAGAAATTGTGTCATTCACTATTTTTGTGGGAAAATATGACACATAAAGATATTATAAAGCTTGCTTGTCCAAGCATGAGTCTAGTTAATGATTCATTGGTATTCATTTATGAATTCAATTCCTATTAAAAGCCTCATCCCGTTCTTGGTGGCTAAATAGCGGTGCAACAAATAATGTTGTTTACCATAAAGGAATTCATAAATCTAAGGAAGCAAAATTATAATGAATCAACTCATCACGGAAAACAACTTTTAACGTCGTTTTAGTGGGAGATGTTGTTTTGACTAAGGATATTGGTTAGCATTTTACGTTGAAAAACATTTTTTTGTACCTTCCTATAAACGGAACCTAATTTTCGTATCATGTCTAGAAGTGTACAACTATTCTTTTGAGATAAAGAACAATGTTATTTCAATGTTTTCCAAATCAAATGAAGTTGGATGTTGTAATGGGTCAAATGAATTATATCAATTGCACTCATCTCCCAATGATATGTATGTCGTTTTACAATTGAAAATGTTGTTTCCAATAGAGATTTACCTGAAGAATAGTCTTATGCATTGTAGAATGAATGTCTTTATTATATGTCTAGAGAAATAGTAGAAAGACTGATAATGTTGATATTTTGTCTACTCTTAAATATTGCCTAAAGACTTGAGTATACTATTGTAGAAGCAAGATGATTAAGATAGAAAAAGAAAACTGCAGTTTGAAGTCCTAACTTGTTAGAGGTCATTGACATTGATATTGGTGACTACATATGGTAAAGTTGTATAGAAATATTGATGACTATTTCCTTTTAATTAAAGAAAGTCTGAATCTTTGGATTTATTCAAATTCTTTTGTATTAAGGTTAAGGAACAGTTGGGATGAGTGTTAAAGATTGTCAGATATGACCGTGGTGGTGAGTGTTTTGACTATGGCAATGCTGGATAGCTTAAAGGGCCATTTGTCAAATACTTAGAAAGATTTTGGGATGGTGACTTAGTTTACCATATCTGAAAATCTTGGAATAAATTGGTGTGGCCGAAATGCGTAATTCCACCATGATGAACATGACAATGAGTATGATTATTAGGACTAATTTATCAGTTTTTCCATGGGGCAAAACAACCCGATATGTATTAAACCGTGTTACTACCAAAGGTGTTCCATTCGCTCCCTTTTGAGTTTTGGATCGGACGTAAACTTGATTCGAATCATTTTAAGGTTTGGAGCATCCTGCAGAAGTTTGGTTATATAATCCAACATTAAATAAGTTGGAATCTAGAACCACTCTAAATCATTTGAATGGATATCGGGTTTTATTATCCCAATAGAGGTATAAGAATTGTGGAATCACAAACAGTAAAGTATCTAGAGTTCGACGAAAATGTAGATGATAGTTGCTCTTAGATTATTAAAGATAATAGTATGGTGGGGACCATTGTGTCTTTAGTTGTGTCTTTCCCTATATATATAATTGTGGAGTCTTTTACACTATATATTAAGCTTGTGAGGTTTTATTGATACGATTCCTGATGAAGTTTTTCAAGCCTCTCAAGTGTTAAATAAAATTATAGTAGCTCCACTCAAAAGATCTGTTACAGAAAGATGTTCAGTTATATCACCGTACTATATAGTCTATCTGTAAGAGCATGATTAGGATATCTATTACGTGGTTGAACTAGTGACTTGTATGTGCAACTGTTGTTTCTTATCCTCAATCTGATCTGTGGTTAGACATAATGAAAAGACGGGATGCAATTTATAAAATGTAATAGTGTTTGGGAGCCTATTGAATTGGTTGAGGGTCACAAGCTCATCTGCTGCAAATGGGTGTATGAGACTAAGAGAAATTTCGAGGGAAATATTAAGAAGTTTCAACTCAAATTACTAATAAAAGGTTTCACTCAAAGAGAAGTTTAGTCTTTTCTAAAGACCATTTCAGAGTGAAAATGGTATTGCTGGCTCATTTGTATATGGAGTTACATTAGATATATGATTGTCGTTGTGTTTCTCAAAGAATACCTTGATAAAGAAGTCTATGTGGAATAACCCAAAGGTTTTGCAACGGATGATTCAGGTAAGCTTGTGTGTAAACTGAAAAATCCTTATGGCCTTAAGAGAGTCTATAGATCAGACGATGCTTGAAGTTTCATAGTGTTATCACTTCATTCAGTTTTGCTGAGAATAAAGTAGATCAGTGTATATACTACAAGGTCAATGGGAGAAATTTTAGTTTTCTCAAATTTCATGTAAGTGATAACTTACTTGCGATAGCAATAATGGATTACTGCATAAGATAAAATAAATATTATCGAGGAGTTTTGACTTAAAAGACCCTGGTCAAGTACCTTTTGACCTTGGCATTGAGATCTATAGAGATCATTTTTGGCGCAGATTAGATTTATATTAGATTGCATATGTTGATTGTATTTTGAAAATATTCAATAAACCTAGAGTTGCTGCTGTTGTTAGGGCTGATAGATTGAATATCTAGCATTGTCCTTGTTTAAATTTTGGGAAAATCCAAATGAATGATACACTTTATGCTAGTGCACTTAGAAATGTCATACGTGCTTAAGTCTGCACTAGACTACATATTGCTTTTGTGATAAGATTTTTTGGCAGATATCGATCAAGTCTAGGACATGATCACTGGAATGCTGCCTATGAGGTTTTGAGATTCTGAAAAGAACGAGAAAACTATATACTGACAAATATGTTCAGGATCCAAAGCTAGTAGGATATTCGAATGTAGATTTAACTAGCTATAAGGATAACAAGAAGTTGATAATGTAATATATCTTTGTATTAGCAGAAGGTGCGGTATTATGAAAATGTGTTAAACAGAAATTTATGTTATTCTCTACCATATAAATGGAGTTTATAACATACATTTTAGCTGCTACTCAAGATATTTGACTTCGGAACCTCATTAAGGAGTTGATTATATTTGATATTATGAATAGATCCATACGGCTGTATCAAGACAATAACTCTTCAGTGTTGTTTGTCAACAACCATAAGGGTCTCGAGGGGTCTAGATTTATGACGGTTAGGTTTATGACCATAAAGAAACAATACATAATGGTGACACTACGGTAGAGCATAATTCCACAAATGATGTGGTTGTAGACCCATTAATTAAAGATTTTCGCCCTTGTGTACTTGAACAACATGTCGCAAACATGGGGTAAGGAGCATCATTGGATGCTGTTATTTAGTGGGAGCTGTTTTTTATTCTGCTCTAATAAAGCTTATATATGTTGCACATTCAATAAAGTGTTCATGAATGTGTGATCACCGTATTGAATTGATTATATGTAATGAAAATATCAAGGTATTGTGTAAACCTTAAGTGAAGGCTGGGGGCATCTGGTGATTAGCCTTGAACATATGTCTTGATTACATATAAAGAAATGTTAACCATAAAGATAAGACATATGCGAGTTCATTAGAACCATAAGGATATTCTTTAGTGCCACATCCGGTTTTCTGTGACACTTAAGGTAAGAGAATGGTGATCGACAAGGGGGATAACGCATAAGGTATTACTCCTTATGAAGTGTTATCCGTTTAAGGGGGATAACGCATAAGGTATTACTCCTTATGAAGTGTTATCCGTTTGCCACACAACCATATTGAATCCATATCAATAAAGTTGAAAGCATTTGTGACCATGAAAGGCTCTGTATAAATACATGTAGTTACCACCATGATTCGGTATTGGAAAATTTATGGGATAGGATTAACTATTAAGAATTGCCACTAAACCAACATAAAGGTGCACACATATAGTACAGTTTCAATTAATATAGCCTAAGTGGGAGAATATAAGAGTTTTTTTTTTTTTTATATGGGCTACATTAATTGAGATTGTAATTACCGTTTTACGGCGTTGGTCTAATAAGGTAAGGCATAAGGTTTTCTTAATGGTCAAATATGGGCCTGGCATTGTATGGGCCAAGTTGGGCCCAGCCCGTGATGAGAGGGCCCATCCAAAACTCTATAAATAGCGCTAAGGTCCCTCCTCTAGCCCTCATTCTTCCATGAAGTCTCTCTCACCTCACATAAGGCAAATCGTGAGTGGTGGTCTCATCGAGCCAGAAACCGAGGGTAATAGAGGAGAAGATCTTCAGCGTTAAAGGCTCGGATTACTGTTGGATCATCATCATTCCACATAAAGAACGATGGATTCCTAATAAGGTACACAAATCTTCGTATTCTCCTCCTACATGTTCAATTTTCTAGCTACGCCTATCCTGGGAAGCCACTTTGACAGCCAACACGTATGACCCTGCTAAGCTGTTTTGAACTATATCACCAATCTTATAGACCATATCTGAACAAGATGAAGATATCGGATTATAAGGTTATCCAGCACAAATCACATACTAAAACGAACATAGGAAGTAGGCGGAGGACACCTTCGGGCCAATCGGAGACAACTCTCTGCTTCAACATATCGATGGTGGACACCGTTGAGTACTCTATGTCCGTCCATCCAACAATCTGAAATTTACCTCCACCAATTCCTCTTCCCGCATTTCCGTCTTCTTCTTCTTCTTGATCACTCCCGTGTGCCCGTCTCCCTGCTTTGCCTCAGTTCAACAAGGAACCTTAGTGGATTATTCCATCTGAATCAGCGAAAGGAAGTCGAGCCGATGGTGAGAGCAAGCAAGCAGGAAGATGTAAAACCGGGACTTGATGAACCCGTGGAAACGGAGATCAAAGATATGGCATGCGAAAGAAAGTGAAGATAGTGTTGAGTTTAAACGTATTGAATGGCAGGAGTAGCTCAAAGAAACATGTCATACCTTGGCAAGTTGGTGAAGCTAACGACCGAAATGCGACTGCTTTTGGTTCGGAAGATAGGTCTCTGTTTGTTGGCGAGTCACCAAACGACATGAAATGGAGACCAAAAATCAGATTAGAATAGGGTCGGACGGACAGACGGGACAGAACGCTGGAACGATGTCGCATTGTTCCTGCTACTGTAGCTCCCGCTTACCTCAAAGCGATAAAAAGGAACATCCACATCTCTCATGTGAGTCGCCACTATCTCGTCTTTCTTGTGGAGTGGTTTGCATACTTTGCTTGTGATCAAACTTTTATCTGATCAAGACCTTCGTTAGGCCCTTTTTCGCTTCAATCTTGAGCTCTCAATTTGGCTAGTTTTCTTGTTATCAGTTATGATGTATTATAGGTCAAGAGCCGCTGGGCTGGCAAAACCATTGTGGATTTATTTGCCCACGAGTTCTAAGGCAGACCTTATGAGTATTATGTAAGCATTTTCTTCATTGCATAACGAATGTTTAGTTCTGCGTGTGACCATGACTTTTAACCATGCCCAGTCATAACCTGTAGATCAGTGCTGTTGAATGTGGACGGATACAAGTCGAGGGGAGGGTAGTTCCTGTCTCTTACATTGTAAAACCGTCTGAAAAAATAAGCCACTTTGTACACAGGTTGGTTTGAGCTTTATGAAATGTTTCTTTTCATGAGTCTAATCTATCGATGATATATCCCTTTGGCTGCATCAGTTTCTTTTGCCTAGATTCCCTTTCTTTACCTTCTTGTTTCTTCAGGCTTCTTGTTCTTTCTTCAGTTTTTTTCCAGAAGTTTTATCTTTGAATTTTAGTTAATCTTGATAAGGTTGTAGGCATGAGCCTCCTGAGATGAACCATGGTGTCTCCATCCTACAGAAAGAACCGGATGTGGCGACTGTTTGTAAGCCGGCATCTATTCTAGCAAGGAACAATTCAATTATGTTTTTCCTCATTTTAAACGTGTAACAAAAGAACGATTTCGTGTGGATTTTGCGTGAGTGCTCTAAAATCACTGATGAGATTCAGACAATAACATTTTTACAGCCTTGCTTGGCCTGGCTAGCTCTTTTAGCCTTATAGGATCTATGTTTATAGAAATTTCAACTTGTTTATAGGTGCATCCGCGTGGTAATTATCGTAAAAACACTGTGGTCGGCATCCTTCAGGCAGAGCATGGGCTGGCACCCCTAGCTCACATGCATAATGCATTCTTGGCTCTATCGAAATCGGAGTGGGCATATTCTGTTCCCTTGTGATTCTTGACGCCCATCATTAACCCTTTTTTCTCTCCTTTGACCTATATCTGGTGTCACATCCACATTATGGATTTCTTACGTCCTCCTTGATATCAAAATGCATGCTGTTCACCAACTAGATCACCTTGTCTCCGGACTCCTTATATTTGCCAGAAACGCATCAAAAGCAGATCTTTTCAGGCAGCAGCTGAGTGTCATATTGAATAGTGTGCTTTTGGAACCTTTACTAATGTAAGTTCCTATTAGCTGCAATGCTGTTTGGGGGGTCAATTGCCTAAATGGAAGAGGGGCTCTCTTACATTTACAGCAAGGGCGGTGGTACTTCTCTAAGCATGCTGCTGTGTTGCGACATTTTGTTCATCATTTGTAATATTGTCACACCGTATCATGTACATCTTTTTATGGAGTGACTTAAAGAGGTCATATAGTTTCTTTCTGTGATGTGCATTTCCTTTGGATATATCTTAAGTCTTTAGAGTTCTAATCCGTGTCTGGTGACTATTTCTTCTGCTACCAGTAGTGCCATCGAGTACTATTTCTGCTGCTGAGTTCATTCCCTTGAGTAAAAATTATCTAGAATGTCCTATTATATACTATTAATAAGTCGTATTCGTGATGAGGCAAGTACACATGATACTTGACCTCCAATTTAAGTTTCAACTAATATTTAGTATCTTCAGATTGAAGGTGGTTTAGTGCAAAAACTTTACATTGCTAGTGGCTGGGGAAGTTCACCCTTGCCTAGCGACAATGAGGTGAGCCTTGCCACTAGTCAACATTCAGCCTTAGGAAGGAGGATGGAGGGGAAAAAGAGAGAGAGAGAAAAAAAAATTAATAAAAAATTTTAAAAATAAAATATTGTTAAAAAGGTATCCATGTCGGCATTGGTTGATGTCCACCTCAGCACTGTCCGATCAAATTTTGGTCAAATGGACTGAGTTGGTACAGTTACAAAATGTTTGAACTCAATTAGTCAAGAAAATATATTTATGATTGAATTGGCATTATCACAATAAATTTATGATTTTTTTGGTAATTCTCCAATGTTCTAGTCTATTCAATCTAAAACTTTTTATAATTTACCAATTGAATCTATTCGACCAATTTTGGCTGGAATTCGCTGATATGGACCTTGGTTGTCCTACTTGGCATTGCCATATTGACGTGGACAACTTTTGTTAATCATGTTCTGTAGCCCTTGCATATGAATTTTGAATTTTACTTTTAGATATTTTTCCTTTCCTCTGTCTTCTTTTTCTTTTCTTTTTTTCCTACAGGGTCGCCACAAAGGCTTGCTAGTGGCATTGTGAAGGCCCTAAGTAAGGCCATTGCAACAAGGCTAACTAGGGTGGCCCTCACCAAACGTGGGTGAGGGCCTTCACAATACTACTGGCCGCAGGCAAGGCAATCCTTGCCCAAATTCGGTGAGAGCGCGCAATCGACAAGGGTTGCTACTAAACCCTCCAACAAAGATAAAAAGACAAAAAAAAAAGGAAAATAAAAATAAAATTCATTTTTTTAATTATAAAAATAATTAACGTCAACTTTTGTAATTTTTGAATTTTACTATATCTTTTATTTTCCTCTTTGTCTTGTCTTTTTTCTTCTTCTTTTTCTATAGGGTCGCCACAAAGGCCTTGCCCATACTAGGCAAGGGCCATTGTTGGTGGCATTGTGAAGGCCCTAGGTAAGGCCATTACAGCTAGGCAGACTACAAGTGGCCCTCAATATATATGGGCAAGGGCTTTCATAGCCTATAAGCTATAGGCAAGGCGATCCTTACCCAAATCTCGTGAGAGCCTTCACAACCGATAAGGGTTGCTAGTAAACCTCTCCAACCAAGACAAAAAG
The DNA here is from genome assembly GCF_016545825.1 of Eucalyptus grandis. Taxonomy (NCBI): domain Eukaryota; kingdom Viridiplantae; phylum Streptophyta; class Magnoliopsida; order Myrtales; family Myrtaceae; genus Eucalyptus; species Eucalyptus grandis. The sequence goes on along the minus strand of NC_052622.1, from coordinate 32,909,071 downwards.
GCAAAGAAAAAAGGAAAATAAAATAATGATTCATTTTTAAATTATAAAAATAATTCACATCAGTTTTAGCAATACCATATAAAATGATAGACATTAACGTTAGCAATTTCTAGTTGAAATTGCCAAATAGACTCGATTAGAAAATTGTCAAAAAGTTTAGAATTTAATTTGTAAAAGTTAAATGTTTAAAATTGAACTAACCAAAGTGTAATAGATTTAGGATCTTTTAGGATGTGTTTAGTAACCGTTCTATTCTCGGAAACAATTTCTAAGTAGAATGATCATTTTTTATTCTATTCCAATGGATAATTTCTAAGTATTTGAAGGCGTTTCATAACTATCCAAAATTTCTCTTTCCGGAATAAAATTGCATTTGGCACTATTTTCAAAATTTCTAATTCAAACCATATTCTTTTAATATGTTAATAATTTTATTACGTTTTTCCTTCTTCTTTTTTCTCTTCTTCTTCAACCTTTAGCCAATTGCCCGCCTTGGGATGATTGGCGACCAGCCAGACAAGGGCTAATGACCTTGCTAGAGGGTTACCGGCCCTCGACGAGGCCACGCCTTCTGGGCTAAGCCTCACCAATAGCTAGGTGAGGCTCAAGGTGGCCAAGGGAGGCCCAGGCGATGCTCAATTGGCCACTAGCCAAGCTCAGCCTTGCCCATGGCTAGGCAAGCCTCCAGTGAGCTCGTCAGATCTCACCTAATCGATCACCAGCAACTGGCGGTGACAAATGGCAGCAATGGTGGCTAACGGTGGCAACAATGAAAGAAGAAGAATAAGAAGAAAACAAGAAGAGAAATGAAAAGAAAGAAATTTGAGTTGGTTTACTTCAAAAATCATTCCCAAGAATAAAGAGGTAAATTTTTTACACTCCTTAATTCTATTCCAAATTTATTCTCAAAATTTTCCCCTGGTTGCAGGTGCTTGAGTGAATGTTCTGATTAGGAGTTGTATCATTGTCCAAATTAGTGGAGGAGTCGTCGATTGCGGAAAAGTGTTTTAATTTTTTAACAACCGTGGGTGCGAGGTGCATCAATGATTGGAGTAATACACTTGCCACAAATCCATTACTAGGACATCTTTTCCAGAACAACAACATCTTGATGTTATCTATCAGTTAACGCTGGTCAAACATTGCAATTCGACATGAAATAAAGTTCGGGGAAGGACCATCCATTTGTACTTTGGAATCATGCACTCTCCCGTGTCAAAAGCGATAGGCCTTTAACAAAGCGCTTCTTAGAAATGAAGGAAAAATGATAAGAGAGGGAAACTAATGAGTCTTGGGATTCATATTCGATTGAATAGGAAAACGGTATGAGAGTATAGAGCATAAGTCCCATATAATATCAAACATCTCCTTGAGCAAAAGAGACGTGCGGTCCGAAAATAAGTGCTGGGACGCCGTGAAATGGAGTGCGTAAATGGGCCACCATTATCGTCTGACCTTTGCGATTGCGTTCTAATTATTTGGAGAATTGATAATATATGGATAGGTGATTAATGTTGAATGGGTGCCCCGATCGATCTTGGAATTTGTATGATCACATGAGCTTAATTCGTGGGTCATTGGTCTTGGTGGTAAGGCCGAGTTGCAACAATTCGAGATAATCTTGAATCAGATGCACAAAATCAAGCGGATGTTGGATCACTTTTCTCAAACCAAGTTTTGATCAATCAAGTAACCTAATATCAATTTCCATATGTTAAAATATTTAAATACTAAATCGCATTATTTGTCTTACAATTTGAGTTTTAAGAATAGTTAGTAATGATCTCACAAAATTTCAAATAGTATCAAAATAAGAAAGTTTGAGTTCAAATTTTTTCATATCCTTATTTACTTATATTAATATATATGTTTCGAGTTTGAGCCCGCGAATCAAGCAGGCCCGAGATGAATTATCATGTTAAAAATGTCCGAAATCGAGCAACACAAAATACGGAAATTGTGTCCATATTGGCGTGGAGATGAATAGCATATTTTATTCCTTCTTCAGGTTGGAATATTCCTTCTTCAGGTTGGACTCGGTCAACAAATTAGTTCTTGCTGACGTCAGATTCCCGAAGCTTAAGTCAATCAAAAAGATTGGGAAAAAGCCACCAAAAACCCCAAACTTTCCCTCGAGTGACAGATTTATCCCGAACTTTATTTTGTGACGTGAAAAACTCCGAAGTTTGCTAACCGTGACACATTTACCCTAAACTTTTATTTGTGATACAAAAAATCCTAAACTTTCATTTGTGTTACATATTTACCCTAAATCATAAGGGCATTTTGGTATTTTTACTTTTAAAAACTTTTTTTTTTTTTTTTTTCTTCTTCTTCTTAAGCCGGCGTCCGGCGAGGGCCTCCCTCGCCCGATCTGGCAAGGGCACCCCTCGCCCGACGCCGGCAAAGGCACCCCTCCCCGACGCCGGCGAGGGCACCCGCCCCCGACGCCGGCGAGGGCACCTCGTCGGCGTCGGGCGAGGGCCTCCCTCCCGGATCTGGCGAGGGCACCCTCGCTCAACGCAAGCGAGGGCGGCCCTCGTCAACGTCGTGCGAGCCCGACACCGGCGAGGGCACCCCTCGCTCAACGCAGGCAAGGGCAGCCCTCGTCAACATCGGGCGAGGGCACCCTCGCTCGATGCCGGCGAGGGCGGCCCTTGTCGGCGTCTCGGCGAGGTCCAGTGAGGGCACCCTCGTTGACGTCGACGAGGGCCTCCCTCGCCCGATCCGGCGAGGGCACCCTCGCCCGACGCCGGCCGAGCACACCCTCGCCGGATCCGGCGAGGGCACCCTTGCCGACGTCGGGCGAGGGAGGCCCTCGCCAACCCAATCAAGGGCCTCCTCGCCCGACGCCGGCGAGGGCGACCCTCGCCCGACGCCGGCGAGGGCGACCCTCTCCCGACGCTAGCGAGGGCAGCCCTTGCCGGACGCCGACTTCCTCCGCCCGCTCCGCCATGGCCGGCCGGCGGAGGGAAGAGAGAAGAAGAAAAAGATAAAAAAATAAAAAATAAAAAGAAAAAACAGAAAGAATAAGACAAAAATACCCTTAATGGGGTAAATGTGTCACAGTTAGTAAACTTCGGGATTTTTCGCGTCACAAAATAAAGTTCGGGGTAAATCTGTCACTCGAGGGAAAGTTTGGGGTTTTTGGTGGCTTTTTCCCAAAAAGATTTGAAGTGGAAAGTCTGTATTAGACGTGAGTTGACTTTATCTCATATAAATTTCTTTTGTTTTTGAATTCTGCCACTGGCCATCATCTCTTTGCAAACATATTTCAGAAACATATGGTAGTGGCAATTTTAAAGAAGCACCGTTGTTGATGTGAAAGTCCTTGAAGCACTACTTTTTCTAAATGTCACGGTTGGTCTAACAGTAAGGAACGTCCATAAGTGCAGGGTGCTTGGCAGTGGGCCTTCTTATCATTCGTGCAACGAAACTTATTCCTGAATTATATTAAAGTATTTATGTTTAATTCCTTTGTCTGATTAAAAAATTATTTCGCAAGAAATTATGAGACTAAGTGCTGTGTGAGACATTGGGTGTAATTTGGGGCCTGGAAAATACTAAAAGTGTTCAAGTGACCCGAGTATAGTTGTAATATCAGTTGTATTGTTTGATTTATAATGAAATTCATTGCTGCTCGCCTCGTGAACATAATGCGTTGCTTAGTTTTGGGTCTTTTCCTTTTCCTTTTAGTTGCCGATAATGCGTTGCTTTCTTGTTGTGCGCTAATTGGATCATTTCCGAAGCAAATCTCCGCATTAGTTCTATGAGAAAAGACTTCAATACAAACTGGGTTTTCCTACGTACGAACTTCGTCAAAATGTCCATCTTCTTAAACCACCGAAAAGAAATTTGATTGCAGAAAGTTTTCTCTGCTGAGGGTGGAAGAAACTATCGCCCAGGCAAGAAAGCAATCATCCCCAAGCCTCTTGTGTTCGTCACTATAAACCGAGTCAAGTTACTTATGAGTACTTAGCTCGGCCTTGGTTTGATGATACATTACTCGATCAAATCAACTTATTTGATCTAGAATCGAGCTCGAGCTACTCAAATCTCCTATTGAGTCAAGCTCAAGCTTGCAGTTATGATTGTGATAAAATCAAATATAGAGATGCTCACGGTCACGTAGTATATCCACAATATGAAAATCCAAGGAAGACAAGCTTTATGAAGCTCTAAAAGATCGAGTTTCTTTAAGCTCAAGTGGAGCTTGGTAAAACTCTATTACCCGATCGAGCTCAAGTCGAGCACTTCCTTCAGTAAATTACACATTTCCAAGATCTTTTCCCATCATTTAGAAATGCCGCCCATTTCAGTCAGATATCGTCACAAGTGGTGTCGTAAAATACTTTTGGCGGCTCATGTGCACTAAATGGTGCTAGATATGTTATTTAAGGCCATCTTGGCAGTTAATAATGCCATCAATTAATTCGTTAGATCGCTTTTATTGAAACGTTGCTCACTAAATGACACCAACGATGATATGATTGATTATTAGCCTTCCAAAGAGTGGGCTTCTCTGCTTTTAAGGGAGGTAGATCACGACGGGCATCTTTAAGATTTTGCTAGTATAATAATCTTTGGACTATTGCTAGTATAATAACCTAAAAAAACCCCAAATTTGTACACCTATAACAAATTTACTCCAAACTATTTTTTTGACCACCAAAAACCTCAAACCGGTACATATGTGACAGATCTACCCTCCGTTAACTTCCGTTCGATTTTTCCGTTAATTTTACTGACGTGGCAAGCCATGTGAAAATTCATAAGTTTAATATCATTAAAAACCCCAAACTAGTATATTTATGACAAATTTACCCCAAACTAGTATATTTATAACAAATTTACCCCAGGCTGATATATTTACGACAAATTTACTCTAAATTAATTTTTTCGATCATAAAAAACCTAAATTGGTACACGTGCGGCACATTTACCATCTTTCAATTTTCTCAAATTTGACTGAGTTATGATGTCCAATCAATTTTATTTTCCAGATTACTCTAACATTGCCTCCATATCATTACTACTTATTTTTTTCTTTTTATTGGAATTATTATTAGAAAATATTCAAAGAATACCAAATGTGCACTTTATTCTTGTGCCGAGAGGATGGCCATTAACTAAAAGATGGACAGATCGCTTGCACACATATACAAAAGAAGTGCACATATTGTGGTTGCTTCACTCGTTTTTGGTTTGTGACAAACTTGGCTTTATATTTATATGTCTCAGCCCCACATGGTTTACTACTTGTCCGCAATCTGTTTGTACACTTACATATTACTCTTGCTTTGCTGGTCATTCGTGTTAGTCCATGTCCTTATTAGCGTTATGTAGTCTTTCCTACCTTGAATCGTAAGTGTGTCAAAATTTTAACATGGAACTTGCATGTGAATGGTATGAGTGACTCGTACATCACATGCTCGTTGAAATGCCGGAACCAAAATCACTTATGTTTGTCACTAATTTCAGGTATGCTTTGAGTGTGATTCTTTTGTATATGTGCACAAGCGATCTGTTCTTTTAGTTAATGGGCATCTTCCCGGCACAAGAATGAAGTGCACATTTGGTAGCCTTTGAATAGTTTTCTATTAATGATTCCAATAAAAAAAATCAAGTATTAATAATATGGAGGCAATGTTAGAGTAATCCGGAAAATAAAATTGATTGGACATTACAACTCAGTCAAATTTGGGAAAATTGAAAGATAGTAAATGTGCCGCAAGTGTACCAATTTAGGTTTTTTATGATCGAAAAAATTAATTTAGAGTAAATTTGTCGTAAATATATCAGCTTGGGGTAAATTTGTCATAAATATACTAGTTTGGGGTAAATTTGTCATAAATATACCAGTTTGGGGTTTTTAATGGTATTAAACTTATGAATTTCCACATGGCTTGTCACGTCAGCAACCACATCAGCAAAATTAACGGAAAAATCAAACGGAAGCTAATAGAGGGTAGATCTATCACATATGTACCAGTTTGGGGTTTTTGGTGATCAAAAAATAATTTAAGGTAAATTTATCACGGGTATACCAGCTTTGGGGTTTTTTAGGGTATTAACCCTTGTGATAATAATAATTTATTATGAGTCACAAATTTTTTAAAAATTGAGCCCCATAATAATTTATAATTATTTATTATTTAATTTTTTGTCTAGAATATATTGTTATTATTATGAGAAAAGTACCAAAAAAGTCATAAATCTATTACATTTGGACCAATTTGGTCCCAAACATTTCAATTTGACCAATTTAATCTTAAATATTTTCGCATTAGTACAAATTCAATCAATCCAATCAATTTTGACCGGCCAACGCTATCATGAACTCCAACTAGTGGCTGGACACAAACATGGCAATTTTTTAATCTTTTTTTTTCAAATTTTTTATTAATTTTTTTCTTTTTCCTTTTCTTTTCTCTCTTCTTCCTCCTTGGACTTTCCTTGCAGTGGCCGACAAGCATTCGATGATAGTCTCGACCCTTGCCATTGGCCAATGAAGACTTCGCGATTCTCGCCCAATGGTTGGCGAGCCTTGCAAGCCTTGTCGAAGGCTCGCCAGCCACTACAAGGAAAGTCCAAGGAGGAAGAAGAAGAAAAAAGAAAAGAAAAAGGAAAGAGAAAAATTAATAAAAAATCAAAAGATTTATTTTAAAAATATCAGGTTAGTATCTGGCTACTGGCTGGTATCCACATTAGTGTCGGTCAGTCATATGGATAAACTAAATTGATACCAATATGAAAAGGTTTATGACTGAATTAGTTCAATTAAAAAGTTTAGGATTAAATTGGTGTCAATGCAATATAGGCTTATAACTTTTTTGGTACTTTTCCTTAAAGTAACAGAAATTAAAGACCGTCATGCAATCATTTCCCGCATCTTTGATAGCTGGTTTTGATTCAAGTTGCGAATCATGATCTCATAGGTGGATCAAGGCAAACTTACCATCGACAGAGCGACCTAGATATATTTCGTTTTCCAAAATATGGATCAAAGAGATAGTAGAATGAGTTCATTCACGAGAGGAACGAGACCAGAATGATTTTTATTGCTAGACGAAACATTGCAAATCCGGAGCACTTATGCACGCGCTCTTAATCACCAATTGCGTATAAAGTTACGACGCGTGCATTTACAATGAACAAGAAAGAACTAAATTAGCTTAACTAGCTACTCAAAAGAGGACAGTGGAGGCATTTGTGGCGACTTAACCCGTGTCAAACTTCACATGAACTATTCGCCACTTGTTCATTGTCAGAAGCTTCAGAGCTTTTCTCACCCTCGTGTACATCCTCTTTCCTCTCTTTGACCTCATCAACATGGATGACGTTGTCGTTAGAGGCGATACTGCAACTTTGAGTATTGGCAATCGGCTTTGCACCACCTAAATAATCGGGTTTTTCCAAAACCATTATATTCCTCTTCCTGTATATCAAATACAGTCCCATCTGAAGCACGCCAAGGATAAACCCCAATACGTTTGGAACCTACATAAATGATCACACTTACGTTATTGAATGTGTATCAGAAAATAAAGTGATACCTAAACCATAGTCTCCGCAACAAACTTTTTTCTTTGGACAATAGAAAACTCTTTTTAGCATAAATTTTAGTATTTGCTGAAAGTCGGTGCATACCGCAATGTGGATGTCCTTGAGGAATATACCGTAGAGGAGCCAAGTTACAGCACTAAGAGTGAGGAAAAATGAGAGAGAGAAGGGCATGAACTCTACGCTTTTGGTTCGTATCACCATTCTCTGCACAATATTCGTCGAAAATAAGCATCATGCAAAACTTGTCTCACATAACTCGGTGGAATTGTGCATGATGAAAAGTATAACTAGGGAAAAGTATAAATTAAGAAATCAAGAGTTACTCCAATCATTCACCATAACACTTAAAGGAGCTGCAAAAACGATGACGGAGAATCCAACACAAAGCCACCCAAGAAGTTGGACCCTGGTTGATCCCTCTGTTAAGAAGCGGGACAAGAGAATAAAGGAACAAAACCCTCCAAAGCCCATCACCATCAGCTTCGCTGTAAAAATCTGCATGCAGTCATGCAAGCATTTATCATTAAAAAAAAAAAAAAAACCCTCTTTAACAGCGTACCCTGTTACATATCGATCGGGTATGAATTGTGACGGTATCATATGTACGTGATCGGATAGGTAACTATGTACCTTAGCTTTTTTAGGAGCATAAGCAAGGTAGAGAGCAACGTAGATGGTCTCTATGACACATCCCACTGAGTTGACAGTGACGAGAAGGAAATCATTGGATTCAGAGTTGATGGAGGCGTAGTATAGCCAGAGCATGGCGCTGAGCAAAGAAACCACGTACGGAACTGATTGAAACCCTTCGGTAGACTTCCTCTTGCATACCCCATAAAATGTTGGTCTGCCAACATAAACAAAAAAAAAAAAAAAAAAAAAAAAAAAGATTGCAAGAACCTATTAATCATTCGTTCATGTTCATACTTCCAGGCCCTTCTGTTAAGCTAAACAAAAAGTCGATCAAGAGGATGAACGATCAAGAGGATGAACTTACACTGGGGCCAAAAAGACCATGAAAGATATGAGATTACCTGGAACAAAGAATTAAAAAAAAAAAAAAAAAACGACAAATGAATCAGTCCATGGCCTTACGAGGGAATCAATATCTTGATGAGATGGGGATTAGTGGTGGCACAACTTATAATGCGCATGTTGACTCTAGTTTGATGAAGATACTAAGTGAGATTACAAGTTAGATCATGTCTAGCTAAAACTATATACCTAGGAGGCCAAAAGCAAAAGCCCAGGGATTATCGGTCGAGAAAATGGCCATTGCCCTCTCTCTACTTCTCAGGAAATCAAGGGTGGCAGCTCAACTGAAGGAAATATTTGAGAATTTCACGGCTCAACACAAGATGCCCTAGTTATGTCTCGACCCCTCAGTGATGAACTGTACTGTGTGAACTCTAGTCACGCTGGCCGTGCGATATATAGAGAGAGAGGAGAAAGACCACACCGTCTTGGGCCATGATGTAGAGTATTATAATCACCAAAATAATTGGTTGGGTGGGGTAGCACAAACAACCTGCGCCTCCGAAAGATAATACCTAGTCAGATGATATCTATATTTATAAATATTTTCCGTCAGACTTACGCATTACAGACTTTCTCTTCCCCTTTCACCTGAACATTCCATCATACATTCTATTGAGGCAATCTGAGACAACAATTCACCACAAGTCAAATCCAATCTAGGATCAATTTCTTCTCCAAAACTAAACCGACCTAGATCAACTTAAACCCAACAACAACTAGCTAATATAACCTCGGAATAAGCAATATAACGCAAAATTGATGTGGAAATAAAGCCAACAATAACACCAAGAATTTAATGCGGAAACCCAATGCGGGAAAAAGCATGGACCACCCAAAAACTTCTACTAATCACTAAGAATAATAGAATACACAAAGTAGTCTTCTCTAGTCACACACTAGAGGCTCAATATCAATAATACAAACTCATTTTCTGACCATAAAGGTGGATAAACATAAATGATGCTAGAAAACCCCTAACCACAATCAGAGAATTCGGAGGCAGTTCTCAACAAGAGAAAATCATTAATTCACAGCCCTTGGTCTCATTAACAATATACTTAAATTTGAGCCGATTCCGTCAATGTTTGGACTTTGAATGAGGACCACAAAATTGCAGCCCGCTTCTTCTTTCTCCCTTATTTCTTTAATACTCTCGGGTGAGAGGGACTCAATTTTTTACTCCTCTCTTGGGCACACATCTCGCACGAAGCCTACCTTTTTCTTTTACTTTTCTTCATTTTTGTTCTTTTGTTTAATGTCGTCTAGGCCCCACAATAGGTGGGCCCAGCTAACAAATCTCCCCCTCCACCTCTTGTGGGAAGATCCATCATGCTCGTTTTCCTTCTACAAGAATCGAGTTTTATCATGGGTAACACCTTGGTTGTGTGGACTTTCTCAAGTAGGAAGAGCTACTCTTCTAACTTCTTTCAGATTTAATGATACTTCATGCTTTGATCTTAACTGCAACACCAGATTTTTACTAAGATAGATAGCACTCATGTTATCACAATATAGAACAAACTTCTCTTACTTCAAGCCCAACAATGCATTCTTTACCTCCTTCGGTAATGGTAGTGTACTCCACTTCAGTTATAGACAAAGCAATATATTTTTGCCATCTCGATTACCATGAAACAACTCCCCCTGCAAAGCTCATCATATAACCCGATTTCGGCATAGTCCGCATCCAAATAGCCACTCAACTCAGACTTCGCATTTCCATAACATAAGCAAAGTGTAGAAGTGCCTATAACATAAGCGGTCCAATACTTCTTATCTAGATTTGAGAGAAACCTACTCACAACACCAATTGCATGACTAATATTAGGTCTTATATAAACCATGGCATACATCAAACTATCCACGACCGATGTATAAGGTATCCATCATCTCTTCCTTCTCTTTCTCACTTAAAGGACACTCATTACTACTCAACTTTGAATTGCCTACAAGTTAAGTACTTATCGATTTATATGTATTCATGTTGAATCTTTCAAGCATCTTTTCAATGTACCTCTCTTGAGATAGCCGAAGTTTCTTCTTCTTCCTATCATGAGTAATTCTCATCCCTAGAATTTGCTTAGCCGGACCTAGGTCTTTCATTGCAAAAGTTTTACTGAACTCATTTTTCAAGCTCTTGATTTTCTTAGCACCATACCCAACAATTGACATATTCATATAAATAGGAGAATAAAAAAATCATTATCCGAAAATCTTTTCATAAAGACACAAGAATCGGAATTAGTTACCAAATCCATGTCCTTCCATGAATGATTCAAACTTCATGTACCATTACCTTGGCGCTTGCTTGAGACCGTATAAGTTTTTCCTTAATCTACGTACAAGGTGATCCTTGTCTTCAACTTCAAAACCCTCCAATTACTCCATATATATTTCTTATTTTAGGTCTCCATGAATAAAAGCTGTCTTTACATCAAATTATTCAATTTCTAAATTCAAACTAGCGGCGAACCCAAAAACAACTCGAATAGAAGACATCTTCACAATTAGTAAAAAAAAAATATCTTCAAAGTCAATCCCCTTCTTTTGATGAAAGCTCTTCACAACAAGCTGAGCCTTATATCGTAATTACAAACTACTCTCTTCCATCTTCAACTTATACACCCACTTATTTGTTTAATGCCACAACCAAGGTGTCTGGACTATTGGGAAGAATACCGAGCAATAAACATTATTGCAATTCATCATCAAGGTGAATCTCAATATTTGTCAATTGATTTACAATATCTTGAAAAAAATTTAAGTGTTCCAACATGTTATTCCTCCCTTGTATCTCAAATTCACAAGTTATTTAACTAAAAGAGCTTTATTTTGTGGAGTTCCCCTCTCATAGAGATCTTGTAATTTCTTTCACAAAGTGTCCACCTTTGTTTTTTTAGCAACATGATAAAACACACCATCATCAATCTATTGCTGGATAAACTCAACCGTTTTTAGATTCATTCTCTCCCATTATTTGTCTTTCTTATCTCCTTTAACTTCATCATCCTCAACTGGATCAAACAAATCTCTGCAATATAACATGCATTCCATCCGAGGCTTCCAAATAGAGTAATTCGAGGCATTTAACTTAAGTATTATGCCGCTAGTTTCCTCCATTAATAACTAGAATCTCAACTTTAGCTCTAATACCACTTTGTTAGGGAGAACCCGAGACAACAATTCACTATGAGCCAAATCCAATATAGGATCAATTTCTCTCCCGAAATTAAACTGATCAAAATCAACTTAGCCCCAATAACAACCAGCCAATATAACTTCGATATAAGCAATATAATGAAAAATTGATAAGAGAATAAAACCAACAATAACACCAAGCATTTAATGTGGAAATCCAATGGAGGAAAAACTACGGATTGCCTAAAGTTTTCCACTCGTAGGATATACAAAGTAGTTCTTCTCTAGTCACATATTAGAGGCACAATATCAACAATATAAGTTCATTTTATCACCACAAAGATGGATAAACATAAACTGGGCTAGAAAACCCTAATCGTAATCGGAGAATTCGGAGGCGGTTCTTGATGAAAGAAAATCATCAGCTCGGAACCCTTGGTCTCACAAACAATAAATTCAAATTTGAACCGATTCAGTTAATATTTGGTCTTTAAATGGAGACCACAAAGTCACAGCCCTCTTGTTCTTCTTTCTCCTCTGTTTCGTTGGTGCTCTCGGGTGAGCTCACTTTTTCTCCTCTCCTCCTCTCTCGGGCCTCTTGCACGAAACCTACTTTTTTCCTCTGTTTGCTGTTCTTTGATTTTTCTTCTTTTTTTCTTTTGCCCAATGTCAACTGGGCCCCATAAGAGCTGGACCCAGGCAACACATTCGGGCTTCTTAAATAAATAAGGTTTTCATATATTTTTCGCAGGTTTTTAGACGCTTGTTCTGTGCCTCGCACATCCTATCAGTTTTGACGTGAATGGACGACAGGTGGCCCCTGATCAACTTGGCGCGTCCCTGGAACTATGAATGGAAAATCTTTTCGGCTTAATAAATCCAATGGTGAAGAACTTGATGGGACGGCGCTCCATCTGCAACAGCTTTTTTGACCGTTACGCGTGCATACGATGAATGTAACGTCTTTTTTCTGTACTGGGACAAGTGGCGACGTTTGATCTCGTAATATTTATATGTATCTCTAACTCTTGTGGAACACCATAAATTAAAAGGGTTTGCCCCGGATCCATGATTTGATCTCATGTCACTTTAAGGTTTTGTGTTCAGAGTTCGCCTCGTTATAAAATTAAATAGAAAAACTGCGCTAGCTCTCCATAATTCACCCCCACTTTATATCGTAGGTTACCCAAAATTGGTAGTGGATCTTTGAATATGTATGACCACCTGAAGTGATAAGATTTGTTTTTTCTAAGTGCTCTGACCTCTAGTGGCCCGAATGCTATGGTTAGCTCATCGGATCTCTTAAGATATTTTGTGAACTTAAGATTTCGTTGACATGAGCACGCAGCGCTTCTCTTTGGCTATAGATATTTGCTGTGGCTCAGGTGATTTCTATAATACATGGGGGCGCACACCCAGGATGTCTCGTTGTCGTGAGGACTCATCATTTAGGAAAAGGTGTCAACCTTTTTGAACCAAACAACAGAAGGAAGTGGAGCGATTCAACCTGCTCCGCTCACTTTCCACCAAACACTTTTATGCGGCTCACCAGTAAACCTCGGCCATACTTTATTATTGGAAAAAATGTCTAAAGAGTCACAAACCTATTATAATTTTACTAATCTAATTGTAGACATTTTAATTATGCAAATTAAGTTCTAAATATTTTCATATTTTACCAATTGAGTTCATTCGACCAGTTTTGGTCGAAAATTGCTGATATGAATGTCGGACAGCCATCCTACATGGCATGCCTAGCATAGGATGACCAGCATTGATGTTGATGAATTTTAAAAATATTTTAAAATATTTTAAAATATTTTTATTATTTATTCTATCCTTTTATTTTTCCTTTTTCTTCTTTTCTTCATTTTTTTTTAACAACCCTGGCTGGCAAGGGAGTCATGGCCCTTGTCAATCACAAGAATGGGCCTCTAGGCCCTCACCAAGATGCCCTCACCGGCCAACAAGCGAGGGTGATGGCCCTCACCTATGGCCGACGATGGCCAGCTGACCTCATTGGCTAGAGTTATAAAAAAATAAATAAAGGAAAGAAAAGAAAAGAATGAAAATATCAATAAAAATTCAAAAATATATATTATTAAAAATTATTCATGTCAACATCAGTCATGACACATAGAATGACCGGTGTTTGTGTTGGTGGATTTCAGCCAAAATTGGTCGAATGGACTTATTGGCACAATTAAAAAGTTCAGAATTAAATAGTCAAAAACACGACAGGTTTTAAGACTTTTTTTTTCCCTTTGTTCTTCCCCATCAAAAGTTTCAATTTTTAGGTTTGAAATAGATTGTTGCCAGCCCAATCAACATGGCTTAGCATCATGGTGGTTTGTTGCCAGCCCAATCAACCAAGTCAATCGAAATCCGACTATCTTATGTGATGGCTTAGCATCGTGGGTACTATTTAGATCCCATTTGGTATAATTGTGATTGAATTGTAGCTTTTATTCTATATAGATGTACTATGAAGTATTGTGATTTAAATACTTCGTAATTTGCATTTTAAAGTTGAAACAACATAAAGTTGGGTGAAATAGCTTTCTAAAATTTGCCACAAGCTATTGTAGTTTTGGAGATGTTGTAGTTGAGGTGCTTGTCAAACATTTTCAAAAGCTACGATTGCCCTTCCACAACTAAAACTGCCACGGGAAAGTTGCTTCAAACCATGTCTTAATCGTTGAACATGTTTATTATTTATACAATTGTTAGATAACACTTACATTAAGTTGAAAAACAAATAAGCCAAAAAAAAAAAACTGTCATAGTTGTCATGGTTTTATAGATTTAGCACCTATTGATACCCAAAAATACCCCTCCAAACACCAGCCGGTCACGAGGGGTAGAAAGCTCTAAAATCACCCTCGTTGCCTACATGTGGGCTGTAATTTACATCTGCCCAGTCCATAGTGATTATGAAAACAAAGGACAACCAAGGATTTCAAGAATCCTTAAGCTAGATTTCGATGGACCTACAAGTAGAGACATATAATTCTATGATGAAGTAATTGATTGTCTCAAGTCCATTTCAAGAGACACTGTTAAAGACATAACATTGATGGCAAAATTAGATAGGAATGGTTAAAAGGGTGCCAAACTCAAGTGGAGCAGTTAAAACTTGCTGGACAAGCCATGAGAGCATTGTCGAACAAGTCAAAAACCATATGTGGATAAGGCGGTTCAACATAAAACATGGAGTGACTTTTGAGGAGGAAGTAACTAACCACCGACAATTACCAAATTGGCCTATAAATACCACAAGTAATACAACAGAGAGCTTGCGACATCCGAATTTCACCGGACCTTGAATATGTGACCGTCTAAGACGGGTCAATGAATTTGTCGTCGGACTACATGGTTGGCACCATTTGTGGATGCCATTTCGTCACCACTCTCACCATATCGAAACGTCACGTTTCGTCACATTCTTGCGATAGTACCTCATCTAGGAATTTCTTCACATGACGTCGCTCACAAGGCTACCATCTTCAGCATTGATACCTTATCAAGTGAGCTTTTCATACACGCGGAGACATAGACTTCCGAAACTTCAGCCACATTAGACCATGCATTCCCATGCAAGACCATGCAAAATCAAGGCCGGTTCTCCACAGCTGAACGGCATAAAGGGAAATAAAGGCTTCGACAATGTTGGCGAAGAAGGCCCACGCTTATAGGGGTCAACCAAAGAAGAAGAAGTTGACCCATGCAGCCACGTAAAATTCCCCTCCATGCAGCAATCGAAGGCCCACGTTCACAGCCCATATTCACACCGGAATGAAGAGTCACGCCCCTTTTGATGGTCAACAGAAGAGAGAATGTTGACCGAGAAGGAGCAGCTAAAAGCCACATCCTTCTCCAGCTGTTGACGTGCGAGCGACCCTCTCCTTATTCGGCCAGCGTACCGAGTGCAAGAGCAAGGAGATGGACACGTCCCCTTGCATGTGCATGCAAGCTGTCCATCTTCCAGCGCAGGATCACTCGGCTGTCAGCTCGTCATCCAGTTTGTCTCGACTACGCTCGTGATCCATAGCTCCCGGATTTGCCTTGCCGTTGACGCCCCAAACCAAAGGCAAATCGATATCTACTAACCTATAAAACGTGAATGCTTTCATCGCTTGGTGAAACCATCTTGTATATTAAGATTATTTTGGTATACTCGTGCTGAATTGTGAACTGTTAGATGTATGCCCTAAAGCTGCTATGTAATAGTTACATCTTAGGGATTTCTATTGTACATATAAGGATTATGTTATTTTAATTTTAAAAGGAATTGATTTATTAATCCTTTATTCGTTTAATTAATTAATGTACACATGGTTGCAACGCACATGATATGTGGGTTGCCTTTTATTAGTAATTTAATTATAAAAAAATATTAAAGTGTGCATGTGCACGAAATCGTGCACATGCACGATTTGCACAAAATCGTGCCAGATGGTCAGCGGTTGCTGACTATCATGCACGTAGCATGGATGGTCAGCAACTGCTGACCATCATGCACGAAATTGTGCACGAACGGTCAGCGGTTGCTGACCGTTTATGCACAATCGTGCATAATCGTGAGGATCAGCAACGGTTGCTAATCCCATGATCAGCAACCGTTGCTGAACCGTGAAGTGCTCGTCCAAGAAATGCCTTAAAAGGGTTAAAAAAATTGGTGCGAAAGAAGAAGAGCTCATTGTTGAAAAACAGAGAAAAATCTCATTGCGTTTTGGTTTTGTTCGAGAGTGATACCAAATCAGTGATGCTTTGCTAAAAATAGAGAAAAAAGTGTGTGTGTGTGTGTTCTTGTGTCTTTTAGACGCAAGAAAGAAGAGCGTTATCTCCTTCGGACCGTGACTATTATACATCAAGAATACGACGGATTCTTTCCACGTGATTGCTAGCACGATCGAAGTGGTGGATATCCGAAAGTTCTCTCTTTGTTCGACGTTCGTTGTTGGTGTGTCTGAACTAGAGATCCGACGCTTGTGGGACTCGAACTGTAGAACATCCGAATCGACTTGTTTCAAAGCGTGCTTCGAGAGGTATTTCGTTTAACTCCCTTTTATGTTTAGATTTTTGATTAAAACGCACGAACAACGCCTTAGGAAAATCATGTGTAAAATATATCTTTGTTTCCGCTGTGTTTATTTCGTTAATTTTCTCATACATGATTCATGAAACCCCAACAGTGGTATCAAAGCCAACCTTAGGCGTTTTTCGTGCGTTTAATTGATTTGTAGTTCAAATATATTTTTGCATTCTAATGGCCAATTTATTTTTTGTTAAGAGAATTGGTTCTCTTACCTTTTATGTGGCCTATAGAAGTTGATTAATTTATGTGATAAATTTAATCAACTAAGCAAAAATTAGAACTAAATCAATTTTGAATCAAAAATCCATAACTTGTTATACTTTGTGTTTATATTCTACAAATGATATGCAGAATTTTATGCATGCCTTCCAGAGCTTTAAATTTTGAATTTATGGCTCGTAAGGAAGGGTGGTGATCATGGAAAAATCCCTAAATGTTGTGATTGCTGTATGGATGAATGTATGATGATTACAAGTATTCTTTTTGGGGATGTAATTATTAAATGGAGGCTGCGTCCTTCCTTTTATTTTACTTTAATTTTTCTTGATATGTAATTTTAGTATAGTTTAGTATTTCAATTATTGATGTAAATACTACAAGAGAGGAGGAGCCATTGGAGGAGCCATTAAACCGGTGAGCTCTTTGGGTCCGGTCTTTAAAGAGTTCAAAGATTGAAGAAAAAGTGAAGAGCAGGTCCATATTATTAAAACATTAAAATGGTTAAATGGGTCTCTTTGGCTCGAGACCCATTGCACCATAATTCCATGATCACCACATAGGATAGATATTATGTGATATCTATTTATTTATTGTGTTTATGATATCATGCATGTTAAACTAGTTAATGTGCAAAGTGAGACCATTAATAACGACCCAAATCTCCTTACAAAGAATATTAAGTCGAAACGGGTTTCGGACTCGTGGCCTTCCATCGTCGTGGTTTGATCCAATATTATAGTGGTTAACTAACCGGTTATGGATACATAGGGGTTAATTACCATTTATAATATTGGACCACTCCATTATGCATATGATACTGTGGGGTTGAAGCCAAATGATTTCTAATAACTGTTAGGTTAGGGAATCATTTGTGTTTTCAATACTTGCATGAGACAATGGGCTAGACTTAACTATGATCATGATGCCAATAACTGTTAGGTGGGGCTTTCATAGTCTAGAGGCCAAAGTTATGATTGAGACTCGCATATGATGCGTTGAACAAGCTGGTTCACTCACTAAGTTCATAGGACACCAATAACTATTAGGTGAGGTGAACTTTGGGCTAGTGGGAGTATGGGATTCGAATATAAATTTAGTGGAAGGATCTATTTCATTTAAAGGCCAAAATGAAATAGTTACTTTGAAAGATACAACGGCTAACAATTTATTTTCTGCAACAGATATATTATTACTCTGAAAATGGTGACCACAAACCCACTCGCTTCTATACTTGACAAGAATTGTTTGACTAGACCCAATTTCACTGACTAAGTGAGGAATTTGAGAATTGTTCTTAATTCAGAAAAAATTGGATATGTGCTTGATGAAAAGATGCCAACCTCCTTTCCTGAGGGTGGGACCCAAGAGGAGCGTGTCACTTATGATAAGTGACATGATGATGACTTAAAGGTTAGGTCATATATGCTTGCTTCGATGAATAATGAATTACAAAAGAAGTATGAATCTATGGAAGATGCTAGGTCGATCATTTTGCATTTAAAGGAATACTTTGATGAGAATGGTCGAACCTCTAGATATGAGATATCTAAAGCATTGTACCATATGAGGATGGCTGAAGGATCATATGTTAATGATCATGCTTTGAAAATGATCTGGCACATTGACGAATTGGTTAGGTTGAATCTCGTTATGGACAATGAGTTAGCTGTGGATTTGATCCTCCAATCTTTACCCGATTCCTTCTCTGGTTTTGTCCAAAACTTCCATATGCATAAGATGGAGAAAACTCTTGCTGAGTTACATAGCATGTTAGTAGTTTATGAGAAGGAAATGCATAACACGAGGCCAAATGTAGTGGCTATGGCTAAGGCTTCTTCTTCAAAGGGTAAGACCGTTTTAAAGAAGAATAAATGGAAGAGGCCTGCCAAACCTGTTGTGCAACCAAAACCCATGATTGATAAAGGAAAATGTCATTACTTGTGGTGTCAAAGGGCACCGGAGGAGGAACCGTAGGAGGTACCTCGCGAGCTTGAAGGTCAAGCCAAAGAACCGACCTTATGAAGGTATGGTGTCTATGCTTATTGAAACTAATCTTATGGTTAGTGCTGAATCTAGCTCATGGATTCTAGATTCTGCTGCAATTTCACATATTTGTATGTCTTTGCAGAATCTGGAAATAAGCAGGATGTTAGGGCGAAATGAGATTGTCCTGACGTTTGCCAATGGAGCAAGAGTTGCTGCATTAGCTATAGGGACTTTTCGTTTATGTTTCCCTTCTAGACATGTAATGGTTTTAAAGAACTGCTTGCATTATAAGAATGCTATTAGGAACATCATCTCTATACCTCGTTTGGGTAAAGAGAATTATGAATTTTCTTTTGCTGATGATGTATGTTCTATTTATCATAATAGAATATGTGTTGGTTCTAGCTTATTAACCAACAATCTTTATACCATTACAATGTCTGGTAATGCGATTACCAATGTCAATAAACAAAATAAAATTGATATAAATGCCATAACTAATAAACGCCCTAGAGACGGTCCAAATAAAAAGTATGTTTGGCATCTCCGATTAGGTCATATTGGAGAAGACAGAATTGACAAGTTGAGTAATGATGGATACATTGATCCTTCAAATTTTGAGTCATACTCAACTTGTGAGGCATGTCTTCTAGGAAAAATGACCAAAGCACCTTTTGTGGGACAAAATGCGCGAGCTGCTGACATATTAGAATTAATACATACAAATGTATGTGGACCAATTAATGAAACTGTTAGAGGTGGTTATAATTACTTCATTACCTTCACTGATGATCAATCACGATATGGTTATTTATACCTCATGAAGTATAAATCTGAATCATTTGAAAAGTTTAAGGATTTCAAGGCTGAAGTTGAGAAACAAATGGGAAAATGTATTAAGGCTCTTCGATCGGATCGAGGAGGTGAATACCTTAGTACTGAATTCTTGGACTATCTTAAAGAGAATGACATTTTATCACAATGGACACCTCCTGGAACTCCAGAACATAATGGTGTATCTGAACGAAGAAATCGTACTTTATTAGATATGGTACGATGTATGATGAGTTACACCGATTTGCCAATATCCCTTTGGGGATATGCCCTTGAGACAACTATATATATACTGAATAGAGTGCCGTCCAAATCTGTTCCAACTACGCCCTATGAGATATGGCATAGTAGGAAACCTAGTCTTAATCATATTAAGATTTGGGGTTGTCCAGCTTTTGTGAAAAAGATGAAAATGGAAAAATTAGAGGCAAGATCTGAACAAGGTCGCTTCATTGGATATCCAAAGGAAACTCTTGGATATTATTTCTATTTTCATTCGACCAAAGAATTTTGGTATGCAAGCACGCTTTTTTTTTGGAGAAACAGTTCATCCAAGAAAGCGGTGCTGGGCGGAAAATAGTCTTACAAGAAGAAAATAATGAAGTATCAAACAACCGAGTTCAGATACCAATCTCTGATTCAGTGGGAGCTTATGATACACAACCTCTTAGGAGAAGTGCGAAAACGTCTCGCTCACCTGCTCGTTATAGATACTCGCTGATCATATTGAACCATTATTCATTGTGAATGATAGTGATCAACCTAGTGATCCTAAAACCTATGAGGAGGCGATGTTGGACATCGATTCTGGAAAATGGCTAGAAGCCATGAAATCCGAAATGGATTCAATGTATTCCGATGAGGTTTGGACCTTGACTAACCCGATAGTATTGTACCAATTGGCTGTAAATGGATCTTCAAGAGGAAGATGAATGTTGAAGGTCCAATTGAATTTACAAAGCACGGCTGGTGGCGAAAGGATATCGTCAAAAAGAATGAATTGATTATGACGAAACTTTCTCACCTGTGGCCATGCTAAAATCCATTCAGATTATGTTGGCTATAGCTGCACACCTTGATTATGAGATATTCCAGATGGATGTCAAAACGGCTTTTTTAAATGGTTTTCTCGACGAGGACATCTATATGGAACAGCCACAGGGTTTTGAATCAAATAGTGAAAAACATAAGGTGTGTAAGCTTAAGAGATCCATTTATGGACTCAAACAAGCCTCCAGAAGTTGGAACATCCGTTTTGATGAGGTAGTCAAATCGTTTGGCTTCATCAAAATCCGGATGAACCTTGTGTATATAAAAAGATCAGTGGGAGTGCAATTGTATTTCTGGTTTTGTATGTCGACGATATACCTTTGATTGGAAATGATGTACCAATGATATCATCGATAAAACTATTATTGTCACAGAAATTCTCCATGAAAGATTTAGGAGAGGCAACCTCCATTTTAGGTATCAAGATCTATAGAGATAGATCAAGACAATTGATTGGCCTCTCACAATCTACGTACATAGACAAAGTGTTAACACGGTTTAACATGCAATGTTCCAAGAGAGGATTATTGCCTTTTAGGCAAGGGATCCGTCTTTCTAAGGAGATGTGTCCCAACACTCCTGAAGAAAGAGAGAGGATGGCAAAAATACCATATGCATCCACTATTGGAAGCATAATGTATGCTATGCTATGTACTAGACATGATATTGCGCATGCTGTAAGTATTACTAGCATATATCAGTCTGATCCAAGAGAAGAGCACTGGATAGCAATTAAGAATATTCTTAAGTACTTGTGAAGGACTAAAGATTTATTCTTGATATATGGAGAAGGAGAATTTAAAGTTGTAGCTTATACTGATTCCGATTTTCAATCGGATCCTAATGATTATAAGTCTACGTCCGGGTTTGTCTTTACATTCAATGGTGGTGCAGTTAGTTGGAAAAGTTCCAAACAGAGTATAACTGCTGATTCCACCACTGAGGCAAGAGTATGTAGTTGCTTTTGAAGCAGCAAAGGAAGCCGCTTGGATGAAGAAGTTTATTTATGAACTTGGAGTCGTTCCTTCAATTGAGCAACCGATTACATTGTTTTGTGACAATAATGGGGCTATAGCTCAAGCTAAGGAACCAAGGTCTCACCAAAAGTCCAAGCACATCGAGAGACGCTTCCATCTCATCAGAGAAATTGTTGGGAGAGGTGATATCGCCTTGCAGAAAATTGCCTCAGCAGAAAACTTGGCAGATCCCTTCACTAAGGCCTTACCTCAGTCTTCTTTTGAAAGACATATTGACAAAATGGGTTTGAGGTACCAGACAAGTTGGCTTTAGTGCAACTGGGAGATTGTTGGATGCTTGCCCTAAAGCTACTATGTAATGGTTACATATTAGGGATTTCAGTTGTATTTTCATTATTATTATTTAATTGATGGCAATGACGTATTCATTCATTTGTCCAATTATTTTATATTGATGAATGATTCCATAAGATCAGTTGCAACTAGACCTATTCTTGAGACGTCAAGAATATATGTGACGGGTTCATAATTAGACTGAATCTTTAAATCGTTCCCGGTCGATGGATTATTAAGTGGATATTAATAATCCTATTGAGACAGGTGTGTTCTTAACTTTGCCATTAAGTATTGGATACTTAAGGAAATGATGAGTCACATGTCATTGGGTATTATGATGCCTGAGTTAGAACACAGGTGTTTGCATTAGACAAATTCACTGAACGTGACGCATATGGAACGATTAGCGACATGGAAGCTTTTAGCGTGGTCAATGTCTAATTGTTCATGCTTTGGTCTTGTGTAAATAATCCTTAGACCTGAGGCATAGTGTTAACTTGTGTATTGAACAACTATGGTTCACAGGTGCACATAATGCCGAGTCAATGATCCGTCTTTATACCTGATGGTCATAGTTTGTTCATATATAAAGTTACACGTGTGCGCAATATGATGTCTCCTTGTTATATGCAAGGTATGATAATGATGTCCTATGCGATATAATTGTGACACTGCATTGAAATCCTCGGCCGAGGTTGTAACCGAGAATAAATTGCTTATGTCTCGAATAAAATGCATGTCAATTAGATTTGTGCATATGATCGAATTAATGACTTGACAAATATTCCATGGTCTTTGTTTGATCGGGACATAGTAAGACAGAGGGATTGAATTACACTGTAGCCAAAGCTAACAGGTTTATTATGTTCTTAAAGTATTCACACTATCTAGGTAGCCATGACATATTGCTAGATGTCAATCGTGGCTTGTAAGACCCAAAGATTAATCGGGACAATTAATTCTTTTGGAAGTACTAATGTGTTAGTACAAGTCTTACTACCAACTTAGTGATGAACCTAGGGATGTCACACACCATAAACAATTAGGATGACGTGGAACAAGAGAGAAATATTATTGCAAATGCGTTTGTAATTACTGCAATCGAATTGAGTCGATTTGAAATTAAATTAAATGAGATTTAATTTAATTTGTATTATAGTCACAAGCCTACTTGCATATGATGCACACGCATGCCCAAAGTGGATATATGTTAACATACCAAACAAGTTGGCTTTAGTGCAAGTGGGAGATTGTTAGATGTATGCCCTAAAGCTGCTATGTAATAGTTACATCTTAGGGATTTCTATTGTACATATAAGGATTATGTTATTTTAATTTTAAAAGGAATTGATTTATTAATCCTTTATTCGTTTAATTAATTAATGTACACATGGTTGCAACGCACATGATATGTGCGTTGCCTTTTATTAGTAATCTAATTATATATATATATATATATATATATATATATATATATTAAAGTGTGCATGTGCACGAAATCGTGCACATGCACGATTTGCACAAAATCGTGCAAGATGGTCAGCGGTTGCTGACTATCATGCACGTAGCATGGACTGCTGACCATCATGCATGAAATTGTGCACGAACGGTCAGCGGTTGCTGACCGTTTATGCACAATCGTGCATAATCGTGAGGATCAGCAACCGTTGCTAAACCGTGAAGTGCTCGTCCAAGAAATGCCTTAAAAGTGTTAAAAAATTGGTGCAAAAGAAGAAGAGCTCATTGTTGAAAAACAGAGAAAAGTGTCATTGTGTTTTGGTTTTGTTCGAGAGTGATACCAAATCAGTGATGCTTTGCTGAAAATAGAGAGAAAAGTGTGTGTGTGTTCTTGTGTCTTTTAGACGCAAGAAAGAAGAGCGTTATCTCCTTTGGGCCGTGACTATTATACATCAAGAATACGACGGATTCTTTCCACGTGATTGCTAGCACGATCGAAGTGGTGAATATCCGAAAGTTCTCTCTTTTGTTCGACGTTCGTTGTTGGTGTGTCTGAACTAGAGGTCCGACGCTTGTGGGACTCGAACTGTAGAACATCCGAATCGACTTGTTTCAAAGCGCGCTTCGAGAGGTATTTCGTTTAACTCCCTTTTATGTTTAGATTTTTTATTAAAACACACGAACAACGCCTTAGGAGAATCATGTGTAAAATATATCTTTGTTTCCGCTGTGTTTATTTCGTTAATTTTTCTCATACATGATTCATGAAACCCCAACAAACTCGAAGGTTATCGGGTTGATTTGAGCTATATGGGAAAGGATTTTATAACTATTGTGGTCAACTCCGAATTGGAGGCCACGTACGTGCTGATTTCCGATATTTCGAAGCTCTAAGATTTTATGTGCGTGAACTACTTTGAAAACTTTAGGGTCAAAGCGGATGTGCCGATTTCAAATTATGTATGGTTTTGAAAAATTGTTTTATTTCGAGCCATGATGTGCGAGTGCAACTCGAGGCTTTACATGTGGATTTCAAAACCTTTGAGATTTAAATGTGAAAATGGATTTTATGGATTCAGTATCAAGCTTTTGATTTCATCGATATGAGATTGACCTATTTTTAAAGACTATTGTGGTTGTATTTATGTGTCTTTGAAATCCCTATTTTACACTACTTGATATCATAAAGTGGGATTTTTGATGAGCCAAAGAATTCTCCATATTGGTGATTTGAAAACATTTTCACATTGAAATGATTTAACTGCTACATCATGGTTGATGTGTTACTTCTACCATCGGACCCTCGGGACGACGAAGCCCCGAGAGACAGGTTGCCTAGAGGATCGTGATTGCGATGCCGCTGGATGCTTGTGGGACATCATTGTCGTGGTGAGCCCTAAAGGTTCCTCGAGTGTTGGGATGCTCGAACGTATGACGATACACATTCCAGAGGGTAGGGGACACTAGTAACATAGTGAGCCCTAGTGATTCCTCATGATGCTAGGTTAGGTGCGAGAAGCCTAGAGGTGAATCATAACACGCTCTGGATGCCCGGTGACTGAAATATGGAACCGGAGGCTTTCGTGACACCAGGTTGGGTGCGAATGCCTGGAGGGACGCAAAGACTGGTCCTCCGAGAGATAGTGATAGTGACTCAAAATCTATTGAGTTTTAAAGTCGATTGTTCTGTCGAGTTACACCATTTTGATAGTTGCGCCTAATTATGGGACAAAATTGTGTGGCACGGTATGGGACGTGTCATAATGGTTTGGCTTTATAATCGGGACCCATGTGATTGAAATGATGTGTTCTGGTTATTAAATTGGGCTTGCCATTTCGTTGGAAACTCTATTGATTTAATGCATGTTTATTACTACTATTATGCATACTGACTTGGATTGCGTGGAATTGGGTGACGATAGGCTCCGTAATATAGCTTAGTAGAATTTTGACTGCTGAATAGTCATACTCACCCATCGTGGGGACTAACATATTACAGAGTGATAAAGTCGCCGTCGCTAGAGGATAATGACGAAGGCTTGAGCGGAATGGAGTGACAAAGGACACAAGGTATGGTCAATATCGAAATTTTTGGACACCGATGCTTGCTGAAAGATGACTTGTGAATAGCTGATGGAAAATGTCGGTCTAGTTTTTGATATAGCCAAGTATAGGAAACTTTGGCTTTTGTTGTACCGACAGAAGACGTCTATCAAGTTTATGTTAATAAAAAAGTGCCTGGTTGATATCTGTGTGTATCTAGTGTGCATCATTTCAATGTTTAGGAAGGGAGTTATTGGATCCACTTCCGCCATGTAAATTGCGTAGGGACCAATGAAAAATGTAATAGACCCCTAGACTCACAAATTCAACAAAATCCAATGGTATCAAAATAAAGGACATCCAGGATAAGGAAAGAAGTGTGGCAACCCTAACGGATCGGGAGCTGTCAGGGGCCGTCACAGAGCTCCCTCCCAAACAACACACAAAATTACTTTATTTTACTTTTATCTCTGCTTAGTCTAGTTTAGTTATAGCTTAAGATTCCTATCGAAAATTCAATTCTGGTGAGCGTCTATATCAAATGTAGTGTTGTTGATTCGATTTCAGTGCTAACCAACTATCCAACGTCGTCAATTAGATTTCAAATTTGTGTCCTCATACTCATTTAGGAGCAGTGTTTACTAGATGTTATTACCACTGTCCAACGTCATCGATTAGATTCCAATGTTGTGTCCTCATACTCATCTAGAAGCAGTATTTACTAAGTGTTGTCACCACTATCCAATGTTGTCGATTAGATTTCGACGTTATGTCCTCATATCCATCTAGGAGCAGTGTCTATTAGGTATTGCCCTCATTGTCCAACGTTGTCAATTAAATTTTGACGCGGTGTCTTCAAATTTATGGGAAAATAGTGCTTTAAGGACTTTTTTGTTAATATTTAGCATTGTTGAACGTCTTTGATATTGTATAGAGCACTTTAATTTTAATGGGCTTTCATTATTATATTAAAGTGAGTTTATATGGCACCACTTATTAGATTTTAACATTGATTATCATTGGTATTAAGCTCGTGTTAAGCACATTAAGTGACTTCTTAAGATTCGGGGTTATATAATGGATATAGTCCCATTCGCATTTGACCATCTCTATCCAAAGCTAACACAAAAGCCAAGTCTCCTTTAATAAAAACTAAAATATAACACTTGGTGAAAGATATTTCTTTGCGGGATCTAAAACTGATAAAACATCTTTTTGGCACGCCTGGTGAGACACAGTGTTAGTCGAAGAGAGTGTTATGCCACACACAAGAAGTCACAACAATATAGACGATGCCATAGATGAACCCTTACCATCAATGAAGGATATCCCACATGCAGAGTCATCGTCTATGCAACCTGCTCAAGGTGAGAATGTAGATATCCCAAGGTAACATGTGGAGGAACCAAGGAGATTAGTGGAAATTACCCCTAAAATGCTTTTGTCAATAAGATAGGCCATCAAAGAAACTCAAGCCATGTGGTTTTGGTTGTTTGGAACTTTGATGATGGGCTAAACAAAAGATTGTGAGGAATTTTGCTGAATAAGAAAGGAAGATAGAGAGCCATTCATGCTTGTTAAATCGAGAATAGACTAGAAAGGACTTCACTTTCTTTAGACATCATCAAAAGGGCAGCATGGGTAAGACTCTTATACAAGACGGCCAAAATAAGTGGGCTAAAAACTACTTTCTTTCCCCTTGCAAGATTGGCAAAAAGTCTAAAGAAATCCTTTGAGACTTTGGGAGTTGGATTAAAGAAAGCATATTTTGAAAGCCAGTAAAACAAAAAGACGATATGTTCTTTGGGATAAACAGGACGCAAGGTTTTACAATACTCATCAAGAATAGTATTGGGGATGCCCTTGATCTTCAAGAATACCATATAGAACAAACCCAGAGATAATGAAAACATCCAAAAGGGTTACGGAAATGGTCCTAAGGGAAAAAGAAATAATTAGTAGATGGGGACCAAAAGCAGACAACAAAATCCACTGACCTCCTATTTAAATCATGAGACAATATGCTAACCTCCAACGCCATCCCTATACCAGCATTCATCCATGACAATCAAGTTCTCAAATCATCCTGCAATCGTAAGTACTAGGCATTGAAGTTTTCTATAAATAGAGGGAAGCTCCGAAACTTGGTAGGAGCAAATGTCCAAATGTCCTTAACAAAAGAATATTGTATGGAAAGTTTCTCACTCCTCCTGATTGGAAAAAGAGGTTTGAGAGGTGATGGAACATGGTTGTGGTCCAAAAGGGCAAGCCTAAGGAGAAATGATTCTGGATGCTCCTCTACAACGCTCACCAGTTGAAATTGACAATAGTTTGCCTCCTCCGTGTGAAAAAGGCGGCCAAAGTTCAAAATATAGGACTTGGGCTCGAATTTGGGAGCTTCAATAGCCATGGAAAACTAATGAACATAATATGAAGGGTTTAGGGTTTAAAGTACAAAAAAAAAGACGATGAGACGTACTCTTCTATTCAAAGTAGGAGACGACGATTCAAAATTAAGGATATCTGCCAAAAGCTGAAACGACGTGTCAAGATGCAATAGGAGCCGTTGATTCATATCAGCTGTGAATATCTCAGGGAATAGAAAGGTATAATGATTGTCCATAGCAGATTGTGCGTAGAACAAGGTATTTCCTTTAAAAGAAATGAATTTCCAACTTACTTCTTTTAAAAGAGAACATATGTTGACACCCAAAATACCACTGCAAACACATGTTTGTCACAAGGGGTAGAAACCTCTAAAATCACTCTTGTTGCCACATGTGAGCTATAATTTACGTCAGCCCAGCCCATAGTGGTTATGAAAACAAAGGACATAACATCGACAACAAATTTAGGCGGGAACGATGAAAAGGGTGCCAAACCCAAGAGGAGCAATAAAACTTGCTGGGCAAGCCATGAGAGCATTGTCGAACAAGTCGGAAACCAAATGTGGAAAGCCAATTCAACATAAAACGTGGAGAGATTCTTGAGGAGGAAGCAACCGACCATCGACGATTAGCAAATTAGCCTATAAATACCACATGCAATCCAACGAGAGCGCCCAACAACACACAAAATTACATTATCTTACTTTTGTCTCTACTTAGTATGGATTAGCTATAGTTTAAGATTCCCATCGTAAATTCAATTCGATGAGTGTCTCTATCTCGGGCAATGCTGCGATTAGATTCCAATGCTAACCCACTGTCCAGCATTGTCGATTAAATTCTAACATTACGTCCTCATACTCATCTAGGAGCAGTGTTTACTAGGTATTGTTACTACTATGTAACATCGTCAATTAAAGTCCAACATTTTATCATCATACTCATCTAGAAGCAATGTTTACTAGGTTTGTCACCAATATCCAATGTTATCAATTAGATTCCGATGTTGTGTCCCCATATTCATCTAGGAGCAGTGTCTACTAGATGTTGCTCTCATTCTCCAAGGTCGTTGATTAAATTCCGATATTATGTCTTCAAACTTATTGAAAAGCAATGCTTTTTGGACTATTTTGTTAATATCCACTTTAATTTTAATGCGTTGCCGAATCATCTTCAATTTTGTGTAAACCACTTTAATTTTAATGGGCTTTCATTATTATGTTGAAGTGAGTTTAGATTGCACCATTGATTAGATTTCGACATTAATTATCATTGGTATTAAGCTCATGTTAAGCACATTAAAATTTTTAAAATTTTCTTAATTTTTTAAAATTTTTTAATTTTTCTTATTTTTAAAATTTTTAAAATTTTTCGACTTTTTTCTTTAGATTCGAGGTTATATAATAGATATAGGGCCCGTTTGGTTCGGTTTTTAGGGAATGCATTTACGAAATGCAAATACCTTTGGGTGAAGGGGGTTTTCTCATGTTAAGAAATGCAAATGTCATTTGGTAAAATTTGCATTGAGAAACAACTTTGGCCAAAATACCGTTTAGTAAAATTTGCATTTGTAATTAACTTTTATTAAATTAAAAAAGCAAAAATATGTTTATATTTTTTTTTGAAGTCCGGCCACCGGACCACCGAATCCGGCGGCCGAACCGCTTGAATAAAAAATATGTTTATATTTTTTTATATAAACATATTTTTATATAAAAATATAAAAGTATAAACATAAAATATATTTATTAAACATAAAATATATATAAAAAATAGATAATATATATTTATATAAAAACAATCGGAGATAAAAAATAGATATGTTTATATCTATATAAAATATATATAAATATATATTTTATACAAATATATATTATATATATTTTTATAAATATATATTTATTAAACATAAAATATAAAAAATAGATATGTTTATATTTTTTATATAAAAATAAAATATATATTTTTATATAAAAATATAAACATATTTATTTTTATTTTTATTTTTATTTTTATTCGGGCGCCGATCGGCTTCTCGATCGAAGAGATGAACAATACCGGAAGTTGCATTCTGAAAATGCAACTTTCCAAAGGACCTCAAGAGCTGCATTGGGCTAAAAGCCCTTAGAGCCACTTGGAGATGCAATTGCATCTCACCAAAGTCGCGCAAAAAAATGAATCAAACACATTTGCATTTGGCCAAGGGACTTTAGAGCCCAAATGAGCATTCCAAATGCTTTGAACCAAATGGGCCTAGTCCCATTCGCATTTGATCCTCTTTGTCCAAAGCTAATATAGAACTTGAGTCTCCTTTAATAAAAACCAAAATATAACACTTGGTGAAAGATATTTTGTAACTGGATCTAAAATTGACAAAACAGCACCAAAATGTTATTTTGTTCACCTTTAAGCAAGAAAAAGTATTTTCATTAACATGTCCTGTACACATTAAATCCATATATCGAACTATTTGATGTGTGCCACTCTCTTCCTACATCATACTACTTTAAGCTAGTAATATTTTTGATAGATGGTTAATTTTGTATATTCATGTAGTAATACAATTAGATCTTCGCATATGAGGTCGATATAAATGTCTGATATATTTAGTAAACAAACATATTTGCAATTAACGCAGTACTCAATCTGAGTAATTTTTCAATGGATTGGTAATTTTCACTTTTCTCTACTACTCGCTTTTGAAAGTTAAGGTTGGCAAATGCTAGTCAATTTGATAAATTGTCACATGTATTAATGTATTAATAATTTATGTGCTACTTGAGCTTAGTTTTTCCAATGCATAAGATTTCTTTTCTTAGTGGTGAATATGTTGTTGGCCTATAAATCGTGGGGTAAATGTCTCTCAAATTTGGTAAATTATCACATATGTGAATTGCTGTAATGCTACTTTGAGTGCAGTAATTTGTATTGGGTCCTGCTTAAATGACCATTTTCCATAAAATAACAAAATGACGGTCGAACGTAGATCATAAATAGTTTTTGAGGAAACTGGTTTCTTTTTTTTCTTTTTTCTTTTTTTGCTCTATTTTTTTTTTATGCTCCCTTATTTCAAGCTCAAATTGAGAGACAAAATCATAAGAGAGCCTACAAAATCAATTTTCTTGAATATGATGATAGAAAAATAATTACTAGTAAAAAATTGTATCACCTACTGAAAATAAATCATTAATGTTATATATAAATCTATTAAATTTAAAAGATGAAGAAACACTTGAAATGTTGACTTTGCAACTAATGACAAAATCATTGTGTAATGAATTAGCTTCTCAATCCTTTTACCAAAATCAAACTACTCTAGAAGGATTCTCCAATAACCTAAAATTAAGACCAAAAAATATCAATTACATACAAAACAAATGAAGTAGAAGAAAAAAAGATCAAAATAAGAATAATGAATTTTTAGAGTAAAAAACTTACCCCATTGATCCAAATCTCATAGATGAAGATGTGTTGGAACCTAAAACATTACAAAATCAATGTTAGGGTCACATGAGTCAAAACTAAGCCAAAAAATAATTTTTGTTCAACTCGTCTTCATCACTACCATTATTTTCAATAGCAAAGTTACTTTCAATACGATCTTCATCCATTTGAACAAGATTAAAAGAAAATTAAGAATTATACGTCTAAAACATAGATACAAACTAAAATTTGACAACAATGAATACCTCTTATTTTCTTGCAATAAGAAAAGTAGAGATCAATGAACCTCCACAATTATGGTTTATTTAATTGCAAAATCATATAATAATTGGAAGTTCAAAGCATATAAGATAATTACACATTCTGCAACAACAACAACAACAACAACAACAACAACAACAAAAAAGATAATTGCATTCCTATTTTTTGAGTTATTAAGTTTATTTTTTAATTTGGGAACAATATCCATGTAATCTTTTTCTTGGGCCAGATAATGATATCCATTATCTTAAAAATTGCAACTAAGTTCTTCATATATTTCTTATCAATTGAATAGTATTGCAAGATTTGTTTCTTATTGTGTGGATATTATTACTTTGATTTTTTTTTCAATTTGAGCTTGCGATAAAAAATTATATAGATCTAAAAAAAAAAAAAGAAAATTTTAGTAAAAATGAAACCGGTTGAGGAAGTCAACGATTTCCACAAAAATTTCTTGTGGCCCATGTTTGACTATCACTCCGTTATTTTACGGAGGATGTTCAACTAAGCATTATCATTTGTGTTTTGTTGAAAAGTGCTCTTGGGACATTTGTTAAGTCATCGAATAAGGAAATATTGTAATTTTTGATGCACTAGTTAACCTTACAACATGTGTTCATTAGTACATATTACTTCAATGTTTATGATATATCCAATAAAACATTTATATCTCCCCTCTCCTGGACTAGGTTATTGCAAATTTTTGGCTCGTTCCTAAGTTAGATTTATTCCCTATCTTAATCATCATTCTTATTCTAACAATTTCTGACACATGCCATGTTTTTTCTTCTTCTTTTTTCACATTATAAGTTTATGAATTTGAAAATGATGTTGCCCATCATGTGATTGTCTTTGAATTTTCAATCATCTAGAGCATTCTTTGCAAATCTCAGTTAAAATCGTTAGTTTCTTCTCCAACATATATACATGCCAAGAAAACTTTCTAAGGACTCTCTTGTTAAGATACTTGAATTTTGAAATAGTAACATGCGAATCTTCACATAGTAGAAATTATTAGGTGAATGCTCTATATATACTAGAAGGATTTAGGACTTTTTCAAAAAGTTGGTTCCTATGACCATATGAATTTCACCAGATGCGACAGTTCACATTGATTTTGATCGATAATACATTCATACCTAATAATTCTTCACATATAGTGTAGGCTAGTTATAGCTAACTCTCTCCATATATAATACCATGTTAGGAAATAATGGGTATTGCTAATTCTATGTTTATTAGACCTACCACATGTCATGACATGATGAGCATGGATGCATATGGTCTTAGATAGGACCATTTTTAAGTAGAGAAAATTTCTCAAAGAAAACACTATTAAGTCCTTTCCTATAAGGAAAACATGTCAAATTGAGATTCAAAGGCGTACGATAGTTTCGAACCATTTAACTCATGACCTTTCAACACCAGATTTTAAAAGATAATATCTTTTATCACCTCTAGATGTATTGATGGACTCACAAGTGAAAGATAGATAACTAACAATAATCTCTAATTATTTCGGTCACTGAAATTAAAGTAAAATTTCAATACTAACAAGTCATAAGCATCGAATTTTTGGTCGCTGCACCACAAAATACATAGTTTATGGACATATAAATATCGCATCAACTATCACAAGTCCTATATGTTAATTTCAAAGATAAGGAAAAACAAAAAAAATAAAAATAAAATAAGAAGGAAAAATGAGGGGAGAAAGGAAGGAAGAAAATGAAGGAATTCTTCATCGCATTAGCAAGCACGTTAGTGGGGGCTTCTTCTGGTGGCGAATTCATCTGCGAGGAGTTGAGTGCAAATGGGTGTATAAGACTAAAAAGGATTCTAAAGGAAAAATTGAAAAGTTTAAAGGTTAAAGGTTTCGCTCAAAGAGACTGAATAGATTATTCAGTCTCTTCTAAAGATTCTTTTGGAGTAATTATGGAATTAGTGGTGCATTTTGATATAAGGTTACACATGATGGATGTTAAAATTGCTTTTCTAAATAGAGACCTTAATGAGGAGGTTTATATGGTCCAGCCCTAAGGTTTTGCAACAAATGATTCGAGTAAACTTGTATGTAAATTGAAAGCCTCAAGTAAGCTTCTAGACAATAGTACTTAAAGTTTCATAATGTTGTCACTTCATTCGGATTTGTTGAGAACAAAATAGATCAGTAAATATACTACAAGGTTAGTATGAGGAAATATACTTTTTTTCATACTTTATATAGATGAAAAACCTTGGTGAGGCATCTTTTGTTCTTAGCATTAAGATCCATAGGGATCATTCTCACCATATATTGGATTTGTCTCGAGGGGCATATGTTAATCGTATTTTAGAGAGATTCAATATACCGCACTGCAACTTAGGAATTGCTTCTGTTATTAAGGGTGATAAATTGAATCTCTCACAATGCCCTAATTCAAATTTTGAGAAAACCCAAATGAATGATGCACTTTATGCTAATGTAATTGGAAGTATCATGTATGCCCAAGTTTGCACTAGACTAGACATCGTTTTTGCAACAGGACTTTTGGGAAAATATCAATCAAATCTAAGACACAATCACCAGGTTGTTGTTTAAAAGATTTTAAGGCACTTAAATAGGACAAGAGATTATATGTTGATTTATAGTTATATTTTGAACCTGCAGTTAGTAGGGTATTTGGATGCAAACTTTAATGGCTTCTATGATAATACGAAGTTGAAAATATGATACATTTTTATGTTAGCAGGGAGATGCAATATCATGGAAGTATAGGAAATAGAAATCTATATCATCTTCTACTATACTGGCAGAGTTTATAGCCTGATTTTCATATACTGCTTAGGCTATTTTGATCCTAAACTTCATTAGAGAGTTAGGGCCTGCATGTTTGTATTCTTTTTTTTTGTTTATGAGCAAAAATTCTGTTTTTTTGTTCTGGGGAATAAAAAAAAAAAGAACAGAAACGCATTTATTTGCGTTTTTGTTCCAAATTTATTTTTTTTGTTCCCAAGAACAAATTTGGAGTAGAAACATGAAACAAAAAAAAAAACTTGTTTCTTGTTTCTGGAACAATTTTTAAGGACAAATTTTCTCTCTCCTTTCTTTCTTCTATTTTTTCTTCTTCTTTTCTTCTTTTTTTTTCTTTGGCCGCCTCGGCCCTCGGCCATGGCCGTGGATCGCCGTCGAAGGCCGGCGACCTCGCCGGGCGTCGCCGCCCCTAGCGAGGCTCGGCCTCGCCTTGGCCGGGCAAGCTCGGGCGAGCCCAAATCCGGTGAGGCCGAGCTCACCCAGCCAAGGCGAGGCCGCCGGCTCTCGTCGACCGGTCGCTGGCCATGGCCGAGGCTGGCAACCGGCCAAAAGAAGAAAAAAAGAAAAAAGAAAGAAAAACAAAAGGAAAAACAAAATAAAAATATTAAAAAATTAAAATAAACAAAAAAAGAACACAAATTTATCAAACGTGTTTCGGTTCTTTTTTATTTCCGGAACAAGTTTACCAAATGCATTTTTTGGTAAAAATTATTCCCTAGAATAGAAATAGTTTTTTCTATTTCTATTCCTTAGAACAATTTTTGAACAAAACACAAACAAACGCACTATTAACCGTATTTTATTTTGTGAATACGTCCATATAGTTGTACTAAGATAATAACTCTGCAGTGTTGTTTATTAACAACAATAAAGGTCTTAAGGGGTCTAAACACATGGCGGTCAAGTTTATAACCATAAAAGAGACAGTACATAACGATTACATTATAGCATAGCATATTTCTACAAATGATATGGTGGCAAATCTACTAACTAAATGCCTACGCTCTTGTGTGTTTAAATGGCATGTCATTAGCATGGGCTTAGGAGCATCATGAGATGATGTTATTTAGTGGGAGTTGCATTTAGTAACGTTTTCATATGTATCAACTTTGCATTCAATAAAGTATTTATGAATGTATTATTATCATGTTGAATACATATTGATAAAAACCTCAATGTATTGTATAAATCTTGGGTGAAACTAAGAGCATCCAGTTATTAGTCTTGAGCACATGTTTTGTTACACGTAAAGAAAGGTTAATCATAAGGATAAGACATATGCAAGTTCATCGAACCATAAAGATATTCTCTAGAGACATAGGTATTTGTGACACTTAAGGTACAAAGGGGATGGACACATAAGGTATTACTCTCTATGAGAGGTGCTATCCATTTGTCACACTATTATATTGAATCTATATCAACAAAGTTGAAGGCACTAATAACCATAAAAATAAAAGGCTCTCTATGTGTACGTGCAGTTACCTTCATGATTCGATATTTGAGATTTTATAGATGGTATTGACTATTAAGAATTATCTCTAGACCAATGGTGCATATATGGTACAATTCAATTAATATAGTCCAAGTGCAAAAATATGAGAGTTTTTAATGTAGGCTACATTAATTGATATTGTAATTTCCAATCTATGGGATTAGTCAAATAAGGTGAGATGGAAGGTTTCTTAATTAGTATAATATGGGGTTGATTAGTGTGAGCCGAGTTGAGCCTAGCCCATAATGAGAGGGCCTAAGTGAAAACTTTATAAATAGTTGTCAAGTCTCTCCTCTAAACTTAATACACACAATTATCCTCACAAATGAGCATTTGCTAAGCGCTAAAGATGAGATCGTCTCATTGAGCTAGTAATATAGAAGGCAATGGGTGAGAAGCATTTTCGCTTAGATAGTCACTTTTCTGCATCAAAAATGATTGATTCCAAAATAGGTACATTAATATTTCTACTTGATTATATGTATTTTTGTTTTAGTTATGGAGATCATGATATTGCGTTTTCACAACTAATAAAACCACCATGTGAAAGTTGCGTCAAACCACGTCTTAATTGTTTAACATGTATATGATTTATACATTTGTTAGATAACACTTACATAAAGTTGAAAAACAAACAAGCCTTTAACCCAACAAGGAAAAAAATGTGTCGTAGTTGTCATGGTGTAATAGATTTAGCACAAAAATGTTGTTTTGTTTACCTTAAGCTGGAAAAATACTTTTCGTTACCATGTGCCGTACACATTTCCTGTAAATCTGCGTATTGGACTGTTTGATGTGTGCCACTCTCTCTTCCTACATCATGCTACTTTAAGCTAGTAACCTTTTTGATAGATGGTTAATTTCATATATTCATGTAGTGATACGATAAGGTCTTTACATCTGAGGTCAATATAATTATGTGGTACATTTAGTAAACAAATATATTTGCAATAAATGCAGTACTCAATCTTGGTAATTTTTCCATAGATTGGTAATTTTCACTTATCTCTAGTAAATATGGTACTCGCTTTTTAAAGTTAAGGTTGGCAAATGCCAATCGATTTGATAAATTGCCAAATGCATTAATGCATTAATAATTTTCGTGCTACTTGAGCTTAGTTTTTCCAGTACATAAGATTTCTTTTCCTAGTGGTAAATATGCTGTTTGCCTATAAAGCGTGGGGGTAAATGTCTCTCAAATTTGGTAAATTATCAAATATGTGAATTGTTGTTCTGCTACTTGGAATGCGATAATTTGTATTGGGTCCTGCTTCAATGACCGCCCTCCGTAAAATGACAAAGTGACGGTCAAACATAGATCACAAACAATTTTTGGGAAAACTGGTTTCAATTTTTTTTACTCTATTTTTTTTTTTAATGTTTTCTTATTGCAAGCTCAAATCGAGGGAGATTATCATAAGAGGGCCTACAAAATCAATTTTCTTGAATATGATGAAAGAAAAAATAATTGCAAGTAAAAAAATTTATCACCTACTAAAAAATATCGTCAATGTCATTATATAGATCTATTAAATTTAAAAAATGAAAAAAAAATACTTGAAACATTGACTTTGCAACTAATGACAAAATCATTGTGTAATGAATTAGTTTCTCAGTCCTTTCGCCGAAATCAAATTACTCTAGAAGGATTCTCTAGTAACTTAAAACTAAGACAAAAAATATCTATTACGTATCAAACAAATGAAGTTAAAAATAGATCATAATAAGAAAATTGAATTAGTAGAGAAAAAATACCCATTGATCCAAATCTCATACATGAAGACGTGTCGGGACCTAAAACATGACAAGACCAATCTTAGGATCACATCAATCAAAAATAAGCCAAAAAATGATTTTTTTTTCTTATCTCTTCTTCATTACTACCATTATTTTCAATAGCAAAGTTACTTTCAATACGAACTCTATCCATTTGAATGAGATTAGAGGAAAATTAAGAATTATATGTCTAAAATAAATAGATACAAACTAAAATTTGACAACAATGAATACCTCTTACTTTCTTGCAATGGGAAAAGTAGAGATTAATGAACCTTTCTCCACAATTATGACTTTTTCAATTACACAATCATACAATAATTGGAAGTTCAAAGCATATGAGATAATTACACATTCTACACACACACACAAAAAAGATAATTACATTCCTATTTTTTGAGTTATTAAGTTTTTTTTTTTCAAAATTTGAGAACAATATTCACATAATCTTTTTCTTTGGCCAAAGAATAGTATCCATTCATTTAAAAGTTGCAATTGAGTTCTTCATATATTTCTTATCATTTGATTAGTATTGCAGGATTTGTTTCTTATTGTATGGATATTATTATTTTGATTTGTTTCTCAATTTGAGCTTGTGATAAAGAATTATACAGGTCAGAAAAAAAAAATAGAGTAAAAATGAAACCGATTGAGGAAGTCAACGATTTCCACAAAAATTTCTTGTGGCCCATGTTTGACTGTTACTCCATTATTTTATGGAGGACAGTCAGTTAAGCATTATTCATTTATATTTTGTTGAAATGTGCTCTTGGGACATTTGTTAAATCATCAAATATGGAATTATTGTAATTTTCGATGCACTAATTGACCTTACGATATGTGTTCATTAGTACATATTATTTCAATGTTTATGATATATCCAACAAAACATTTATATCTCACCTCTCCTGGACTAGGTTATTGTAAATTTTTCCCTCGTTCTTAAGTGAGATTTTTTCCCTATCTTAATTATCATGCTTATTCTAACAATTTTCGGCACATGCCGGTTTTTTTCTTTCACATTACGAGTTTATGAATTTGAAAATGAGGTTGCCCATCTTGTGATCATCTTTGAACTATCAATCATCTAGAGCATTCTTTGCAAATCTCAGTTAAAATCGTTAATTTCTTCTCCAATATATATACATGCCAACAAAACTTTCCAACAATTCTCTTATCAAGATACTTGATTTCTGAAATGGTAACATGTGAATCTTCACATAGTAGAAATTATTAGGTGAACGCTCTATATATACTAGAAGGATTTAGGACTTTTTCAAAAAGTTGGTTCCCTATGACCATATAAATTTCACCAGATAAGATAGCGCACATTGATTTTAATAGATAATACTTGCACACCTAATAATTCTTCACATGTAGCGTAGACCAGTTGTAGCTAACTCTCTCTATATATAATACCATGTTGGGAAATAATGGGTACTGCTAATTCTATGTATATAAGACATGCCACACGTCATGAGATGATGAACATGGATGCATATGGTCTTAGATAGTACCATATTTAAGTATAGAAAATTCTTTGATCAAACTTATATATGTGTTGTCAAACTATCTATCTAACTAAACAACAAAAGATAACCCTATTTAATCCTTTCCTATACGGAAGACAAGTCAAATTGAGATTCGATGGTGTACAATCATTCCAAAGCCGTTTAACTCATGACCTTCCAACACCAAAATTTAAAGCTAACATCTTTTATCACCTCCAAATGTATAGACGGACTTACAAGTAAAAGACAGATAACTAACAAATAATGGTGTCTAATTATTTCCGGTCCCCGCACAACAAAATACATAGCTTATGGACACATGTCGCGAGTCCTGTATGTTAATTTCAAAGATAGGGAAAAACGAAAAACGGAGAATCTAGGGAAACTAAAAAGGAAGAAAGGAAGGAATTCTTCATCGCATTGGCAAGCACGTCGGTGGGGGCTTCTTCTGGTGGTGAATTCATCCGCGAGGAGTTGAATATTCGGCGCGACAGCAGCGAGGTTGAGTGCGCGGACGGGTCGGAATCGGACCGGCCCGTGGCGTGGACTCCGCCCAACTCGAAATTCTCCTGCGAAAAAACAAAAACAAAAACAAACAAAAAACGGACGACAGACCAAAAAGAAAACTGGCAGGTTGGATTTCATTTTCTAATAGTCGGAATTGGAATGACAGTGAGCGTCGCTCGCCGCGTGAAGGTCGGCGTCGTTTGCAGCCGGCGGCGGCGGCGGTAGTTGGCGGAATGGGACGTCCCAACTCCAACTTCTTTGAATTTTGAATAGTCAAATTCCTCCCCTACACAAAATCATCTCCCATTTGTTGTCATTATTCTTTATTATTATTTTTTATTTTTAAGAAAAAAGGGGAGCCGCCTTCTCTTGACCTTCTCCTCCTTCAATTCCCTCCACCTGATTCCCTTCTCGCATCGCCATTTCGGTCCGTTGACTCTTGCAGATTGCGTTGCCCGGAGAGAGGAGGAGGAGGAGGAGGACGGGGGAGATGATGGCGGATGCATTTCATCCGCCTCCGTCGGCGGCGGACTCCGGCCACGGCCCCGACGGCGCGGGGTTCCTCCGAGCACACGAGGCCTGGAAGGGCAACAATGTGAGTTTCCCTCGCTGCTCTCCGTCGCTCTCCGATTTCTCCGGGAGTCAACTCCGCTCGTTCTAAATTCGATTGTTTCTTTGACTTTTCGAATCGCGCTCTCGTGCGCGGATTGGGATTTCGCGGCGGATTGTGCGAGCTACTGTCGGTTCTGATCGCGCGTGTTTTTCCGTCTTAGCCGTAGTCGCTGAGCAAGAACATCAGATTGACCCGAGGTGCTTTGGTCCTCAGCTGAATCTGATCAACCAATCACTTTGGGCGTTTTAATCTGAACGACGACATACATACAGTGTTGTCTTTCTTCTTTGCAGTTAACACTGTTGGTTAGAGATGCAAGTTGCTATGCCCTGTCGGTGAAGCGGCTTCTCGCCGCTTGATAGTTTCCTCTGGCGATTGTGCAGGATGTTTTGCATGCTAGTATGTGTCCGTGTACTGAAATGATCGAACTTTTCTCTATTAGATGCTTGTTGAGCTCCACTTCAAGGCTAGGTCGCATACTAGCATGTACGCAACCAAGCACAATGATTTCAAAAGGTTCTACTTTGTAGAATAATAACATCGATTTCAATTTGCACTGGCATGATGGGAACGCAAGGAGGATTCCCCGGATAACGCAATTAAATATGATTCTAGAAAATGTGAAATACTTGAAGAATCTGTCCAGTGGATGGCTAATATGGCTTAAACTAGACACCAGTCGTTCTGTTGCTGCCACTGGGACTCATGTAGGGTGCTCGTTGTCCTCATAGCAAGGAAGTCATCATATAGTTTGTCCTGTGCTGGTTGTATTCATCTAGAATTCTTATTCAAATCATGATTAATTCTGTCACGGCAGGATAACTGGGAAGTGCTAACATCGTCAAAGGTTTTATGTCCTTTGACCCACAGCTCGCTGCCCTACTAACTTGTATATATTTCGTTAACTTGGCGTATTTATGTTTGGTTGTTCCAATTTGCAGGTTTTTGTTCTTCAAGGGAGGCTAATATTTGGACCTGATGCGAGATCTCTTCTCTTAACCCTACTGCTTATCATTGGTCC
This sequence comes from Eucalyptus grandis, assembly GCF_016545825.1. NCBI lineage: Eukaryota > Viridiplantae > Streptophyta > Magnoliopsida > Myrtales > Myrtaceae > Eucalyptus > Eucalyptus grandis. Next base: position 32,867,519 of record NC_052622.1, on the reverse strand, counting down.
TGTTGCTGTTTTCTGTATCTTTGTTGCCAGAAAATTGATTCATGATTTTCAGCATCACTTGGGAATCTTGATAATGGTCATTGTTCTCGTATTGACCTTATCTGTAAGTCTGGTCCCTATCTACTTTAAAATTTCCTTTTTGTGTTAATTCAAGTTTCACTTAGTAAAGTTCCACGACCCTCGTAAATTTTCTATTAGGTTTATGGCAATAACTGGTCAAATTAGTATGAGATATTTTTATACAATTAAGGATTTATAGATGAAAGAACAAACAACAGCTAATCCTTCTGGTTCATATGTGCTTTCCTCTGATATTTCTTGGTATCTGTTTTATCAGGTTCTGATTTTCCTGCTGTTGGTATCAGCAAGAGATCCTGGTATAGTTCCTCGTAGTACTCACCCACCAGATGAGATTTCTCAAAACGAGGGACACGACTCACGAATAAAAGAGGTGATGATCAATGGAATACCAGTGAAGGTCAAATACTGTGGTACTTGCATGCTATTCAGGCCTCCTCGATCTTCTCACTGTTCAACATGCAACAACTGTGTTGAAAGATTTGACCATCATTGCCCTTGGGTTGGCCAATGCATAGGATTGGTAAGTTCATTTTTGTAGCAGTTTTTTTTTTTTGGTTCACTGATTGTGACAGATAGCTAACCTAAATAGAAGATAAATTTAAAAGAAAATATCAAGTTTATATTTTAAGCAGTGATCCACCCGTGCCATGCACTTTGCTGTAGAGAACACATCAATGATCAAATGTCACAGCATTTTGTCAACTTCTTTTCTTGTGGAAACAGGAAGTTTCATCACATTGGGGAAAATCATTTTGGATGGTAAAAGTGTGAATTGATCGACACAGTAAATTGTCTGCCTCGAAACATAGTGGGAAGAAATGCGTTCTTGAAGATTAGCCAAAATAGATTCTGCAGCTGTGATCCTTTAGCCAATTTCCTTTATATAATTAATTGGATTGGCGTTTATTTAGCCTTATTATGTAATAGAAGCATCAGATAGTAATTAGGTGGGAAACCTTTTGGTGTCTCAGCAGGTAATATCTGAGTTGGATTTACCAATGATTACCATATCAATCTTTATACTTCCCATCATTAGATTAGACCATATATCTAAAGTGTTTGTTGGGCGTACGCTGATGATATTTTAAATACGTGGGTGTTGACCTATTGCACTCTTGCTTAGATGATGATTGTCTAATTTGATCCAACTAGTAATATGGGTACTATGCACTATCGCATCTAATGCCCTCTTGCTCAGATGATGATTGTCCGATTGGATCCAACTAGTAATATGAGTGCTATGCTCTATCACATGTGTGCTTTGAGAATTATCATTACTGCTCTACTTTATTAGCTAGTGGCTGTGATGTTACTGACTAAGGCTCTTTTTCTCTGTGTCAGCGGAACTACCGATTCTTCCTCATGTTCGTTTTCTCTGCAACTCTTCTCTGCCTATATATCTTCAGCTTCTGCTGGGTCTATATTGCTAGAATCATGGATGACAAGCATGTCTCAGTCTGGAGAGCATTAATCAAAAGTCCTGCCTCCATTGTGCTGATAATTTACTGTTTCTTATCAGTTTGGTTTGTTGGAGGCTTGACCGTCTTCCATCTTTATCTCATCAGCACAAACCAGGTTAGCAAATTTCCTCAAGTTATATAGCTACATGGTGAGTCTGGGAAAATTTTGAAAAGTAGCTTTGGACAGCCAAAGGCCTTTGAGCTGCTTTGGAGTTTGGGCTTGGCAAAGGCAAGTTTGGGTTCAAAGAGTTTCACAATAGATTAAGCAAGCACAAAAACTTCCTGTAAATAATAGTCTTTGGAGTTGAATGCTGCTTTTCAAATTTTTCCATACTCACTATCTAGTGGATTATGCCTCTCTTTGCCTGTGTTTCACATATCATAGCAGGAGTTGCCCTGTTATGATGAAAATCCAAGACATCAATTTCTCATACGATATGACATGTCCTTTGATGCTTTGCAATGTTGATGTGCTCTTGCAGACTACTTATGAGAACTTCAGGTATCGCTATGATGGACAAGATAATCCCTTTAATAAAGGGGTCTTAGGGAACTTCAAGGAGGTATTGTTCTCTCCAATACCTCCATCAAGGAACAATTTCAGGGCCAAGATACCAAAGGAGCCTCAGTTTCCTTCTCGAAGAATGAATGGCGGTTTTGCTGGCCAGAATGGCTCCTTGAAAGAGTTTGTAAATGTTGACAGAGAGATCTACATTAACTATCGAACAGAACATGGTGGGGGATCAATTTCTGAATCAGAAAGAGTCAGTAAGGTGAATTTACCGTACGAGCCTCAAATTTCACACCTAATGGAGGATGGGATTATGACTTCTAGGACGAGTGAAGCCCTTGCCAGTACAGAAACGGAGATGAATCCAACTGGAGATAGCGCAAAGGAAGATAGTATTAATTCATCTGGACATAGCACAAATGTAAGGATTACTGATGGTGGTTTTGAAAATGATCGCGCATTGATTGTTTTGCATCGGAACTTTGAAGGGTGAGTGCAGGCTGGAATATGTCTAGTGAAGTTTTTGCATTGCCGACTGGAGATGATGAAATGGTACATCAGAGATTTGGGTACCTTAGGCAGATTCACGAGACTGTCTGAATCGGTGAAATATCTGTTGCTTTATATCAAAGATAAAAGAAGACGATGGAGATGACGAGGATACTTGTTGTAAATGTTACTGTATATATGGATAGGCTGTCAGCTAAGAGCTGCAGTAAGGCGGCCATCGTATATAATATACCGATACAAAATCCTCTTTGTAAGACTAGTATCTCTTGAGACATTGCATGATTGTGTATTCCTTCGAAGCACTCTCTGGTTGTGAGGGTGTGGAGCTCACTTGAGTAGGATTCTGAGTCATAGACCAAGCCTTCGCCGCGTTTGCGTTCTTGTCAAGCGTCAACCTCCATTATTCATTCATGGATTTCATGTATTGCCCTGTTCTTTTTATTTATTTGTGTTTCAGAGGTTATTTGAGTTGTTCCTGTCTGCTCTGCTATTCGCAGCATACAAGGTAAAAAACATGTGTGAATTGGGAAATGGCTTATGGTTGTCTGATCCCATTTCATCAAAAACAAGCAAGGAGTGACCGAGTGAAGAAGTTTTAGGAAGCAACTTCAAAGTGCACATGCAGAAGGATGATATGGTTACCGGGTATTGTAAAGAGAAGGCGAAAAAATGATCCATGAAGGCCCACAGATTAATGATGGCGAGTTAAAAATTCCATGCAAGAATGTCCAAAGATGGACAAACGAACGATTTGCTAGACGTGCCATTGTCTTTATCGAAAGATCGTCGGGCATACTTCACGCTTAAGATACACCCAATTCGTCTTGGGAATCAAGTAAAGAATCGGATCGAAACGGGACGAACGTAACACGTAATACTATTTGTGGACCGCAAATTGAGTAGTGATTTCTATATATATATTTTTCGCATCGCCACCAAACGTGGACCATTTTACAAAAATAAAGCGAGAGCCCCAAGGGCATTCAAATCTCTCTCTCTCTCTCTCTCTCTCTTGTTCACTCTTTACCTTTCTAGTATTCTTCTCCAAAATCCGCCTGCCTTCTTCTCCGTTCCCAGTGCGAGGAGCTCGGCTAGGGTTTTTTCCCCGTCGTCCCGTCTCGAGGTCGAAGATGATAGACTTCGGGAGAGTGCAGAAGGAGCTCCAGGAATGCAGCAAGGACTCCCAAGCGTCGGGCATCAAGGTGAGCCCTAAAGCCGACAACCTCGCCCGCCTGGTCGGCACCATCCCCGGTCCGATCGGCACCCCTTACGAAGGCGGCACTTTCCAAATCGACATCACTCTTCCCGGTACCTTCCCGCCCTTCTGTTGCCTCGCAGTTCGTCCCCGCGTCGTCGGGGGCCTGTCTCGTCTTTCTCGTCGTCTGGAGTTCAGTGTGGGTCGAGCACGTCTCGCGTGTGTCGTTTAGCTTTTCCTCCGGTTTCGTTGTCTGCTGGGTATCGCGTGGGAGTGAGAGAGCGTGTATGTTCATAGCTAGATTCTCGAAGATGGTTTAAGCACTGTCCGTGTGTAATTCCCGGCGGTTATTTTAATTGGGGACATCGACTTTCGGTTCTGAGAAGACACGATTATGGACCGAATCGGCACCTGGAGTGCCGTTGTGTTTTAAGTCATTTGCTTCATTGATCTGTCTATTTTGGATGTTGGACACCCTCTGAAAACTGAGCGGTACTTGCCGTATGTGTGTATGTGTGTGCCGATGAGTGGGTGGGTTGGAGGGATCCTCCTTAAAAATGGCAAATTTGAACTCAAGACAGTGATTTAGAATGACTACAATGTCTGCACCGCTTGTTTTCTCGGTTCTGCGCTGTTACGTGTGCCTTTCTTTTTCATTTATGTGGTGTAAGTTTATTTGCTGTTATAAAGTGCAGAAAGAGTGACATTTTGATCTTGCATTGTAATGATTGATATCCATTATTTTTCATTTTCTTGGTGCAGATGCATATCCATTCCAGCCCCCCAAAATGCAGTTTGCGACCAAAGTTTGGTAGGATGAAATGTTGTTTGCTGCTTTTTTCTTGTCGTTGTTAGGTAATGCATACGGTAGCTAATCTTTTGTTACTGAAAGATGAGATGGAAGCCCAAGCATGTGATGGGCACTTAATGCCGTCACCCCTACTCATGTTGGATAACCAGGAATCAGGGAAACTTCTATGCCTTAATTATGGCTCATTCCTTATTCATATTTTGTGCAACTCCAGTCTAAACATTCCAGACCAAACCTTAACCATACGAATTCTCTGAAGTAACCTTGTTGATAAATTTATCTGTTTTCATCATTTTTTCTGCACTTTACTTAGATGGAGGCCTAACTTGTTTGTGCATCTTTTAACATTCTCTATTGAAACAGCATCCTGTTGGAATGACTTCCAAGCTTAAGTTGAGTTTCTCTTTGTACTCAGTCGGCATTAAATTCTCCCCACATAGGCCTTTGAAAATTTAAGTAATCAAAGAACACTTTGTGGACCCGGTTTGAGTCTCCTCGATATCTCATTATGTGAGGAATATGAAGCTAAAATGCGAACTCTAGCTGTAGTAAGTTGCTAAATCAAAATTCAGATTGATAGATATAAGTATTTTGTGCGTACTTAAATTGTGTAGGCACCCTAATATCAGCAGCCAAAGTGGGGCAATATGTTTGGACATCTTGAAGGACCAATGGAGCCCAGCACTCACTTTGAAGACTGCACTTCTTTCTATACAAGCATTGTTGTCTGCCCCTGAACCTGATGACCCTCAAGATGCGGTGGTAGCACAACAGGTTCCCTTCGCTGCTGGCATTGCCTCTTTGTTTACATATTTTTGTTGATGGATTTAGTTGTAATGTAATAAAGTGTCTGTATAAGGATATTACAGTATCTTAAAGACTACCAGACATTCGTTGGCACAGCACGATATTGGACTGAAACCTTTGCCAAGACATCTGCCCTTGGGGTTGAAGAAAAGGTAATGCTGCTCTGTTTTTGGGTGTGTGCGTGTGTGTGTGTGTGTGGTGATGTAAATGTGTGTATTTGTGTGGGCATTGTATATGCTGTAATCTCTTAGTGCTTTCACGTGTATAACTATCAGGGGGAAAACATTAGAATGCATTTTTGTAAGATTATTCCCAACAGAAGTCTAAAATTTTTTACAGCCTGAAATATTTATTTGTGACTCCAGATTTGCATGACTTATCAGTTATCACCTTAGCATTCTTAGTGAAAATTGCTTAAATGATAGCAACTGGAATAAGTGAGTTTTTTTATGTAGGTACAACGGCTGGTGGAAATGGGCTTCCTTGAATCTCTTGTGAGGAGTACACTGGACGCTGTTGGTGGTGATGAGAACTTGGCTCTTGAAAAACTTTGCTCTGCCTAGTGTTCGACAACTACTGATTGTAAAGTTCCTTGCAGTGTCCATGATTGAGACCCAATAGTATAACTTGCAAAGATTTAATTACATATAGTTAACCTGCTCGGTTAATGCATGGTTTGGATGCTGGGGACTATTGTGGTCCTCCTTATAGACATCAATGCTGGATCAATTAGTTTTATGACATAATTGGCTGACAACCTGTTACGATAGAAGTGCATACGGTTGATAATTCCTGAGGAGTTGGGATCATGAACTCCTGCTGATGAGAAAAGGGTCTCTATTGAAATGGTGGATACTTCTGTGAGTAATTAGTATGATTTGCTTTGGCAAAGAATGTGGTTATGGAGGTGGTTCGCTATTCACTAGTTATTATAAATTTCTAATTCTGTGCACCAATTGCATTGAGTATTGCGGCAGGATTTTCCATCAGTTGACTTCTGGATTTGGTTTGTATTGATCGTGCTTAATTGGTTACATGGGAATGGGATATCTGGGGTGGAATTGGATCGCTGTATTTTGTAGAATAAAGTCTGTGCTGTGAATGTCACATGTTGTAGCTGTAAAATAGGGGCCCTCTTCTATTTTTTCCTGTAAAATAGGAATCAATACCTTGGCGTGTTACACAGATAGATCCTTCTCTACCACAGTGGAAATTTATGGTAATTTTTCGTTTGTCAGTTGGCAGATAATTTTCTTTAAGCTCATTTTCATACTATGAGAGATTGTGAAAGATTTGAGTTTGGTTGCTTTTGACATGGATTGATCGAGTTATTGAGATCAAATTAACTTCCCCCTTTCTTAATGTTTCGGTTGATCAGCAGCTTATGATGTTGGCAGTCAAGTGAAACCTCACTCATGACGAGAGGTTGAATTGGGACTGCACAAAATGCAGTTTTTTTTTTTGTGGTCGAAAACAGGATTTTGCATTCATTCATTATACTAAACGAGCCTTACAAGTAATATGACCCATCTCTCTCTCTCTCTCTCTCTCTCTCTCTCTCTCTCTCTCTCGGCAGTCAGGTGAAACCTCACTCATAATGAGAGATCGAATTGGGACTTGCACAGAAGGCAGTAAACACGACCCATCTCTCTCTCTCTCTCTCTCTCTCTCTCTCTCTCTCTCTCTCTCTCTGATAAAATCAAAAGGATTGGATTGAACTAAAAGTAAGGTCTTTTCTTTTTTATTATTCAGACATGAGTTATCGCTGGCATCAAATTGCAGTGGAACTTTTGAATTTAGATCAATCTCATGGGCAAATGCACAAGGATTTTTCATTGAACCCCTTAATATTTGACGAATGTAGAGAGAGATACTTTGATGCTAGATACAGAGTTTCAGGATCCATCTATTAGAAGTAGAAGGGTCTTGATTTCACCTTAAATGAAAAGATGAAAACTACAATTGAATCAGTTGCAACGATAAACGGTGAATCTCCTGGGAGGGTGAGGTTGGCAAATGACAAAGAAGAGCATTGCGATGACCAGAGCTATCAGCAACCCTATAAGCATGCCTGTGGAGTCTGTATCTTCGCAGCATACTGCCATTTCCTTGTATCCTCGACGAGAGATGTCAGGATTTTTTACTACCAGCTACTTCAAATGAGAAAGCTGAATGTGAAGATTGAACTGACCTGTGATTCAAAAGTGAATGTGGGAGCATGGAGTGGCAAATTTTGCAGGTCTTTTGAGAGTTTTATCACCATGGAACACATGGGGAGCCCTATCCAAGTATCTGCACAGCCACAGATGAGTCGCCACGTCAATTCGCGGCGCTTCTTGTTTTGGTCTGTTTGCTGGGGACTCTGTGTACTGAGGCGTGGAAGACGGGCAATGGCAGGCGTTGCCCCCAGGCATGCGTGGAGCCTACTCCTCGTGGTGCTGCTACGGACGTTGATGGAGAGAATTCGGACGTGTGAACCTGTGTTGCCCCCAACGTGTAGGGCGGAGTCAAAAGCAGGAAAAATGAGCCTTGTCTTTTCTCAAGGCTGCATAACGTGGGCACAGCAGGAGACTCTGAGTTTGATTTCCTCTCGGAAGTCGCACGAGGGTCTTAACACGCTACCGGAAAAATTAGGCAGGCCAGTCGACCTCCTTCAATGGATGGGTGGACCGAGTCAAGATGACCATTTTGGTCGTAGAAAGCACGGGGTACAAAATGGGAACACTGAAACTGAGAGTAACAGCTATGGATGGGATGGGATGTGACCTCCGCGATTGACTGATGTTGTGTTTTCTCAAATTTCATAGTCACACAACCACCCCTTTACTCCGTTTCCACTCAAATTAATTTTATAATTAGAGTTGTCAGTTTTGAGGTGGGTAAATTTTAGATTGAAACTTAAAGCCTGCATTGTTAAGTCGGCTTACTAATCCCAGAACCATTGGGGATATTTTTTTGGTTTCATTTTATTGAATATATAAATGCATCATGTCAGATATGAATGGAATTTTTTCAACTTGAGGATATAAGACTGAATTGATAAAAAAAATAAAAAAATAAAAAGAGCGAAAGAACTTAAGTAAGGTTAGGGGTAAATTGGCTTAAAACCCAACTAGCGAAGGTTAATTTCCAATTTCTAGAATGAGAAACCGGATCGATTCCCATTTGAACTAGCCGGGTAAGGCCAATATGGGTTGGTTCTCGAGTTGAACCTGCCCACAGGTTCACCTCTATCGATTTGTATATCCTCTTTGTTGTGGGTGGCTTTGGGATAATATTTATACGGAACAGGGAATTATTCCTCAGTCGGGAACTTAAAGAAATGGAGGGTTACTTGCGGATGAGGCTCGGGAATAAGCATCTGGATTTGCCTTCAAAAGTCCAAATGGGGGACCTGGTGCCTCGCTTTTCTTTCTGTAGGCCTGAAGGAAGCTTTTGTATCCTTCCTCCTCTTTTCAATTTCATCCTTTATTAATTACTCGGGAATCCCTTTGACATTCCAACCAATCACATCTCCCCATCACGCATTTAATTCCCAGTTTCCACCAATACCTAGCGCCCTCTTCTCCTCCTCCTAGCCTTTTCTTTCCCCCACCCACTCGACCCTTCTTTTCTTTTCCATCTCTTTTCCTCGACGCCCCTTCCGCTTTCCCTAACCACTGCGACCCCATCTCCTCGCATCGGAGAAGAAAAATTCCGCAGGGGAAATTGTTCCTTTCCAAAGGGTTTTTGACTAGAACAACATTCTCTTTGCGGAATCGTCTTCTAAGTCGTTCACAAAAGTGTCGGGGTCTGAAAGTTTGAACACCGTGGTGTACGTGAAAAGTCTTGAGGAGAAAGGAAAAATATGCAGCGGGAAGAACGCATGTCACGCTCTCGGGACGGTAGGTAAACGTCATTGTGCATCAGATCACACGATCGACAAAGGCGAAAATTCACCTTAAATGAGCACTTAATTCTCTCAACAAACAAGGGATTTGTCACTGGAGCGGTCGCCTCCTCATCCCCGTTGGCAAAGCCCGTAATGGGGAGGGAGTCACGAGGATCGACCGGGGAACCAATTCCTTGGCATCTTGCTCGATTCGTTTGGACATAGTCTCCATCAATCAATTAAGATCATATAATTAAATAAGATAATGAACTACTCTTTAGATAAGCATCGCTGGGAAAAAAAAAGTGAAAAAAACATATATAAAAAAAGAAACGAGAGTAGGGGCCCCGCGAGTTCAATTGGCTGCTAGGGGCAGAGGAGTCAAGATGGGGAGCCGATGCTGTTGAATTTGGGCCCAAGACATTACTCAGACTTTTCTTTCCATGCTGTTGACTTTTCAGGGAAGGTCCCATGGGCCCTATGACCCAACTGACCACTCACCAGTCACCACCATTTCTACTCCTCCAGCTTGAAAAAAAACAAAAAAAAAAAGGTGCCATGGCCTAACGATACCCCCCTGAGTTTATCTATATGGAGATTTCTGGATAATCTCAACGCAATGCCACCAACCGGATAGCAAGATCATCCTCTTTGCTTTTTATCACATCAAACCCATACTGAGATGGCAATTTCTTTACGTCTGTACATCGAGCAATGCTAAATTTATCCAAATTTACATGGTAAATTGGCTACAGTAGTACAGCAGGCAGATGATAGGTAGATCTTTATAAGAATTGATTTAATGCCCAATAAGAGTCTACCACATACCAGGATATCACCAATTTCCCAATATTGGAGGTATTTGTAGATACCAGTCAAATTAAAAAATAAAAATACGGAACAACATTTAAAGTTTTAGGTAAAAGTCATCAAAAACCCCAATATTTGTGACACATTTATCCTAAGTTTAAAAATTCCAAACTTATACCAATATGACACATTTACTTTTAGCTTATATTGTCAGTATCATATAAAAGTTTAGGATTTTTTTCTGTCATGGAAAATCATAATAAACAAATTTGATGTTTTTGATATTATAAAAATAATTTAAAGTTCGGGTCATTTTTTTTTTTTTTTGTGGCTTTTCTCCCAAATATTTACGGACTCAAAATGTGCACGGCCGTATTTTCGGTTGCCGTGGCAGTTTGGATATATTGCGCCAACTCCATGACCCGTTTCCAAAACGGCGCGGGGACTGATGCTCTGTTGTCTTCAACCTCCTCTGCTCTCGCAGTTCCACGCTTTCGCGGGAGCCAGCTCTGTATCTGTCTCTCTCTGCTTCGACATGCATATATATATATATATATATACACACACATATACGCACAGCACACGCGCGGCGCATACAGTATAATTCGGACGTAAAACCCATCAACGTTTTCCCTCGAAGATGATGAACAAGGGGAAGTAGCTAGCTAAGCTCGCTGGCCTCGCTGGAGTGCCGACCGAAGCACCTCCGAGTCTTCCTCCTCCCCTCCACCGCGTGCTGCGGTGGCTGACCGCATGATACCAGATGGGTTGCATCCCCACCATCATCTCCGACGGCCGCCGCCGCTCCGCCGCCCCCGACAAACGCCGCCCCCGCCCTCGCCGGAGCTCGAGCGAGGGGGAGGCGCCGCCCCACGCCACCGCCGCTGGCTCTGAGGGGGGTGAGTCCGCCCGCGGTGCTCCGGGGAAGGAGAGGCCGGAGCCGGCGCCGCGTTTCGTCGTCAGGAGCCCGCAGGGCTGGCCGCCGTGGCTGGTCGCCGCGGTGGGGCATGCCATTGGCGAGTTCGTCCCTCGCTGCGCCGATAGCTTCCGGAAGCTCGCCAAGGTACCTGTACCGCCGGCGGCGTGCTCTTCTTCGATTGTTTTGGCGCTTAGCGTTCTTTGCTCTGACGGTTGAATCGTGTGGTAGATTGGGGAAGGCACGTACAGCAACGTGTACAAGGCGAGGGATCTGGTGACGGGGAAGACGGTGGCGCTGAAGAAGGTCAGGTTCGATAATCTGGAGGCGGAGAGCATCAAGTTCATGGCGCGGGAGATTCTGGTGTTGACGAGGCTCAACCACCCTAACGTGATCAAGCTCGAGGGGCCGGTCACTTCGCGCATGTCGTCGGGCCTTTACTTGGCTTTCGAGTACATGGAACATGATCTCTCTGGAATCGCGGCCCGCCAGAATGGCAAGTTCACTGAGCCTCAGGTGACCTCCTTTTTCTCCAAACCTGTCCGCCTTTCTTTCTTACTTCCTGGTTGCGTATTCTTGTGTGGGTCTGTTGATGCGCCGCGGTTGTTTGAAATCATCCTTGGATTCCGATTTCGTTGTGGAAAACTGGGGATTGATCAGATGGCGGGTTTTCTCTGTTCTCTACAGTTGTTGCTTTGGTCGCGTTATACAGCTCTAGCTCTGCTTTCTCGAGGGGGCTTTCGTGGTGATATGAGCTTTTGGTTATACACTTGACGGCCAATTCAGTGTATAATTTGTCATGGCAACGGTTAAACTATGTGTTGGGCAGAGAATTAGAGTGATAGATACGAGTAAGAGTTGAATTAGAATTTTGGGAATTTAATTTAGATGTGAATGTTCAGTAAAGACTGAAGAGAGGGGTTTGGAGACTGTCAAATTATCAAAATAGTAAATTTGCGGAATTTAGGAAGGATGCCTATTTGACTTGTGAATGTCTAGTAAAATCCTGCGCCTAAGGCGCACAGAGGTGACTTGCAAATCCTACTCAAGTTTTGGATGTTAGAAAGGATCTGTACTTCATACTGACCAACCAGATCAACAGTCCGCATACTCTCTAAATCTCGAGGCTCCATCTGCGAGCTTGTTTTGCCAAAAGATAAGTTCTCTACATGCTTCTGCAATTCCGGTGCAAGCTCGCACAATCTAAATGGGGTTATTCTTTGTTGGTTTCTCGTCCATTTTTTTTTTATTTTTTCCATTTGCAATACTTGCTCAAGGAGCTGAGCATATTGGTCTCAAAAATAAGAATCATCTTTTGTTCTGGTCGTTGGAGATTTTTTAGGGGTGATGAGGTATATCGATGGAGATTCACTGCATGCATATGAACTTCTCAAACATGCCAAACCGTAAAATTTCATTCAAATATTCACATGTTCAGGAATATGATTGTTAATATGGCAAAAAAGAGGGTCGCTTGATTTTTCAATAGCTTTTTAGGCTGTGCACGAGCAATGAGGTTCATCGCACTCTTCACATGTTAATCAGTTTCACCTGCAGAACTCATGGAAAGTCAGTGCTAAATGGAATTGTTTGGTCTCTAGTCTGTTTGTCTTAAAGATATGATAATATTGTCTCTTTCCTTTTGTTTTCGGAGTTCACTGGACTTCAAAACATCCATGATTTGACATGGTGAAATCTCAAGTTTTCTTTCAGTCTTCTTTGGGTTATCTAAAATATGAACTCCTGTCCTCTCCAAAATATGTGATCAGGTCAAATGTTTTATGAGGCAGCTGTTGTCAGGGCTTGAGCATTGCCATAATCATGATGTCCTGCACCGTGATATTAAGTGCTCCAATTTACTTATTGACAATGAAGGAAACCTGAAAATAGCTGATTTTGGACTGGCCACATTCTATGATCCTGAGCGCAAGCAAGTTATGACCAATAGAGTCGTTACACTATGGTACCGAGCACCGGAGCTTTTGCTTGGGGCCACCAGCTATGGAATTGGCATTGACCTCTGGAGTGCAGGCTGCATTTTGGCAGAGTTACTGTATGGAAAGCCGATTATGCCAGGACGGACAGAGGTACTTTTGAGGCCTTACTTCTTATAATAGTATCCTGGTGGCATGGTCATGTCAGTAAATATAAACAGAAAATTCTTTCCCAAGTGATAACCATGGGTAGGGAAGTCATCTGTGTCAATCAATAGGTTCTGTAACACAGTCTAGGCTCTATTTTCCATATGTATCCTCAGTTGGCTGGTTGCTCACGTATTGTCTATATTCCAATGGAATAGTTTGCTTTGCTTGCTTTGCCTCAAGGCTGAAGCTTTTGAATGCTGACTTGCATTTGATTTTTTCTCTCTTTCTTAGGTAGAGCAACTGCATAAGATTTTCAAATTATGTGGCTCACCATCTGAAGCATATTGGAACAAATTCAAATTGCCAAATGCCAATATTTTCAAGCCGCCACAGCCTTATGCTCGTTGTATAGCAGAAACATTCAAGGACTTTCCACCATCTGCTCTGCCTCTCCTTGAGACTCTGCTTTCGATAGACCCTGATGAACGGGGCACCGCCACAACAGCACTAAATAGTGAAGTAAGTTATGGTAACTCAATCTGTTGAATAGAGCAGCCTAGTGTTCTGTACTTGATGGAATGAATAATGAATAGATTGCAAGAGTGTTCTTGAAGCAAAGACATGTAATATGACTCCAAACTCGCAACTAGTTTCAGTTGGTTCTTTCCTCTCGGAAGATGAAAACAGTTTGTGAAGCCGGAGATTTTTCCTGAAACAAAATTATTCATGAAAAAAATAATAAAACCGTGCCATTTTTTTTTTTTATGTACTTTGCATGCCCTTCTTTTTCATTTTTTTTCTCAATTTCTATGATTTTCAAGAATGATATCAGGGCAAGCATAACGCAGTACTTTCTTACCTGAAGCACTATCACATGTACATGGTCCAAGCTAAGAAATTTATTAGTGGGCTAGGTGACAATCCTCCTTTGGGCTAATTCATAGAAGTTTAACTTAGTTCACTTCCCTGCGTAGTTCTTTGCTGCTGAACCTCATGCATGTGAACCATCAAGCCTGCCAAAGTATCCCCCAAGTAAAGAGATGGATCTAAAGTTGATCAAGGAAAAGACGAGAAGGTTGGTATTCTTTCATTCCATATTTCTCTCTGCCTAAGCTATTGATGACCATGTTTTTAAAATGAGGTTTCCTTTTCATGTTCAAAGAGATTCAAGCAAGAGACCCAGTGCAATCCATGGTTCCAGAAGAGATGGAATTCATGATCGAGCTGGGAGGGTAATTCCAGCTCCAGAAGCCACTGCAGAGAATCAGGCAACTCTCCATGTACGTGATGCGAATTCTTCATTTAATGTTCATGTATATTCTCGAATGTGCTGCTGTTGTATGATCCAACAGCAAACGTCATTTACAACTGGAAGTCTGGAACTTCATTTGCATTGTTTGAATATCCTAGGACTTTTAACTCCTTAAACAACATGTGCATTTTCCCACTCATGCCCTTGCACCATGTAGTCAGTATCAGTTTTCCTTTGCATTCACTGCGTTGAACTGTTTCCTGACTTGGAGCTCAGTATGAAGGTTAATACACTGATACTTGCCCAATCCAGAATTGCTATTTCAGTGAGACCAAAGTCACCAAACATATAACACGTTCTTTGTTTGGCACTTTGCATTCTTTTGTTACTGTTTAGTATAGGGAAACTGTCGCTGCTATATGGAAAATGCAAAACGGACCCAAACCATTGGATGGCACTTGTCTTCAGGGTCGTCTCCTTAACTGTCTGTTGTAAATCTGCAGAGGCCGAGAGCTATGAAGAAAGCCAACCCCATGAGCAGAAGCGAGAAATTCCCACCAGCCCATATGGATGGAGTGGTTGGATCTTCTGCTAACGCATGGCTATCTGGTCCAGCATCAAATGCCGCACCTGATTCCCGTCGACACCGTTCACTTAATCAGAACCCATCAAGTTCAGTTGGAAAGGCTTCAACTGGATCCTCCACAACCCAGGAAACGTTGAAGGTGGCTCCCGAGTTGTTGCAGGTGGGAAGCTCATCCTCGCATCCATGCCATCGGATGCTTGTTTATGGATCCAATCTCACGATCAGAAGTAAATAGTTGGTGCCTCTGGCTCTGGATGCTTTCTGTAAATGGGAAAAGAAGAGCAGCACACAGACTCGATAATCTTTTTGTTGGCTAGGATCCTTTAGATTCTTTTTCCCCACACAAGTTCTGTATCTTTTTTCAGAGAGTAACCATTTGTTGTACAAAAGAATAAAGCTTCTGCATTGTCAATGTCAACCTATTCCTTCTGTTATCCTTTTCCCTGTTTCTTTTCCATGACGGAGCTTTTGTCCATAGCACTATGAACTATAACCCTGTGATGATGTAGCTAAGCTAACAACGATGGCGGTGAAGATATTGAACACCACGCTCAGTACATTACAAATTATTCAGACAGGAAACAAATTTTCTCAACCCCATCGAATGGATTTGCTGTTAACATGAAATGTTCTCAACTCGATTAATCTGATCAGTTCCAAATCACCTTCAGAAGCCACTGCAAATGCATCACCTTCACCAGCCTAAATCTGTAAATAAATGTGCACTGCTCACCGATTCAGAGAATTATTTGAAAACAACGCTTGAACTAAACATGTGGAAACAAGATGATCCAACTGATATCAGTGTGGGACCACGAGAATCGATTTTCTAGACTACCCATTGACAGATATTAATTTAAGGGATAAGTGCACTGAAATGAAAATCTTAAAATTAATTGTGAAAATCAAACCGCATTTTAAACTTTTATGTCCCGGAATTTCAAGCATATCAGGTTTTGGTGACCACAATATCAACAAGATATGAGGATACAGCTGTTGCTTAGATATATGTATATATATATATGTATGTCTGTCTGTCTGTCTAAGTGTTTATTTTATTTTAACAAAAATCCGATGCATTCCTTTTTCATCAGGAGACTTCATTTGGAAAAAAAAATGCAACTCTTCCATCGAGGAAGTGAGTGCGAAATTACGAGGATTATCAAATAACTTGGAACAGGCAGCTTTTTCAATGGAATCCCAATCCCCATATTGGATAAAGAGTATAAAGAGGCTTTATTTATAAGTGACGGCACCTAAATGCATCCAGCATTAATGTCCCAACTCGAACACTAAAGAAAAATCACGAAAAGGGGCAGCAAATATATTTCTTTACAGATGGAAGGTGTTTACCAGCTAAATTGCTTCTCTTTTTTCTTTTTTTTTTTTAAATTGGTCGAAAGCTAAAATGCTTATGGAGGGTAGCTTCCGAGTGAATTGGGTCAGCTTTAGGAGTTTGGAAGTGCCTTGCTGCTCGCCCCACCAGTTGACTTTGACTTCTTAGAGCTTTTATATTCGAAGGAGCGTCCAGAGCTAATCTTTCTTCTTGTCATTTTCTTTCTAATAAATCCTAATATACTCCGGCCCAGGTTGATTCAGACATTATTCATCTCATTCCATAGGCAAGATCAGACTATATTGTTGTAGCATAGTCCACGGAGCCCTGTCATTTGAAGAAGTGCCATTGAGTTATTGTTTTATCATTAAAGCCTATTTCCCTCCGCTTCTCAACTTGATCATCACAGTCCAACTACACAGGCCAGTAACTCTTTTTGAAAACAAAGGCGACCACATCAGCTGTTTGATGTTTTTTTTTTATTTTTCCTCAACCTTCTACTGTATTCGAATTTTTTTTATCCAAACTCAAGTTAACTTAATTACTTTGAATTTAAGGAGATGTTAGGGATAATTAGAATAATTCTCTAATATTTTTTTTTCTATATTAGAGAAAATTAGGATATTTTCGTTGGTTTTTTTTATCTCTCAATATCTTCCTTTAATTGTGCATAACTTGATATGTTTGTTATCTTATATAATCATCTCACCAAGCCTATAATTAGGCTGATTTAATCTCCATCAACACATATAGAAATATATTGCTATTCCATATTTCTCCCTTCCACGTAATATTCCTTATCTGGACCTAACACTCGAACACTAGCCACGGGGTATAGCTAGTCAATCTAAACATTCTTGATCGAACAAATTAGAGTCATGTTCATACAATAAATTAATTCGATCTGTGCAATTCCATCGAGTGTAATTCTCATTAGTTAAATAAGTCTTAGCAAAAGTGAAGACTGACCAATGGCCTAACGGATTCTTCCGTATGGCAGATACATCCTATCAATTCCAAACATTGATGAAGATGTAAGTTGGAAGAAACCCGTTGGGGCAAACTCGTTCCATCAACCAAACACAACCACATAATCGAATGTCACCATCATGTATCTCAACCTTAAAACTGTGATAAGTCATCAAGTCCACCGATCATCACCGATCATCATCAATGCTAAACGTACTAGGACTACACCTACCACGAGAAGATGCACTAAAACAGAAGAGGGAAAAGAACCACTTACCACAAGATAGCTTGCTCCTCTGATCTAAGCCATTAAGAACAAGGGTGCTTCACACTCCTCATTGTGTGCTCACATGAACTGGTGCATTTCAGTTCTCAAACAACTACAACCAGAGCAACCAGCATAAAAATATGACAGGAACATTACTCCAATTTAATCAAAAGCACGCCAAGAGGAACTGGGACCGAACAACAACTTGAAATGCATAAAAATATGACAGGAACATTGAGTTTCAAGGGAGCACGCACGTCCAATTTAATCAAAAGCACAGGGGGCAGCAGGATTCCGTTTTTCTGAAGAGGAACTGGGACACATTCGAGAGAACATCAGACACCTTAATAATGATTTCTGAAATATGGGAGTCGCATTTTGATTAATATGAGCGTTTTCCATGTACTATATACATAAGAGTTGACTCTACACTCAGATGCCGATTGCAACTGCAACACACAGCACTATGGAGAAATGGACCATCATTGTTAACTTCAGCATCCACCACTGGCTGGCTCAATGGAGCTCAGGAGCCCGTTACCTCTCAGCTGCATGCAGTGCTCTTCTGCATCTGCTTGAGTACATATAATCACGACTGAGAGGCCATTGTAATGTGCCTCCTGCATGATGTTCACGGCATTATCTAGCGTCATTCCAGGGATAACCTTCATGAGAACTTGGACAACATACTCCCTCTTGTTGAAATTATCGTTGTGCAACATCACACGGTATGGAGGGGCTGTTTTCCTGGATTTTCTGAGACACATACAAACATGATGTTTACACGTATCCTAGCTGCTCTAAATTCATCCATCAAAAGGAGGGAGTGGAAAAAAAGAAAAGACGAAAAAGAAACTGCACACTCATTTGTTAGTGACATCAGAGACACCATACCGCTTGCTTATAACAGTCGCCCAGTATTCTATTCATTGTACTGTGTCCTTAATAGCACCCATAATTTCAACTGCATTTTGTTTTCCGACAAAAAAAGGGGAACCATTGCATCTTTCTTTAGCCATGATGCTAGAAGCGGAAGTCATGCTTGAACAAAAATTAGTATTTCATCAGAGAATGAACAAGGGCATATACACAGTGCAGGTCAAGCACAGATGCAATCAAATATAAAAAGACTTGTCCTAACACCCAGTCCTTTATTCAACTAGGCAGAAAACCCAATGATCCATAGTCTAAATGGTGCAGAGTAGAGTAGGCCAGGGGAGTTTCTACCCATTAATTGCCATACAATAGCGACTATAGCTCAACCCAGAGATCGAGGACAGCAAATTGCTAGACAATTTAACAGGAAAATGGTGAGGATACTATTCTGTTGTGGAATGGTACAGACATGAGCTGGGCTCTAGATTATGGAGAAGCTCCAAAGGCATTTCAGTGTCTATACCTCACATCAAATTCAGACTCCCGACCAGGTGTTGTCTCTATGGTTGGCCTCTCCAACAACCCACCACCCTTTCCTAATGCAGTGGTGGACATTGTCGTTAAACTGCTTCTGTAAGAGCATTGTTTATTAAAGTAATGTTTATCCCCTGCCAGAGTCATAAGAATCATAATATAGAAATATAAGAAGCACTGTGGAAGATGTACAGTGAAAAATAAAGGACCTACTGAAGGTAAATATGCCATAACCACAAACAAACAAAATCAAAGAGACGCACAAATGACTGCTGATGCAGGACACATTCACCATATTGGAGTGACTAGATTGAAGAAAAATGCAGCAAGAAGAGCATGCATGGCTCCCGCCACCTATATGCAAACTACACTTATATGCAGATTAAGAAACAAAACTTCTATTTTGGAACATAATTGATTAATGCAAATTGTCAGCATATTAGAAAGAAAAATCAAAAAATGCCTTGCAGACTAATTATACGCTACACCCACTCCAATCTCAAACAAAGCATGAACCAGTTACAAGCATAACCAACTACAATCTTCCATCATGGACTACACATTCAGCCACTTGCACCAACTCCAGACCATTTGCAGTCACGTTAGAAAGCGGTTAATCAGATGAAAATCCCAATTAGCTGGGTACGAGTAACCAATCACATCAAAGTCCTCCAATCTCGAGCATCTTCGATGTGGAGCAAAGTCGAGGAAACAACTAATAAGCTTCCCATCTTTGCCCAACGCGTCAAAGTGGACCAATGCCACTTCCCCTCCAAGCTTTCATTTCAAAGTCTTGACCAAATTAACTCATGGGCAGCAGCACTAGACTCCGAGCTCCACCAATAATCATCGCGTAAAATTTGCCAACCCGCCCACCAGTCACCACCAACAATGCCGCCATACAATCTTATGATTCCGTGACCAAGGGTCCCCAGTTATCTCCAAAGAAACGACAGAAAAGCTCGACAATTCGCTCGACCCAAGAACCACAGGCAGAGCAACATCCTCGTCCACCCCGAGCCAAACAAAACATCTCCGGCAAACAAGATTACCCGACCCAACGAAAGACCCAAGACGCCCGACCCGAATCTGCAAGAAAGTCCTCTCGGGTCGCGGAACCAACATTCCCGACCGATACGAGAACACCCAATTCGAAATAAATAAATAAAAAAACCAAGAACGAGTTCACCGAACGAAAAAAAAGATCGAGGAACACGCAAGACGCCACGCGAATCGAACGCAAGAATCGCGGAGCCACGCATCGAAGACGCCGCTACGCACGCAGTGATTACCCGACTTGCTGAAGACGTGGTGCGGGGAGAGAGCGACCCGACCGCAGATTGCAGTCTCCATTGCAATTCCCGGAGATGTCTTCCTCTCTCTCTCTCTCTCTCTGCCCTTCTCCTCTGCGATATTTTCTAGTGAGCTTAGCAGCAAATTAATTGGGGAAAATTTTTTTGGCGGAAAAGAAAAGTCACTTGGGACTATTTTTGTGGTGTCGAGGGGACGGAAAAACGGGTGCTTGGGAAAACGCGAGTTCGTTTGAATCGTCGCGATGCCGACACGTCGCTCGCCGGACCAGAGCCTTTGAAAAATACCCTGAGCTTGCGTATATATTTTTTTGTATATATCTTCGGTCGAGCTTGGGCCTCGTAGGACGACTCGTCGTTATTGCAATGACCCGATTCTCGTGAGTCCGAGTCCGGCTCGCCCGAGTTTAGGACCGGCTTTCAACCTTTTTTTTTTTTTTTTTTTTTCTATATTTGCGATTAATTTAACAAAAAAATTATTTTGATTTGAATTATGAAGTTATATGTGAATTTATGTGTCGATTTCATGTACTGGGGATGTTAAAATTGAAAAAACACCCGATGCACATTGCGCCGCAACAATTGAAAAGGATAAAAAGTTGAAAGTGAAATTCACATAAAATAGATTAATTTTGTCACGTATGAGATGTTGTTTTTTATAAATTCAGTGAAATTTACATAATTCGATAACTCATATAATGGAGAAATACTTGTGTTGGTACAGCAACACCATCGCATCAAATTTGATTCGCAGCAATAGCTTATCCACCAAATCGGATATGTTGTGATTGGATAATATAACAAATAGGTTCTATTTGAGCATTTTATGTTTCTACCTTATTCACCGTATTCTATTCAATTTTTTTAGGTCAAACACTAGTGGTACGCTGTTGGAATGACTAGTATTCGACATCTTAATCCAAAGGGATTGTCCAAAGTGCTTGATTTTGTGGCGATAAATCTCCTGTTCTCCAATCGCAACATTCCCTATGCATGTCCACTATCAGGTGGGTAGGTGCTTGGCCATAGTGATCATGTGATGATGGTACATGATGAAGTAAGCCAATCGAAAGTGAGAGATTTTAAAATTCACACAAAATTGATTAAGATGCATTATTATGCAATCCATGTGATTGATTGAGTCTACTACCATAAGCGATCATTGTGCCGGATCCATAAAACACTTTGTCCCCCTTTTGAGTAAAGGTTTGCCCGGAAGACATGAACGAGATTTGTTTGAATTCACAATGACTAATCTCTCTCAATAGGTGTGGATGTTCATTAATATTATGCATGATAAATTATCATTTAATTAATTTGACTCAAACTCATAAATAAATAATTAAAAAAAAAAAGAGTCTAGAATAAATTTATGCTAAAAATATTAATTCACTATTTGTTAATATCATTCATTTTTTTAATTTGATAAATTCAATTCCATTCCAATAATCCATAAAACTTAGAGAAAAAAATAAATAATCCACATTCTAGATTCGCATGTCAAAGCACATCGGAAGAGAAGAGAAAAAATCAAACTTAATGATAAATTGTACATCTCAAGAAATGAAAACAAAAGAGAAAAGAATACTATATTTTTCTTATTTCCCTTTTATTATTTTTATTTTTTACATATTTACATATTAATTTTTTTTTTTTTTTAATTAACCCTATGTATGTCGGAATTCCGAACTCATATATAAGAGTTCCAAACTCTAGTATCGTAGATTGTTAGGAAAATTGACTAAGTACCGGTTTTTTCAATATGTGTTGACGTAATATTGAAAAGTGTCAAAAACGTGTCGGAGTATTCAACACGATATAAAGGTCTCGGAGATTATTGGTGCTTCATGGGAGTACACCATCGCTTCATATGCGCGATGCAATTTATGTTACATGATAATTAAATATGAAGTTTCTCATCAAGTGAAAAAAAGAAAAAAAATACCGTGTAGTTTTAAAATTTATATTACATTTTTAGACATAGTGCGTATCTCGCAATTCTAATTTTTATTTTACGCGAAATACTTCAAACTTTTGAAAATACGATCAATGATTCATGTAACGACTCCAACCGCTATTTAAAGGAAATTTCGAGAATCCGCCATAAAAGCAAAGCTCTTTACCTGGCAGTTTCCAACCGCCAATTCTTAATCCGTTTCATCCAAGGCGGTGCACCGGTCACTGCACAGTGCACAGTAGTCCACCCCCTCCTCCTCCTCCTCCTCCTTCCTCGCTTCGGAGATCGCGATGGGCTTCGCAGCTCCTTCTCGCCCTCCTCGTTCTGCTTCTTCTTCGTGGCTCTGCGCGCGCCCGCCTCTGTCCGCCGGACTCTCCCCGAGTCATCTCTCCGCGACGCCGGCGTCCTCCCCGTTCTCGCGCAAATCCGCCGCGCTCCGCTGCTCCGGCCACTCCACGGAGCCCTCGTCCTCGCCGCCCCCGCCGCCCGCTCGCTCCTACGGCCGCCGATGGTACAATCCCCTCGCGCCGGAGGACCGGCCGTCGCCGGAGATCGTCCGCAGCTGGATCGAGGCCGATCGGCCGCTCGCTTCTCAAGGTGTGTCGTTTTGCCGAGATTCTCGGCCGGCTTCTTTTTTGTTCGGAGAGGTTCGTCGGCTCGGTTTTTTTTTTTTTTTTTTGGTCGAAAGGCTCGGTTGTTGACTTAGCAGATGTTCGCGATTGTTTAACTGCTGAACGAGGATGTAAATGGCGGAATGATTTGTTTAGTGCGTCTCTTCTTTGATGCGGATGAGAGCGATATCCCAAGTCGGACAATCGCAGTCTTAACGTGGAAAGATTAGGTCACGTCTCACCTCCCGTTGTTTGTGATAATTGGCCATACGTAAGCGAGTGCTATTTTAAGCAAGTGTTGTTGAATGTGGAGTTCCAAATGATTTGCTAGTTCCTCAGATTGCGGTATATACTGAGTATAACTCACTCAATCCCCAATCTAGTGTCCTGGAATGGTTTATAGGCAGGTTATATAGATGAGATTATTCCGCGGTGCCGTCAATTTTGGTTTAATTTATATCTTCGTGTGATTTTATGGTTCGTTACGTATATAAGAGGTTGATTGCCATTGGTGTTCCGTGTGTTTGTTTCAGCGAAATTTACCATGGTTTCTTACAACATTCTGGGAGATAAAAATGCTTCAAAGCACAGAGATCTATATACAAATATTCCTCCTCTATACATGAAATGGGAACGGCGTAAACGTGTTATATGCGAAGAGCTGATTGGATGGAATCCAGACATTATCTGCTTGCAGGTATATTTTCTGATCTTTCCTCAGGTATTAGTGCTAACTCTGGTGGCATAACATTTAGAACAGAAGGAGACTGATCGGTGCTTGCTTGATTGTAGGAGGTGGACAAGTATTTCGAGCTCTCGAAAATTCTAGAGAAAGCAGGATATATTGGTTCTTATAAGGTCGTTGTTTTCCCAAGATTTAATTGCCTAACTATATAATTGGCTAAAGGCATCCAGAGCTTACCTATTAAGAAATGGCAGAGACGCACTGGAGATGCTGTTGATGGTTGTGCTATATTTTGGAAAGCAAACGAGTGAGTTGAACACCGGCGAGGCATGAGTTACCAACCTCCCTACAAAGCTGTATTGACTAACTGCAATTGTCTGAAATTTTCTAATTAGGTTTTCGCTATTAGAAGAAGAGAGCATCAAGTTTAAAGAACTTGGTCTTCGAGATAATGTAGCACAGCTTTCTGTCTTTCAGGTAGGCATCTAGATGGCGAAGCTTGAACAAGAGTTTACTGAAACTGACCTACATTTAACTTTGTCTACAAGATTAATTATGGCTCTTCTATTTATTCAGTACACCTATTCTGATTCTGATGATTTATCTATTGTTTTTTCCCCTTTTCAGTTCATACTCATTTGGATAAAAAACTGCTTTCTCTTCGCATCTCACTTCTTTTCCTGCAGGAAGGCGTGCAAAGCGGAGTCAAAGAAACTGCTTGTTGGCAATATCCATGTTCTCTATAACCCGAGTAGAGGAGATGTAAAGCTAGGACAAGTAAGTTCTCTCTACTGCAGACCTCCTCTGTGAGCAGTGAAGTGTTGTGACCTTGTTTTCTCTTGTATCTTACTAGATGGCTAAAATATTAAAGATGTGCATGTTGATGATTGACCTCTGTTGTTATGCTTAGAAGAGGAACCAAAGATCCTGGGAGTATTTAGCTAGGATATCTACGTTGCTACTAGTTTGTTAATTATTGTAGCTGCAATGACCTTATAAACTGGAAAGAATTCATATGATCCTAAGAGTGCGATTGTGGCTTCATGTCTTGGGGGGAGTTTGAAGTTTGTGGTGTGTAACAGATGAGTTACAGCTTGTCTATATAAAATAGATGGAAGACTGAGGAAACAAAATTTTTTGGATAAGATGGAGGATGAACACGTACAAAGAATGTCTTTACCATAAAAGGCCTTTCCAGTCTTGGTAATTTTGTTTTTTGGTTGAATTCTTAAATGTGGTGCAAAAAGCTGAAAAGTGGTGATTTGCCTGTGCATGCCTTTAGAACTTAAACAAATTAATATTTCGTTTGCTAGAATACATGATAAATGAAGTTCTAAATATCTAATGGTACTTATCTTAGCATTTTCTAACGGGAGTTTGTATCTCAAAATTCACAAATGCAATATGTGAATCTTTTATGTCATTTGAAAATGAGGTGGGGGAAGTGTCCCACAATACATTTGGTTAATTAGATGGCTATCCTAATCAATTTACAATTGCTTTTGCTAATTCAAATGTGAGGTATATTACATTTCAGATTCGTCACCTCTCCTCAAGGGCACATATTCTGTCAGAAAAATGGGGTAGTATTCCTGTTCTGCTTGCTGGCGATTTCAACACCACTCCACAGGTAGAAATCATACACAGTAATTTTATTGGTCCCTCAGTCAATTGGAATTCCTTCGGTTGTGATATTTTATTTGCTAATGCCAGAGTGCTATATACAAGTTCTTGTCAATGTCGAAGGTGAGCTTCTCCTCATTTATTCTGATCTTTGAGCTAATGATGTCATATTCTAAGTCTTGCTACCTTTTGAAATGAATTTGAAATTCATTGCAGCTGGATATCATGTCATATGACCGAAGGGAATTATCTGGCCAAAGAAGTTGTCATCCTGCTCAAGTTTTTGGTGAAAAGCAGGACTTAAGTAACTCTTTGTTTCTGATAGACAGGTATATCAATTTGGATTTGCTCTTTTGCTGCTTCTGGTCAAGCTTCAGCTTACATTGAATGTGTGAAAAGCTCCATTTTGCTTGTCTAGGAGTTCTACACTACATATCAATCTAAAAGAAAGTAGCTTGATTTCTCTTCCTACGCTATATATGGCTAGAAATATTATTTCATGTTTGTTAGATTTTCTATACTGAAATGCTGTTTATCATAGATTTTTGACATGTGGCTGGACTGACGAAGAAATCAAAACTGCTGGTGGTAATGCTAAAGGTGAGGTTGTTGCCCATCCATTGAATATTAAGAGCTCCTATGCCACAACGAGGGTATGTTCCTTATCTCTTAATTTTGCTGCAAAGGGCAATTTATGGTTTTCATCTACTCTCCAGAATGATGATAACTGATTATGAGGGGTTTTTCAAATTTGAATATTCTCAGGGATCGGCGAGAACAAGGGGCTCAAACGGTGAACCGCTTGCAACTTCATACCACTCAAAATTTTTTGGGACAGTTGACTATATATGGTATGTGATATAGGTTTAACTAAAAGATTAACCATAAGCAAAGTGAAGATGAAAAAGAAAGAGAGTTGAAGAAAATCATAAGTTTGACTGTATAAGTACCTCAATCTCTTTTCTCCTTATTAATGTTTAGACATATAACTTAGTAAAAGCTACAAACGATGTATGTATAGTATTATTACAAATTGGATGGAAAGAGGATATGGCATCAAGCAATTATATGTATGACGAACTACAGTTACAAATATCAGTTTGTATAAATAGTAGTACTAGTATATAATGGTATAGTCTGGTCTACCTTGGGTAAGAAAACCATCTTTATTAAGTAAATACCTTATCTCTTGAAATGTGAATTTTTGGCCTTTGATTCTCCCTAGAGAATCCATTGATTAGGCTAGGAAATGGAAATAAAATGGTGAATAAAAAATAGTCAAGAGTCTGAGAGCTGATTATATGTCACAGTAATAGCATTGCATTGACTGATGCAATTCTTAAGCACTTGGACTAGTCATCACCTCTATTGGAGGTTCATCTTTATGAAGCCGCCAGACCTTAAATTTCTAAGGTCTCAGCTGCAGAGGAGGCCTATTCCATAATGGCTGTGGCACTATTGGTTATATGAAATTTGTCTTGTTCATTCCCTTGTCTCAAACAGATCCATTTGGTAAAGTCGTGGTTGGACATTGAAATTATAGACATTTTTAGAAGAGATTTCTTCCTTTACTTTCAGTTCATTTATTCTCATTGACCCAAACAATGCTCAGCTAAAGGTGACAAGGTTCGTTATTTCCAAGCTAAAACTTGTATAGGACAATGGACTACATGATGAATCCCCCCCGACACACACACACACACCCGCACACACACTAAAACAGTTTGATGCTAAGTATTTGTAGAGAGTGGGCAGCAGGCGAGAGACTATCAATTAACCGTTTCTGTTGGTGCTTACTGCTCGGTACAGGTACTCAAAGGGTGTTGTACCAACAAGAGTTCTGGACACTCCCTCAGTTGGTGTTCTTCGGAGAACAGGTGGTCTGCCATGCAAAGTAAGGACTTTATTTAAGATTGTGATATTCATAGGGGTTGTTCAAGGAACATTGTTTGCAGTCTCATCCTTTCTGTAACTATTGGCAGATGATCTTCCTTAGTAAGATAAAAACATGCAAAGTTTCCATAGTGAAAGAAAACCAGACTATTTAGATCCATAGACAAGCAACAGAACTTGAACATTTTGGATCAACAGGAAAGCTAACAACACAGTCTTAAGTAAAAAATCTAAAGACAGATGAAAAAAAACTATTTAAAACTTATTGAAGAGCTATAGTTTTAAGGATTCAATTTGGATGATGCCCTGGTGATGGTTGGCTACTCAGTACTGTTCATCTGGACAAATTTCAAACCCTGAAGAATACCGCATCCGCACAAGTAGTCTTGACCGGTTGGTCTGCCTTCTACTCCATTTCTCTTAATCTTGAATTATAGAATTCAAGTAACAGTTTGCTAGTAGGCCACATATAAGATCAGTAAATTATCAAGGAATTTGTTCACCTAGTTCATAGGTAGTAGTTGCACGCATCTGTGTGCATTTTCCTATCAAATTGAAGTTCATTCTCGATTAGTCACCCCCTTAATTCCTGAGTTAATTTATGCTGAGACAAATTACCTTTCATTATATGGGCCAACCGTTTTCTTTTTGTGCAACGGAATATGAATTAATCGTGATCTTGCAGAAAGTGGGGAGCGATCATCTGGCCCTGGTATCAGAATTTGCCTTTACTCAAGACAGCGATGTGGATGAAGAGGACACACTTGTGGCAACATCCAATATGTAGCAATTGCACCCTGGAGGTAAAGCATTATGAAGTGCACCTTTGGATTCTTTTCTCGCGTAACCAGAGGTCTTGATACCTTGATGTGAGCCACTTGCTGGATCATGCGAGAAAGTCGGTTCATGAATATCTGCGCTCAGTTAAGTGTTTCCCTGGAGTTGATTCTGGTTGAGATTGATTTTTAGCTATCAATCGTCACACCTGACAGTCTTATAGACTACGATTCATCCTGAAGCCGAACATAAAATTGCTGTAGTTATATCTGCATCTTCCAAAGTTCTACATGTTTTCTCTATCGTTAACCATGTCCTGAACATGTGAGCTTCTTTTGCTGCTCATTGTCCAACATGCACCTGCACCCATGAATTTAGATGCTTAATCTTTGGCCAGGGTACATTGCAAACTTTTAGTAAGCCATGTATCGTGAGTGAATCTGATAACTTGCATGGATGGATAAAATGAGAAGCCAAGCTACTTACGCATTTAAAGAAACCTACTGAGGTTTTCCAATGGATCGCAATATAATTCAATATGAAAACTTGATTTGGATCTATGAGTTTTTGTCACTACTACTCTTTAACATTAGGGGACGATGACGGGCTTCCATTTGGGTTTCCATAAGAATTGAAACGTTTGTTTTAAGCAAGCATGGCGAATATCAGGGAACTCGATGAACATTTTACCTTGACTGTGAAGAGGAAAATTTTGGCCAATTTTTCTTATGGATGCCTCTTTAACTTCTGCAACCACCGCCGATGGCATTTAAATATCAACGAGTAGCGCAGCGTCACTTGGATTCTCTCTCTCTCTCCTTTTGTGAACTCGACTTTCACAGTTTGATCATTGACTTACTCTAAATGCGTGTTTGGTCGAATTGATTGGGAGAAGAGTAAGTTCAACCCGGTGGGAGAAGATTAACTTCAAAGAATCATATTTCTTGCTTTCACTACAATGGCAAGTTAACGTGAAGCGGAAACCTAGAATTGGAAATGGGTATTTTGACTATTGAATCCGGTATTTTCCAATCTTATCAATTTGTATTCCTTGAAGAGATGACGCGAGCGTTGGTTGTCCACTTATCTTGGATTGTCTTGCGTGTCGGGATGATTATGTTCCCAAATTTCCCTACTTTCCCAATAAACCGGGCACCTCAATTTTGACGTATCTTTTACTTGCTTTTCCCGCGTTCCTAAATTGTTTATTGTGGAAGAAGAAAATGTGGATGGCATCCCCTTTCGGTTTTGGCATCGCTTCTTTCGGCCGGCAGATCAGAGAAATGCCTCCTTCGGAAGCCGTCTCCACGTATCCACTCTCCCTCCCCATCTCAACCGTCCATCTGCCCTCGAGGGTCGCATCGCCACGCCAGCGCACGGGCGGCAATCTCCGCGACCAGTCCCGAGCCACTCGTCAGCCGACACGCTGGAGCTGGAAAGAACCCCGGAAAACGACGCTTATCCCCCCGCCCAATCAGAACCCCCCGCGCCGCGTCCCTGCATGTCCCCTCCCTTAAACGAGAAGTAAGCAGCCGACTTGCGACGTACGGCAAGCATCGCCGCTGCGATCCCACGCGCCTCCCTCTTCCGCCAATCGCCAGCTTCCCCCGGCCCCACCTTCTCTCTCCTGCCTGAAATCCCTGTCTTGGAAGTTAAAACTAAACTAATAAATGGATATTGCCATCATTGATCCATTGCACTCTCGTTTCAAGAATCTCTGCCTCTGGTGTGTACGCACATATTTATATATGCCATTCTCGTGGCGGTTGAAGAAGAAGTCGCAGTCGCAATCCCACCTCTCCTTCCCTTCGCTCGCTCGTAAATTCTTCACGAGACCAGGATCGCGAAGTTGGCGCGGGCTTCGGAACATGCAGCGGCTGGTCGACAACGTGCTCGCAATCACTAAAGAGTGAGTCGTTCTTCGCCATTTTTTCTCTCTCTCTCTCTCTCAGATTGGCGGTTCTTGTCTTTCCCCTTCTTCCCGTAGCTGTGGGTTTTTCGAGGTTTGACCCGAAAGCAATCGGGACCCAGAGGGAAATTTGCTGCGCACTCTGTGATCTTATGTCAAGCAACTGTTTTTCCACCAGTTGTGATCGATCTGCGATCATCAAAATCATGGGTTTGGGTTGTTTATTGGAGAGGAAGAAAGATTGAACTGATATGAGATTACGGGGTTCTTCCGTGCTGGAGTTTCTTTCCACTATGAAGAGCCCATTCCCTCTTCTCGGGTTATCTTAGATTCGTAGAAAGATAGATAGATATTTGAATGAAAATTGATTCGCGCCACTAAGGGAAGATGTTGTGATGAATGGTCGTGGCCATTAGATGATATTCTCCAGTGATTCTGGTCCTGGCGCAGCAATGTTCGTCCGTCTTGTCTTTGGACTCAGACAAAGAATCTTTACTCGAGTGTCGTCTGACAAATTCTCATATGGGTGACCGGGTTCTGCGTGAATTTGTTGTGAATTGCGAACATTTGCAGTTGGAGGCGTGGACTGATCGTGGGCGGACTGATCTTGGTCAACGGGATCGGTGTTGTAAGGTTTTGAGCGGAGCAGCATATGATTTTGAGGATATAACTTATCGCTCTTTAGTTTTGCAATTCCCGTTCTTTGCATCAGTCACTTATTTCTCGTCTTTGTTGGCTGATGACTTTTTAAGCATTGTCAGTTTCTGGTCATTGGTGAATTTTCATTGTGTATTATTGTATATAATGTTGGCTAAGCTGTGAAGCACCTCTTTTGTGATAAAACAATGAGCAATTCCTTTTCTGTTCCTCTTTAGTGCAGGTCAGTTAAAACAGTTACATATGAATCTTTGATTAATATAGTGAGGCTCATTAATGGGGTTTCGGCACTTCTGCTGACCATCTTGCCTGGGAAGGCTAATATTCTAGAAGGTGCTCATGGATGGGAGCTCAGGCCAACTTTTCGTGGACCTCGCTTTCCTCGATGGATGGAAACGTGAGTTTAGTTTATCTTGGTTTTTACTTATGCTTTGGTTGATTCATCGGCCTGCATGATGAGTCAATGAAATAGTTGGGAAATTAAATAAATTAATAAAAAGAAAAAAAGAAAAAGAAAAAGAAGGCACTTATTATGTGCTAGTATGTGCCAGGGTTTTATCATGCCCCTCTTATTTTTATCAGGCATTGCAGGCTTTTTTGTTTGTAGGAAAAATAACTGATGTAGGGTTTTAATCTAGTTTTCCAGTTGGATATTTTTAACTGTGAATATTATTTTCATCTTCACACTGCAGTTTGCTGATGCTGATGAACTTTCTCTGTGATTGGTTTTGTAATTGATCCAGTGGTGTATCTTCCTTCAATCAATTCATCCATGAACTCTCTGTGGATTCTGATGAATCTTCAAGCATTGATTACTCATCGGAGGAAGAATTTAGTGATGGCAACATATGTCCTCCTTCTCCATTGTCCCAAAGCTCACGTGTTTCAAGAGCTAGTTCTTTCAGCAGATATGATGGGAGAAGAATGGGTTGGATAAGGCTCATACTTTCATGGATTTTGCTACCAGCAAAGATTCTGTTGTCCATGGTATCTCATGTTTTCTATCCTTCCTACTCTAGTAGTGATGGGAATGCTTTGTTAACGGAAAGTGAGAAGCCTTCGCATGTAAGCTCTGTAAAAAAGTTGCACACTCTCAAAGATCACATCATACACCGCACCACTGACAGACGACGTGGAGTAATTGAGGTATGGTGAAGGGCACCATGGTTGATTCCTTATGAGATGGTCTGCTGTTTCAATTAGAGATGCTTCCCTCGTGCTCATCAGTTTAATTTATTTACACTGATTCAGGATCTTCATCTAGCCATCGAAATCTTTATAGAGGCTCTGTTTGATATTGTTCATAAGGCAGCATCCTGCCTTCTCTCACCGGTAGAAGTAATCGCAATATTGTGGAGATGGTTTTTTCCTTGTAGCATTGGCAGTGATGATATTGATGGCAGCAGGTTGGATGCCTCTGCTCCTGAGACTCAGCCAGCTGAAACTCAAAATGGAACTTCTTTTAATCATTCTCTAAATACAGATGCTCGGACATGTCAAGATGTCATAACTGAGCTCGGGTAATAGTTAAAAAGGCTGCTGGCTTTTTCTTTCTTTTCTCTTCTTGGCGGTTTTTTTTTTTTTTTTTTTTTGGGCACCCTCTCACCATGCCACCTGTTCAGGTACCCATATGAGGCAATTCATGTCATCACTTCTGATGGCTATGTGCTTCTTTTGGAAAGAATCCCTAGGTATATTTTACTTATTTTCTATTTCAGTTTGTGATCTTGTTGCAACTCTGGGTTTTTATGGGTCAACTTTTGCCACAGACGTGATTCCCGGAAGGCAGTTTATTTACAGCATGGCATATTGGATTCATCGATGGGGTAAGCACTGGGCAGTCATTATTAATGGTGGTTGTTTTCCTTCTTTGCTTGTAATGGTTCTATTTTTGTATAGTCTGTATTTTCCTGTGCCGGGTGGTCTGGAGTGCTTTATTCACAGATCGAAAGTTCATGTTTCTAGCAGTTTATGAATCATTTATGGCTTGGATTGATCTTCTTGTTGCTGTCCTTTCAAGTCATGGAATTACATCTTGCCCGAGTGTATTTTCTGACTCATCTTCTATTTTTCTTTCCAAAATATTTTAATTTTTACCATGTGCTCAATACCATGTTAGATGGGTATTCCTTGTTTGATGATTAGATGTATTATAGTCCTTTTTCCTGCTTTTCACTAGCGGATTTTCTTGGCCAGTTGGGTGTCCAATGGGGTCGTTGGTTCTCCAGCTTTTGCAGCCTTTGATCAAGGTACAAAAATTTTCTTCAAGGACTTGCAATATTTAGATCACCTCAATTTTTGGCCATGGGCAACCATTAGACATGATCTTCTGACTTATCTCAATATACTGCAGGATATGACGTTTTTCTGGGAAATTTCCGTGGTTTGGTTTCCCGTGAGCACAATGATAAGAATATTTCCTCACAACAGTAAGTGCACTATTTCTTGATACATTGTCAAAACTCCATTTTGCATTTATTGTGCAAAGTTTGTAGTCCTATCGATGAGTTTGAAATTAGCAAATAGCAATTAATGCAGATATTGGCGATATTCCATCAACGAGCATGGAACCGAGGACATTCCAGCTATGATAGAGAAGATTCACCAGGTTAAAACATCTGAACTGAAACTTAGCCAGCCGGAGATTGTGGAAGAGACAGACAACAATCAGCGCTTCCAACTTTGCGCTATTTGCCATAGCTTGGGTGGGGCTGCTATGCTAATGTATGTCGTCACACGACAGATTGAGGAGAAGCCCCATAGGCTCTCAAGATTGATTCTGCTATCACCTGCTGGATTTCATCATGACTCCAATTTAGTTTTCACCTTAGTGGAGTATATCTTCCTTACATTGGCTCCTATAATGGCTCCTCTTATACCTGCCTTCTACATTCCCACGAGGTTTTTCCGGATGCTGTTGAACAAATTGGCTCGGGACTTTCATAACTACCCTGCAGTTGGAGGAGTGGTTCAAACCCTAATGAGTTGCGTTGTTGGTGGAGACAGCTCAAATTGGGTTGGCGTGTTAGGCTTGCCTCACTACAACATGAATGACATGCCAGGTGTCTCCTTCAATGCGGTCCTTCACCTAGCACAAATGAAGCGTTCTGGGAAATTCAGAATGTATGATTATGGGAGTGCATCTACCAACTTAGAGGTTTATGGATCTCCAGAGCCATTAGATATAGGCGAGTACTACGGGTTCATCGATATACCAGTTGATTTAGTTGCTGGAAGGCACGACACCGTAATTAAGCCATCAATGGTTAGAAAGCATTACAGACTGATGAAGAAATCTGGCGTGAATGTTATATATAATGAGTTTGAGTATGCCCATTTGGATTTTACATTCTCTCATCATGAAGAACTCTTGGCTTTTGTTATGTCGCGAGTGCTGCTGGTGGATCCAGCTCCAAAGCGGCAATTAAGTGAAAAAGGCATGAAGTTAAAGAGGAAAGGGCAGTCTAGTAGCTAGTTCCGAGTCGGAAATTTTGGTTTTAGGATTCCCGGTCACATGTTTGTTGTATTATTAGGCACTTGTAATCTGTAGTGTTATATCAGTGTGAATAGTTGCATACAGTAGAAGCTACACATCACGGTGAGCTTCCATCTTGTCTGTCTGCGGGATTTTAGCCGCTTGGGATGGAATGCCTAGTGAAGATCTGTAACACACTTTATACTCTGTATAAACCAATGCCATTTGTGCCGTACCATCGTTTCCATCTTAAGATTTTGTTGTATGTTAAGAAGCCTTGATGCAGGATCAATTTTCAGAAAAGATTTTCTTCTCATCATCTGCATCGTGTGATCGAGGAGCTCCTTGCGTCGATTAGTCGAATTGGTTCTTTTGCTTTCAACTTTGATTATTATACGAAAGTACTACTTGTTTACACTTCGTTATTTAGTAGTTACAGAGGCAACTAGCATGTTTTGTTCTTTAAGGTGGTTTTGGAGCCCCTTTTGCTAAATGGAGATGCTAGTGCTGTTGAGAGAGAGAGAGAGAGAGAGGGGTGTTAATCACTTCTACTTTCCAAATTTGAGAGATTGTTGTATACACTACACAAGTACACAATAT
Organism: Eucalyptus grandis; assembly: GCF_016545825.1. NCBI lineage: Eukaryota > Viridiplantae > Streptophyta > Magnoliopsida > Myrtales > Myrtaceae > Eucalyptus > Eucalyptus grandis. The sequence continues at coordinate 32,833,145 of NC_052622.1, read as the reverse complement.
TTTGCTCCTGTGCAATGGTCAATTCTGTTCAGTTGGTAGTTGACTACTTGTAATTAGCTGGAAAGAAAATCATCCAGTTCAATGCTTCCCCTGGCTTGCGGTCATCAGCCTTCATAATCTGGCTGAACCGATTGTTTAAAATCAGCATCCATGATGACTCCATCCATAATATGCACAACAATCTCGCCCTTCCTTGTATCCAAACTTTCCGATTCGACTCCATTGACTATTATCCTTCCATTGACAGCCTTTGATATATACAGAGCATACCCAGACAACGAATCATAAGAGATCTCCTTGCCCACGGGCACTGTCTCCGAAGTAAGAACTCGCGGGACGGCAGAGAAACCGAGGACACGCGAAACAACCGCGTAGGTGTTGTTAATGTTCTCCGCAGCAAAACTTTCAGTCGCGTTCAGCTGCAGATCACGCCCGAATGCTTTCTCCGAAGGGACGAAAACAGTGAAGGCAAGGTCTTGTGGCAGCATTTCCACCATCATCTCCCCGAACGTCCCTAAACGCCGATTCTCGGAGAATTTCCCGGCTTTTGTAGTCCGGTGAGATCCCACGGCATCGTTACCGGATGACACCTCCGGAAGCCTGAGTGTCGAGAGAATCAGTACGAGAAAGCAACACAGCGAAACAACCGTGCACACGAAGGCAATCGAATTCTTCGCGAAGCGCCCTCTTCTCATCTTCGGAGCATCTCTATGTCCCGATCAGCCATTTTCCTCCTAGTCACGCCCTTAACTGGACATTTCAGAATCCCCCAAAATGCATAGGACGCAGTAGAAAGAAAACATCAACCAAGGTACAATTGAATGCAGAAAGTGATGATTCCGCTCTGCGGTATACGCTCTATCAGAGAACCAACCCTTCAAATTCTTAAACAGCCTGAAGCTGTCGGTTTGTCTCTGAATTGACAAAGACCCTTTGCACAAAATGAAAACTTTTTCCACTCCAAAGCAACCCCAACTCGTTAACAAGCATACGCATTACCAACTAGAGTTCAGAAAGATCAATCATTCCTTTGCAGAACATATCAGCCCACCAGCTCGCCAACCGCAGCGCGCACATCAATATTTGCTTCCTGCAAGTAAAACCGAGACACGGATCAACGGAAGGTGACGATAGATCATGGAAGTTATTCCAGACGCCTACAGATTGTTCGATCTGAACAATCGCTAAACACGAAAGATCTGTATCGTCGAATCGAATCACGGAACGAAACCAAATGGGCAGTAGACAACAAACGTGGAGACGGTACCTCCACCAAGAATCGACCTGCACGGCATCACTAATGATGAAATCGCATTCTGGGTTTTGGCTTTGACGTTCTCGCGACGCTCTCTCTCTCTCTCTCTCTCTCTCTGTGATTCAACTTGGGATCTGCAGATCTCGCTCTCTCCAGTTGCTTCTTTTGAAGCTGCTCTTGGCTTGGTGAAACGGTGACTTCAAATTTTCCGGTTTCTGCGCTTTTTTTCCCTAATATTTATTATGATTATATATATTTTCATTTCATTAAATTAAGTCAGGCCCGTCCGGGTCATCCCACACTACAAAAAGGAAAAAAATTGATATAAATCATCTCTTAACTTAGATTAAAAGTATAATGTGATCTGTGAAATTTTAATTTATTTAATATGATTTTTTAAATCAGTTCAATATATAATATGATCCTAAAACTTCAATTTATTTGATGTGATCTATAAAATTTTGGTATATATTAAATTAAGTCATAGAATTATATGAAAATGTTTAATGTTATATTTAAACTTAAATTAATGAAATGACAAAATCGAATATTTTCAGATAATCCGGGAACTAAATAGAACATAGATTAAAAGTTTAAGAATTATATTAAGTTGCTTCTAAAATTCAAATATCACAATGAATATTTTTAAAAGTTTAAGATCACACCAAAATTCAATATCATTTATGCCATTATTCTTGAAAAAAAAAAAAAAAACTAAACATTTTAAGCCCGGTGGGCCATCCCTGGCCTGTCAGAGCCCAAAAAAATCAGGCCGGTCCTGGTGTGTGGGCTTTACGGGCTTTTCTGCTCGCCCCTCGTTATCTACGGTCCCTCTGAAACCGAGCCGAAGCGCAAGACGCATCACCGAGTTTGACCGGGGCGGTCTGGAACGAGCAGTGCACCGTTTCGAACTCGCCGCATTGCGCGCATCCGAAATTCTCGACCGTCGCGGGGGCGCACCGAGCGAGCCGCCGTCAAAAGGGCTCGCGCTCGGCGCCGTTCGGTGGCGCAATCCGATCAGCTACGACCGACGTCTCGAGTAGCGGGGGCGTTCCGGCGGCTCGCCGTCACTGCTGCGGCGACCGGGACTGGGGAGTGAAGGAAGCGGCGGCGGAGGCGGCGGAGGAACGGAGCGGTTTGCTGATGGTGGGGCCTCCGTATTCGCAGAAGTGGGGTTACGTTCGGATCATTGCCGGGACCATCCTCGGCGGCGTCCTGGGTTTCTACGTCATGCACCGCGTCGAGATCAGCTACAAGGTCTGATTTTGATCTTTCCTTCGTTTTTAATTGCTTCTGGGGGATTCTGGGTTTATGTTTGAGGGTGTTGGAACTCGCGATTTTTGGCATGTGGCAGGAGAAGATGAAGGAGAGATTGCGGCAGTACGAGATAGAAATGGAGAGGAAGCAGCAGCAGCAGAAGATGAATGAACTTGAAGATTCTGCTTAGTTCGATCCTCGTTCTTTCCTTTTTTTTTAATATCCTTTTAGCTCTTTTTTGACTGAATGAATTAATTGAGGACAGTCTTTTGTATCGTAACCAAATGTGAAGCTCAGTTTCGGGTCTTCGATCTTTCTTTCGCTTCTTTTCGTTTTTTTGTTTCTGGGAATCACGCAGGCTAAGAGGAATTGTCATTTCATGAAGTGAATTTTGATTTGGACTGAATGTGCTTATTTCCCATGTTTAATCATCTGGTTTCGCCTCTTAAATATTGATTATGTTCTTCACTGGATTGGTTTTTTGGGCTTTGGTGTTCCATAGCTACATGAAAGAGGCGCTCAGTTTATGGTTCTTTATTTCTGTGCCTGTGGCTTTTATCTTGATCGCGAGGATGTCGAGAATCAAGCAGTGGAGAATGTGTGCGTGAATGAAGTAGTGGCTTTTGCTGATCATTCTTGTGAAGTGCTTGATGCACTGACCTTTGCCCGATAGTGTCATCTACCATATTGTTGTTTTTGTATTCACTGAAACCCATGTCTGTTCCCTAGTATTATTCATCAAGATCGATTTGTCTAGCCCTAGTTATACGTGCCTATTTCCTCCATTGCTCGGCTATTTTCCTTGTTGAATACATAAATCCACACCTTGCGGATACTGCGAATGTAAGCAGACTCAGCACTTTGTCTAAGAGGGCATCTGTTCAATTACTCTGTTGCATCGGAGGTTCTGTTATCCTCACTGAAATTCAAGGCTTTGTTACTAGGAAGTATGCTTGCTGTTCCCTTTCTTTTGTTCCTTAGGAAATCATCTTACATGTTTTCTCTTTTGTACTCACCAGTAGAGTTAGCTCCTCGTGTTTGTAGGGTTAAGTTGTGTGCCTGATGCACTGTAAAGTGTAAAGTTGAATAGGCTCTGTGCTTGTACTTAGTTCAGTGTATGGCGAAATTTTGTGAATCTTGGGGTTCGCTCTCTGAGAGCCCTTTACTCATCTATGATAGCCTCCCTGCCTGATCCTTGCCCCTTTTTTTCTCCAAGAGCAAGTAGTGAGTGAGTTTACCTCCTGTCCTGGAATTTCTTCTTGTTAAAGAGAAATGCCACTGTTGATGAATGGACCAATCTACTTGATTCATTCTTAGTTTGTCAACACTAATATGCATGGTGATCTTTGGTGTCAACCTCACAATCAGTTGAGGGTGAAGCAGAAATGATTGCTGCTCTATCCTGATCAAGGGGGACTTTGAGGGACGAAATTATGCGGTTACATCTTCCGGTGTGCTCGACATGAACTGAACAATACAAGCGTGTGGTTCAGAAAGCTGCACAATCTTATCCTTGCTTCAGGGGCAGCTCAGTGGAGAATTGTCAGTATAGTCGTCTCGTCTAGCAGAGATGTTCACGTACTCTGGCCGTTTAGAAAGTAATCATGTGAGTCTGCGAATTCATCTATTGCTGAAGCTCAACAGCAGTCTCAAAGTTGACCCTAGTCAGTCCATTGAAGTTTGCATTTTGGTGAATCTCGTTTATTCTGATGACCAGAACTCAGGAACTCCTGCTTGGTATACATAAGCTCTACATCATCTGTGCTGATTATGTGCAATCAGTATAGAGAGTTGGCAATGCATTCCGAGAATGTTTCACAATTTTGGCCCTGTGGAGAAGGGTGTGTGTTGGCGGAAAGTGACATTCAGGAAGGCCCAAGGTAGCGCGATGTATCGGTCGTGTGGATAAATACTCGATACTTCCGACGGTGGTCTAGTGACAAGTCAATCGAAGGGCTCTTGTACGCTCTTTAACGGCGGACCATCATCGATTCCTGGTAGTTGTACCCTTCTTTTGCATCTTGATCCTCTCCGTTAATCTGTTTCGGCTCTTATACTGAGACAGGTAAGGTTTCTCCGCCAGAAATTTTAATTGGCTTGTTCTTGCTGTGGTATGATTTGCCTGCCTGAGTTCCCGGACAATTCCAATGCACGAAGGATGCCATTTTTCGTTTTGAGCTTGCTAAGATAGCAGTCCGCCATATCTCCTGGATTCCGCGAGTCACAGTAACGGATCGGAACAAATGGAAAAATGCTAGTGCTCTTGGGTCGGGAAGATCCGTCCATGTTCATTCTCTTATGAATTATTCTGTTGTAGCCTAAGTAGCACTCTGACACGCGACACGACATGACACGCAGACACGTCGTTTTTTAAAAAATAGATAATTTCGACATGTTGGAACATGTTATATATTAAATGTATCTTTTATATATAAATAATCAATTATTATTTTCGAATTAATATGATTCAAATTCATAAATAAATAGATAATAATAAAATCCTATAATAAATTTACATTAAAAATATTAATCCAAATATTAATCCACCGCTTATTAATATTTTTCATTATTTCAATTTGACAAATTCAACTCTATTTCGACAAATCCATATAATTTGGAAAGAAAAAAACAAGTAATTCACATTTTAAATTTGCGTGTCGATGTGTCGAAAGAAAAATGAAAAAACTTGAGGATGAATTATGTATCACAGAAAATGAAAGTCAAAAAAAAAAAAAGAAGAAAATATTAGATTTTTCTTCTTTCCTAATTTATTATTTTTATTATTGATTTTTATTTTTCACATATATATTTTGACCATTCGTTTATTAACATGTTGAAATTCCAACTCAAGTGTTGAAAAGTGTGAGAGAAATTGATCAGGCGTCAAATTTTCCGACACATATTGATCGAGTGTCGGAGAGTATCCGAGAGTGTTGGAGAGTACACAACACGAAAATTCCTAGAGAGTGTCAATACTTCCTAGATTGTAGTCCTACCGGGATTTTTGTTCAGACAGTGTCCATGAGAATAGATGCGATCTTCTGTGTTTTGCCTTGCTAGGATCATGACCGAATGGAAATAATTCGCAAATAAGGCTTAATGTCGAATTAGATAAATCTCGCACCAATCAAGCTGCAGAATGATGTATGATCGAGCTGTCCATTTTTATCCCTTGGTCAAGGTTATAAAAGAAATTCATGGTCACAATTTATAATTACATTAAGAATGAAATCCAAATTATGAGTTCTGTGATTTATTCACAGTAGTAACTAGTAAGAATTGAATGTAAACCGTAAAATTTGGTGGAATCCCATATAAATTCGGCGGGGGATTGTGTTTAGCTGCGTTGAGTCAACGTAGTTTGCAACTTGAGCTCGACTCAACTCGAATTCGTGGCTTGAACTCAAACGAATTCAACTAGGGTTGGTTCGCTTTGTGAAAAAAAAAAATTCAGGAAAATATTTTCCTCATTTTCTTGTGTTTAGTTTGTTTAAAACAATGAGTGAACGGAAAATATTTTCATATTCAATCGAAAAAAAATTCATTTTCTTACAAAAACTTAAATTCAAGAAAATGATTTCCTTTTCGAAACTACCGAGAGCATTTTCAAATTATAACTAAATATTGACGTTTGGATCTGAAACTTTACGTTTAATCATGAGTTAATGGTCATGAGCATGGGCACTAGGCCCCAAGCCAACCTCAATGGACTCAAGCATGGCCATGATATACCTGTCCTGAACACCAAGACTCAATAGTCATGAGGAAAAAAAAAAAAAAAGAAATAATTTCAAAATTCGATTTTTTTTACCTAAGATAAATAAGATTGATTTTTTTTTTTCGAATTCCATAAAACTTTTTAAATTACATAAAAAATATAATTTTTCCGGAAATAATTTCCCACAAAGTACTTCCTCCATCATAAAGTTTTTCCCCCAAACAAATGTACCGTAAATATGATTTTTAATAAGCTCGGCTAGTGCTCGAACTCGATCTCAAATTTTCAATCGAACTCGACTTTTACCTGTATTTTGCAACTGCACAAATGGCGGGAGCCTGGAGATAGCCGTTATTCGCGCGAGAGAGAGAGGGAGAGGGAGAGGGAGAGGGAGAGGATGGAAGATTCAAGCGCGATACTGTGCCAGATTTCTTGCCTCAAGGACATGCTCGATCAGGTATGTAGGTGCCTTCGCGAATCCCGATCTCTATAGATGTTTCCGCAAAAGGCTCGTCGTCCGGAGCTGAGGCCGCGCTGAGCAGGTGAACGAGGAGATGGAGTCGAGCATCCAGGCCACGAGGGAGATGGAGTCGGAGATCGTCAGGTGCTCGGAGGCCGAAGCCGCCTTGGCGGCGAGGGAGGCGGAGCTGACCGAGCGGCTCTACGCGTCGCAGTTCGAGCTCGTCGGATTGGCTGCGGTGACCGGTCGGTAACGTTTGTTTTCCCGGCGGCTTTGAATCGATTTTTCAGCCATCGGCGGCACCGGAAATTTCGCGTCGCCCTACCTTTCTTCTACGTCTTTCTCGGCAGTTCATACGGTCAGTGCGATCGAGGATCGGAGGATCGGAGGATCGGAGGATTGGAGGATGTCGGTGTTGACCTCGTAGATGTAGAAATTCTTAGATGTTACTGCGCTCTGCCTTGCCATCTTCAGTCAATTTTATCGATCGATCGATCGAGAGAGAGAGAGAGAGAGAGAGAGAGAGAGAGAGAGACCGTGTCATTGTTGATGCCGCTTCTGACATCTTTGTTCACAAGAATGGCCTTTAGGGACAAATCGTTGGCGGCACTTACGATGAGTTGAAGTTTCATTTTATTTCATAGATTAATCTTAGCAGAGGCCTTTCTCGGCCCACAATCGGCAGTGTATGGCGGGTAATCGGTGTGAAAAACTCGAGAAGGATGCGAGGAACTTCGAGTACTTGGTCTAGCGGCGGGATTCCTGCGGCATTTACATGTGTCGGATAATCTTCTCATTGTACTCTTCCATCGGCGGAGTGGCACCTCATCAGTTATTTCATGCAATCGCATGTTTATATTTTGCATTACTTGTTTCTTTTTTCCTTTTAATAGCTGAATCGAGGAAGTCGGTTACCAGCACGGAGCAGGAGCTGCGCTCTCTCCAAAAGAAGCGAGACGAGATACAAGAAAGGATGATCTGTAAACGGTAATTGATCGATTTCGGTTGGAAAGCATATAGGGATATTGTAGAGGTGTTGCTTAATTATTCCCCTCAACTTTTTGAAATCCGAGATGTGCAATACACGGACTTCTTTTTCCAAAATGAAATTCTGCTGAGAATCATTCAAAATTGTCGTATGTGCATCAACGACTTGTACTTGCTTGTGACTATATCTTATTATGTTACAAATCATGGGATCGCGAAAGAAGCATTATAAAGATCAACTCTCATTTAAGTATAAATTATTTCCACTTCGACTTTGCTTGTTAGCTGATACCAAAATAATTGTTCGGTCTATTGCTGTAGCTGTGTAGAAGCTCAGGATTAGCCATTACAATAAAATGGATGAACAGCAAACAGTGGCTACTCTATAGTGACAAAAACCGCGCTTGTTGCCTGAACATTGATGACTACATAACAACCAGCAATAAAAAGAAAATTGTTTTGCCGGAGACAAGCTTTTAGCAACAAATCAGCAGCTTTACGCCACTGGCATTTGGTGTGAAGTACTACAAGAAAATTTCTTGCTGAAAGTGTGACATCTGCAGAAAATGCTGGGTTGAAACGTGCATGTTGTTGTGTATGGGTTAAAACTACTCATCTCTGATGTCTCTGAACCCGACATTATTCTTACTTCACGTTTTCTATTTCCTGTAAGATCTCTGCAACTAATTACCCTAGAAATAATTACAACAATTAAAATCTGTCAGGGAAGAGTTTATTAGACAATGCCTAGAGTTTCAACGGGGAATCGACCAAGGAGAAGGTGAAAGATTGCAGTCTTTATTAGCAGAAAAAGAATCCCTCGAAAAGGAGATAGATATATTCACAAAAAGGAATCATGCTTTACAAAGTTCTTTCTCCACAGCTTTGAAAGAAATGGTCAAAGATCTTCAAGATTCTGGGACTGGTATGGCAATCTCTCTTCTCTTATGAAAGTTTATCTAATGTCTCACAACAATGTTGTCTTATCAGTAGTATATTGCTGCTTCAATAGTCAATGTTGTAAGTATATAAATTCTCTCACTTTATTCGATTTCTCTATTTTTGCCGTCTCATCTCACATATAGTAAATTCTAATTGTCATTATACTATGAATGAACAATTCATTTCAAATGGCAGTTGGACAGTGCTTCCATGCTAAACAATGGAAGGACATTACTTTAACTGGATGGTAAGATTGTAGAGCTTGGTTTATTAACCAACAAACAGGAACAAGAGCTCAATTTTGCTCAGAGGTGGCTTCCCTAGGATGAGTCATAGTTTCTTATGTCTATCCTTTTAGTTTTGAAGGCGTGGCGAATCAGTGTTTATGAAATATGTGGTCTATATATATTGATCTTACAAAGCCTTGTGACAAATTGGGCTCGGTTCTAGCCCTTTCTTGAAATAATACTGGTTATATGGGAGGCTGTGAGTTGACTGAAGAGTATTTTGAGAAAAGATTTGTTCAGAATCATGAAGGTTCTTGTCCACTTTCATCGAGTAATATTATATTTTAGTTTCCTAAAAAGTATTGTATAGAAATGATCTCGTAAGCATCCTAATGCACAATATGTTCTGATTAAAACAGTTTAGCGATTAGCAAGTATTAACCTGTCATTCCTCTTCCCCCCCTTCTTGCTAAATGTCTGCCTGGTGCCACCATTTGCGATGGGGATCTCCTAGTGGTAGTCTGCTTCGGACAATGTTAATTTGCAATACCTGAATTTCTTGATACACATAAAGGAGAAACAAGAGCCAATGAGTTGTCATTCAATGCCAGCCAAAGAACTCAGATCATGAGGCCTAGATGCAAACGATGGGCAGGAGAGGAAAGGGAATGGGTGGATTCTAGAGGTAACATGAATTTGTGATAGGCAGATTATGTCTTCGTGTGGGCCAAAAAGACGGGATTGAAGAAAAAAAAGATGCCAATTCAATCAGAAACATCTCTCTCACTTAAACACACACTTCAATGTGGCTGAGACAATACATTAATGCTCGTTTACTTGAGACTCTTGCATCGTGTGTAGCATCCACCTCTAGAGTGGCAGATCATAGTTACTTTCTTGAATAACTTGTCCAGGATGAAGGAGCTTTTTGACACAGAAGCTTTTTCTGGAGGAGGACGGTTTTTGGGCCAGAGGAGGATCGGAAATGGCCCAGTCAGTGGAAGCCGGTCAAACAGTTGACTGCCACCAGGAATTGCGATCCATCTGGACATTGTACTTAGAAGCAATGCTGATTCTCTACTGTCCCTCTCGATTTCAATTCCCGTGCATGTGTACTGTGAGTTAGGGAACCACTCCTTTCCTAAAGTTGTGGCCTCATTTAAGCTCTGCACTGCTGCTTCTCTCTCAGCCGCGACCCACCTGTTGAGGTGGTGGGGGTCATTAAAGAAAATTTTACGGATGTCTGCTGACAGAAATTTTACGGATGTCTGCTGACAGACTTTATCCATTCCATGCTTTCTTTTTCACTGTCGAACTTACGTGGAGATGGGGTTTCTTTCTTTCCATTTTAATGCTAAAATCCAGACCCGCTTGAGAAAAAACAAGGAAGGAAGTTCGGGGACGTCTTGCTCGAATGGCCGGTTCTTTTGCGGTATCTCGTGTCCCAATTCGGCAGTGTTACCAGTTCAGATCTCGTGCTTTCAAGATTTAGCTATAATTCACTGATCATTGTTCTTGTTCATTACTACTGCACAAGCTGGTGGCGGCAGGCAAACAAGTGGCCTCTCTTTTGCTTCGGTAAACGTGGTTGAATGGATAAGGGAACGGGGGAGGGGGGTGGCTGTTTTTAGGGCTGCTTCTCTTTTCCAGCACGTTTTACCCAAAAGAAAGGGGGATGAGAGAGAAGAGAATGCAAAGCAAACCTCATACACAAAAACACCCAACGACGTGACCCTTTTGTGCGTAAAAAAAGAGGGTGGTGGCCAAAGGCCAAATCGTGTTTGTGTGGTTCGAAGATTTGCATTCACAAAAACTTAGGTTGTTCTCGTCGCCACAGACAGTCGCCATGTCTCTCTCGTGGACATCACGTGTGCCTCAGGCCCTTTTTTCCGTACCCTACAGCTATATGACTTCTCAAGTTCGCACACTGTTACAAACTTAGCGAGAGCTTGGACCCACGATCGGAGCGCTTTCGAGCTTACTTTCAACGAAAAATGAAGATGACCACGAAAAATCACATAGTTTCTTTTATTGGAGAAAGAAAAAGAGAGAAAGTAAGAGGTTGACAAGCATTGTCATTAATAGGGGAACTGACTTTCTTAATTCGGCGGGCAGCACCAGCCACTAAATGGTTGGTTCATCTTGATGAGTAGTATAGTATTGTGGAAGAGTTCTTCATCTGTAACGATTTAAAAATTACTTTTTACTTTTGATTAATGTTTACAGACCAACCCATGTAGTTTCATTAAACATAATTATTCATCGTATTTATTTTGCAATTATGAGGTAAATTTAAACCTATCAACATCATATTTCGCTCTTTTTTGTTTCTCTTTCTTTCATGGAAGTGTGTATTATAGGGTGAAGTGGGACACCAGAGTACCTGGTGAGAGAAGTGACTGTACATTCTCTTGGTGAATATTTTTGGTCCTTTTGGCTGAGCCAAATAAGCGTGTGGAGTGGACCATACACCCTATCTTTCTATAAGAAGAGCCTCATGACTCCTTTCCTCTTTCAGTTTAAGGAAGTCAATGGTTATCACCAGGCCAACCTCATATCAACAGAACCCAAAGAGTGATCCAATCAGAAAGAAGAGAGAAGAAAGAAGAAAGTAACGTGGGTTGAAGGAAATGAGAAAGTAACGTGGGTTGAAGAAGAGTGGGTTGAAGGAAATGACACCATCACATTAGACAAAGAGAGCTTCATTCAAGAGGAAGATGAAGATGTTGAGAAGTGATGCACTAGAAAGCCCTAAAAGAAAGCTCTCAAATAAAGGACTAGGAAGGTTCATGAAGGAAGAAAGAGGTAGGCTCTATATAATAAGGAGATGCGTTATTATGCTCTTGTGCTGGCAAGATTAAAGCCAAAAGAAGGAGCAAAAAAGAAGGGATTGTGGAATTACTTCAGTCCTCAGCCCTCACAACCAGCTTGGAAGCAAGTGATGATGATTCCAGATTTTTCTTCATTTCTTTTCAATCTCTTCTTCGGGTACCAGTGCAAGTGAACAGAAGAAGCCTCTCTCAAAGTCTTTCCTCTCTTTTTCTTGTTAATATGACCTTTTTTCTTTACCTTTTTGTTCATATCTGAGAGATCAAACTCAGACTAGGCAAGAGAAACCCTATCTTTGCCTCATTTTCTTTTTGTTTTTTCTGAAGTTCCCTCTTCCTAATCTTAGAACTGCAAAAGTGGGATCTTTTGAACTTTTGCCCTTTGCCTTTAAAAGATCAAGCTACTAATAGCCTTCAGGATGTCCAGGATGTCTTTCGTTTAATGTAATTTGTCGAAGGGTCTTGCGCATGGCTGAGCCAAACCTTCGTCGGTTAATTTCCAATTGTGGAGGCTTGTTGGGGTCCCGCGGGTGGGGGGCGCGCGTAATTGAGTCAGCATAGCATTTTAAAGATGGTCAGCTTGCTATCGGCACTTTGATCTTTTTCCGTTCCTTACTGGTGGAGATCATCGTGGTGGACTAGACAAGGATAGTGCCTATCAGCCCTACTGATTCTTCTCTAACATCTGACATTTCTAAAACAAGATTATTATGTGGAAATAGGCATTTTGATCGCCCATGTCCGGGTTATTTTCCCTATGATGGTTCGGATTGCCACTTCTTTGTTGAATCACTTAGGGAAAGCATGACGACACAAATTTCAATTTTTGGAAAAGGAACGCCTTCACCAGCTGGACTAACTTCTTTTCTCAGCTTTACATGTTTTACTATTATCATTTGTAATGTGATGATTCAAATTATCTCTGATATTGGAGCAAAATGACCCATTCATGATCTTCCTTAGGTGGCATGACTTTTAATGTTTTGCTTCCTTGATAAAGTTATTCATGATTTTCTCTGTACCAAATCATATAGTTGTATTGCTGGATATCTAGAACTTTTCATGCATTCATTTGATCGACCCAAATTGCAGGATACTCTCAAGAGTAAACTGCTTGCTGTTACCTATCTGAAGAAGAAATGTGCAGGCTAACTCAGCTCCAAGTCCTAAAATCCACGATCTCACACTAGTTTTCTTCTCTCTTTTTGCCAAAATCATCTCCTAAAAATGGAAATGATAAATTTAGGTGGTTTGGTTATGAGTAGACTCATGGAATCATGGTCTCTAGAAACAAAGATACAAGAGACTGGTGCATGTCGGAGTTCTGGACTGGAAATTGCTATATCCTTTTAGGATTGGATAGCTTCATTGGGTCCAAAATGAGCATAAACACATTGCAGGCTAGAAGAAAAAAAACCTGCTTCTCTTTGCAGTTACTTAGGCCCGTTGTGGGTCTCTACCAGCAAAAAGGCATAATTAGTTTTTAACTGGTTTTCTGTTTTTGCATAAAAGTTGGGTCCACTCGTCTTGGCAAATTTCGGGCCCTCCTCATAAGGAATTCTCCCTAAGATAAGATTTCAGAAGTCAATCAAAGCTAACACTCTGTTTAGCATGTTCAACTCATGTCCAATTATTTCGCAGGTTTTCGTGCTTTTAAACGGTTAACCACAACTAAAACAGTAATTATCAAGTGCCAACAATCCATGTTTGAGCCACCGCGCGGGCTTTTGCATGTGTTTTGCTTCATCAATGTTCTACCACCTCTTACCTGGTCATCTCCCTGGTACTTCTAATTTGTCATATTGATTTGAAGTAAAGTATAGATCCAAAGGGGTTTGTAATGCGTTTATATTGATAAGTTGTCGAATCTCAACCGATCTAATGCTAACAGCCTAAATTTCAGTCCATGAAAGCATAAATCCAGTTTTTATGTAGATCGGTGTGGTCCAACCAAACACAACAAATTTGGACTAGTTTGAGAAATAACACAGCAACTTATCTTTCTATGATCCAATTCCCAACATCAATTCATCATTCTATTTCCACTGTTTGGTCTCTTATCTTGGGTTTTTTCCCGGTTAAACAGAAAATTAGCTATAATTGACTTCTGAGATGTAGTATTCAGGGGAAACATTAATGTATTTCTTGGGACCATCAGCTTGATGGTTTGATGTCCTGCACTCCTATTAGCTTTTTCTTGGCCTTGTACTTCACGACCAATCCCAGCTTAGGCTTCTTACTTGACAGAGCCACTCGCCGAACTAATGAAAGAGAAAGTTATTTGATTGATCTGAACATCAGTAAGTATAGAACTCAGTTGGTCGATTCTCTTCCCAAAGTTAACATAGAAAGGTAAGAAGACGCACAACATTGGATGCTTTAACTTGCTGAGAGAATGTATATGTACATTTAATTAGACATGGCATGATAAACTTCACGCCTATCCATCTTATGGCTTTCAAACAGAAGATAGTCTATTAAAACTCTTCTACAAGATGAAAACACAACGGTAAATGATCTTTCCATCGAAGATTTTTCTTGGAAAGATGAGCTCCTCTGTAAGGTTCAATAGCAGGACATTCTAGTGATCTAAATCAAAATGAACTTGCAATGATTATCTAATCCGTCATATGTACAATAAGAGAACTGAATTTCAAGGATTGCTCTATAGAGATTAAGCTAATGTACATTCATTATTGCTGCTCTTACAAAAACAGGCCTCATCTGCAATGTTATTGTTTACCTCATCCCCTGCTATCTTCATCCAGGATCCCATAGTATGCAGTTGTGAATCAAATTATGTAGGCCTTGTCTTGGCCTTGTTATTGATGATTTGGTGGAGGCAGTGGAGGTGGGGGCGGTGGTGGCATTGGATAAGCCATGGGCACCATGTATGGCGGATGAGGGTGGTGCCCTGGAGGAGGAAGCATGACGGGTGTCCCAACTGCAGATCCAATATGGCCTGGAGGAGCAGCAATCGGATGACCCACTGGCGCGCCATAAACCCCGACACCAGGAGGCATGTGTGGCTGATGAGCCCGGTGCTTCAAGGAGGCTCCTATTGCAGGCACGCTCGCAGGGTTCGGGTTGGCCTGTTGGCCAGTGATCGGGGCCTGTGGGGTTGAGACATCTCCATTGTTCACACTGGTGATGTCATGGATGCTGGACCTTCTCCTATCTCTGTTCATGGAATTCAACCTGATGAAGTACTTCTGAGCATGGCTTGCCACTTGGGTTGGTGTTCTTGAAATCACAAAGTTCCTTGAAATGCTCCTCCAATCTCCTTTCCCAAACTTGTCAAGACCCAGCAAAAATAACCTGCAAAATTTGACACCCTCTTTGATTTTATTGTCCAGAAAAATCCTATCTTTGACGAATCCCCGATAGCAGAGTAAATCCAATTGGCCAATTCGATATCTTCCACGTGATAAGTGGAAAACATTGCTTGGGGTCCCCCTATTAAACGCAGGGTTTCTAGCAATCGCATTTGACTAAGAGCCAATGAACATCAAACTAATGTGCAGATTCCAGATTATCATTATTTAATTTAACAAGCTCCTCTGGAGAAGCTAGGACCTCACAAATAGTTGGACTCTCTGCATATTATAATCGGATAAGGTAATCCAAATCCGTCTTAAGGACAAAGTACTCAAACAAAACATTTCTTGTTCACGTTAACCTCAAGAAGTTGCTGAAGTGATATACCTATGCTCTTCTTCTGTCCATGGAATTCCTTTCCTTCTCTCTTGGTCCGACCTTGAGCCGCCCTTCCCGCCGTGCCCACCGGACTCGTGGCTCAACCCCGAGAACCCCCCTCCGTACCCGCAATTCGACCTCTTATCCCCAGCCGAGCCGCCACCGCCGCCGGCAAAGCCAGGCCCATCTTTGGCGGCTGAAGATGAGGAGGTCTCATCACTCACGTAGTTGGGGACCTGTATCTGGCCAGCATCGATTGCATTCACATCGTCCACTAGCATTTGGTAGTGCAATTTCAATTCCTCAAGGCTCTTGCCAGGGACCATGGAAGCAATCTTGTCCCACGGCTCTTTGGAGTCCTCAACCCAATGCATTGCAATTGCATTCTCAAAGGCCTTGTCCTCTTCTCTGCTCCATTCTAAGGCACTAGACATGGTGGGGATTTGGCCTCTGAAGTTGCTGTACAGTTTCTTAGGCTTAGGACCCTGGAAAGAAAGAAAAAAAAAAGAGGAAAAAAAGAGTGATGTGATGATGAGAGTGAGATGTTATGATGAGTCCATTTCAATGGTGTATTTTGTGTGGGGGCTTGTGGTAGGATCAGAGAGAAGGCAGGGGCAAGGGGGTGCGCAGGATAAGGGGGGGAGAAATGAGACGGTGGGGGGGTTGCGCAGGATAAGAGGCAGAGAACGAGAGAGAGAGAGAGGTGGGTATCAAAATGTCAATTCTTCGGAGGACCACCCGATTGGAAAATTTGAAGGGATGGGTTGCCCTGTCATGTTCAGAGTCACACCTCCAAATCCATGGAGAAATTCTCTCTGGTTTTTATCCCCCCCCCGGCTACTTTCAACAGATCAAAAATCAAGCCAAGATCCCAAAGATATCTTTACCTTGAAGCACCTTTCCTTTCGATTATGACGACCCACAACTTCACAAAGGAAGCGAGACTGGCGTGTCAACGAATTGATATTCCTGAAAAAAAATCCGGGCTCCCGATCATAACGGCACGGTGAGTCAAGGTAGCCTTAATAGAAGGGTCGCATTGAGCCTGCAAAGGGATGGGATTATGGACCTCCGACTCCATTGATTTATAGTTAGTTGTTGAAAGAGATTGAAAAATAAAATAATATAAAACTTCAATTAAAGCTCAAACAAAATAACGGGTGTTACACACTTTGCCATGAAGACCTATTAGGTTTGAGCACATTTGTTAAGGATGAATGAATCTTTATGAGAATATCTTCTTTAACGAAAATCTACTAGAATCACACTATTATAATCATATAAATTAGAATTCATATCAATTTTTATCTTGACATTGCCAAACAAAACATAGTAAAATTTCCCTAATCGCTAGAAGATACTAAGTATAAATTGATATTCAATCGATGAACTTTAATTAAGAAAGTAAAATTTTATTTCTTTTTATATATTTAAGAAAGATTCCTACTTTTATATAGTGCGCGAGAGCTCGGTCCATGCGACCGATGCAAGAGATGGAAGTTAACAGCATAATTAAACTTGATTAATTGTGTGATTAATTAGGTGCATCGCATGTAATGCAATATATAGCTAACCAATTCGACTCCCTGTTTTTTTTTCTCCCTCCATCCGTCTGTCGCACGACGGCGACGCGGTGGGTACTGCGCGTCGTTTTGGGCGAGACAAAGCGCAATCATGGAGCGTGTAAATCAGGGGAAGATCCGAAGAATCTTTCCATCCATCGAGTTAATAGCGTGCCCATGTCCCCCACTCTCTTCACTGGCGCGTTGGGCGGCCACGCGCCGGACCTTTGTACGGGCCTGTCTTCGAGTTCAAAGGTCCATTTTTCAACCAGGCCCACTTAGATTCTTGGCCCTCCAACCTATCAAGTCAGATGGGAAAATTATTATCGTTATATATATATTAAACTTTGATTTTACTTTTCTTTTCCTTTTCGGGCTCAGCATGGTACTCAAACCCGTCGGATCCAAAATTATGTTCCTCGGAATTTGTTATCATGCCTCTCACCATTATTTTGATCCCTCGAATCCGAGGTACTTTGCATAGTGACTCTTCAACTTAAGAGCTAATTGAGAAAGAATGATAAAAAAAGATTGTTGCACATTCAATAAAGTTGATATGGTTATTCAAAATTGGATATTGACAAATGCATGAGCCATTTGATCAACTTTCTAGACAACATGATCAAGGCGAGCTTGGACAGTTTCATTTCATCATTTTGCTTGAAATTTCACCATATCAACATATCCTCCTATGTAAAAAGAAGAGAGAAGGTTGATTGTACGAAGAAGAGATCATCATTGTTTTTCACATGCTCTCAAAGTATATACTCCTTCCATTATTAGGACACGTGAGGCACAAGAGTTCTAATCACAAACATGAAAGGGATTTAACCTATCAATGAGAATTGGATGACAACCCCCTGTTAAGGGAGTCTTCACATTATATACATGCATATATAATATAGGCGAAATGTAGATTATCTTAATGTTAAGATAAATGGAGTCTTTTTAAATAGGGAAAATGTCACTAAAAACCATAAATTATATGTATTGTCACGCATTTACTCTAAACTTTTTTTTTTCGTGATACATTTACTCTCTATCAAAATTTTATCAATAAGAATGCTTAAAAACCCACTTAGGGTGCGTTTGGGAACTACTTTTGGGAAAGCCTTTAGGAAAATGCAAACACCTTTAAGTTAAAGATGTTTTCCAAAATGCAACTGTATTTGGTAAATTATACTTTAAAAGTCAATTTTGAAGTAACTTTGGGAAAAATAGTGTTTGGAAAAACTATATTTACAAAGGACTTGGTGATTAATAAAAAAAAGAAAAAAACTATCAAAGAAAATAAAAGAGTTCGCCGGAGAGAGGCAGGCGGCCGTCGGCAGCCTCAGGCGGCCCCCGGAGACGACCGGCAAGGGCCGCCTAGGGTCGGGCGACCTCCGGCGAGGGTCGCCCGAGGTCGGACGACCCCCCTAAGCAGCCCTTCGCCGAGGTCGCGCGACCTCGCGGCGACCGCGCGACCCGAGATCTGGTCGCCGGAGGTCGCGCAACCTCGCGGCGACCAGATCCGGGTCGCGCCCGAGGTCGCGCGACCTCCGGCGACTGGGGATCTGGTCGCGCGGCCGCCGCGAGGTCGCGCGACCTCCGACGACCCAGATCTGGGTCGCGCGGTCGCGCTTGAAGTTGCGCAACCTCGCGGCGACCGGATCTGGGTCGCGCCCATCGCCGCGAGGTCGCGCGACCTCCGACAACCCAGATCTGGGTCGCGCCTGAGGTCGCGCAACCCGGCAGCCGGGTCGCGGCGACGCGACTCGCGGCCGTCGCCGGGACTCGCAGCGGTCGCGGCGACTCGCCGGTCGCGCGACTCGCCGGTGATGGTCGCCGCGACCTCGCCGTCCTCGCCAAGTCCATCGCCGCCTCTCGAGCTCGTCCACGCGCCGGAGAAGAAGTGAACAGAGACATGTGAACAAAGGTGACCTCCGACCTTCGAAAATCTTGGCCAAAGCCCAAGGCAACCCTAGACCTGCCTTTGGCTTTCAAAGATTGCCAATGCCAACTTCTCCCGTAAGCCCCTTCGAAAATGGTTCCCAAACACCTCCACTTTGGCCCAAACATCTTTAGCTCCCCAAAGCCCCTTGAAAAGGGGTTCCCAAACGCACCCTTATATAGATGCTGTAAAGCAAATAGTGTTAACACGACGACTATATATCTCAATTGAAAAATCATATTACGGAATTTTGATGGAAGATAAATATGTCGTCTGAATACTAATTTTAAGTTTTTGATATAAAAAAAAAATCTTAATGTTAAGATAAATGGGGTCTTTTTAAATAGGGAAAATGTCATTAAAAACCCTAAATTATATGTACTGTCACTCATTTACTCTAAACATTTTTTTCGTGATACATTTACTCTCTATCAAAATTTTATCAATAAGAACAGTTAAAAACCCACTTATATAAACGCTAGAAAGCAAATAGTGTTAATATGACGCCCATATATCTTAACTGAAAAATCATATTATGGAATTTTGATGAAGGATAAATATGTCATATGAATACTAATTTTAAGTTTTTGATATCACAAAAAAAAAATATTAATCAAAATATCATTATATGTATAGCTTGAAGATTTTTGTGGCTTTTTCCTTTTAAACATGATAGAAAAGATTTGAAAGAGAATATAATGATCGATTCTATTAATCATTTAAATTTTTTGTTATATTGGGTAATCCACAAATTTGCTGAAAAGGTGGAGGAATCATGGCGTGATTTGATAAGATGATTGGTTACACGTGATTTTCTCTAACTCTCTTTTTATCTTTTGGGTCGATTGTGATCATGAATTGATAGAGTAATGAAGGCAAAATGATTTCGAGGGTGGCTGTGACACGCGCCAGGGAGGCGCGTTGATCCGGATGTATTTTTACTATTTCCCCTTTGGAAGTTTTCCCCCTCTCGACGACGTGGCGGGACTTCGACTTCTCGTTTGGGCTTAAAATGCGCCACACAAATTCCGTCGTCTTGGATCTTTCTGATTTCACTATTATTCATGGATGTACGTTGACAAACATTTTCGTCACATGCACCCAGGAAATTCCTCTACATATAAGTATATATTAAATGGGAATTGTATGTCCGACATCATTTTGAGCCGGGGAAATTATACCATTGAGGATAAACATGGACACGATACAAAAAAGGTGTTTCGACAAATTGGATTTAAAGTTTTGGACCCGTGTACCCATATGCTATATTTATTTCAAACTAATTTTTCCGTTACAAAAAGTTATAAATAGATATATTCATGTGATATTTATCTCAACAGATCAATCAAAATTTTTGAGCGAAATTGATACAAATTTGGTGATTTTAGCTAATTTATGAAATGTGAGGGAACTCTCGGGGAAAATTAGCATATATTGGCAAATTTCCCCAATCTAAATTCCTTTGTTTTTATTATTATCTATCTCCCTCGAAATAGTGTTATTTATTGAATTTTCACATTTCACGCCATATATCAATTATTCGAGTTGTTTGCTAAGTATATTTCTATGTAAGCAATTTAATCGGGTTATTTGATTAAAGTTAACGGAGGAGGGTAGATTTATGAAGGGTTTATAAGTTTGAAATTTTTTTTGAGATAGAGAAATTAATTTAGAGGCAAATGCGGCATAAATATACCAATTCGGTACACTTTTACATTTGAATTTATTGTTTTTTTCTCCACAAATGAGATGTTTGGAGTTCTCTCAATGGTCGGTTAGTGCCCATCAACTTCGATCGTCCTTTCCCTTTAGCAACACAAAATTGGTCCATAGAACATAAACTCGAGTTCCTAGCAACCAGCATCGCATCGAGAAATATGTGCATGCATTGATGATTCGACCTCTCACCGTGAAGGCGTCGAGGATGCCTACTATGGCTTGTTTACCGTCGAATGTCGATGGCGTGGATCGGTATGCACAGTCGGGACACGGACAGATCACACCAGCGAATTCAACTCGAGCCACCAATCGAAGATTGACGTCGACAGCCTGAAAACCGAGGCCGGGGAGATCGTTTTCTCCAAGGAAAAATCATTAGTCTCACTCGTGGGAGTACGGAAGATGATGCGGAGGACCATATAATCGCCATCCTCTTGCGGCCGCCATTATCGTGGGCTTGAACTCCAAGCGAAAGAGGCTTTCGGTAGATTTCCGGAGCGTCGACTTCTTCGGCCGTAGATTCGTGTCTTGACAATTCGGTTCGCGTGTATGGATGAACACGACCGTGGGGTCCTTCTCACCCACTTCAGAAAAAGGGAAAAAAGGCTAATCTATTTATGACGTACGTATGACGTCATGAACAAGGCCCGGGGCAAAGAACACGAACAAGGCCCACTATCGCTTTGGGCCGTGAAGACACGAACAAGGCCCAAGGTAAAGACCTCCAAATGATAGGGGTCAAGGTCGGCTGGCGAGACGACTGGGCATACGCTTCACATGAACAAGGCCCAAGAGAAAGTGAAGCACGCACATCCGGTTACTTGTTCTGTTGTGAAGAAATTTGAGAAGACATAACTTCGAGAGAGAATAATTCATGACAAAACGAGTTTTTTTTTTCTTTAGGCGAGTTCCTTTTTAATTTCGCATTACTTCTCGAGAGGAATTTTCTGGCAAACACGAAATTAACAGGAAATATGATGAATCGAGCTATTTGAACAAGAAGAAAGAACATGAAGCTCCACATGCGTCCACATTCATTTCCATGCATGTATCTAAACATGGCAATTTAAGAGCTCTTGGCCTTTTAATTAGACTTGCCATCAATAGCAACTGAGATCGGATTTGGCCAATTGTAGGCAGAATGGTCAACCCATCATGTCCTATTTCGGTAAACTCAAAATCTTGTGGGATGAAATAAATAACTATGATCAGATACCAGTGTGTGTTTGTACAAGTTGCATATGCAATTTTACCATTGAATTGGAAAGAAAGTGTGAAGAAGAGAGAGTTCATCAGTTTTTGATGGGCTTAGATGAAGAAGGATATGGAACAGTGCGCGCTAATATTTTGAGCACCGAACCTTTGCCTAATCTGAATCGTGTCTATGCTATGGTTGTTCAGCAAGAGCGAGTGCGAACTATGACATGAACCAAGGATGAAAGAGGCAATCCCATGAGTTTTGCAATCCGAGCAGGTGGTCAAAATTCAAGGGGGGGAAAAGATAAAACCCCGTTTTGTTTTAATTGCAACCGAGAGGGACATCATGCTGAAAGTTGTTTCCAACTAATAGGATATCTAGAATGGTGGGGTAATAGACCACGTGGAACCTTTGCTAGACAAGGTAGTGGTCAAAAGCGTAATAATAGAGGTGGACGTAACAACAGAGGAGGTGCTCGTGCCAACGTCTCACAGGCAACTGGAGTTGATGGTGGGTGAGGAGTTGTGACGGATTCAGATCGAAAGGGTCTTAGTGGATTGAATGATGAGCAATGGGCAACTTTATTGGGAATGTTAAGCTCTCATCAGAATGGTGACCATGAGAGGCTGACAGGTAAACAGAGTATTTTTCCTTGGATTATTGAGATAAGAGCTTCCCACCATATGACAAGAACCTTGGTGTTTTTGAGAGAATTGTGTGATCTTGTGCCATGCTTAGTCGAGTTACCTGATGGAGAAAAGACCATGGCAATGAAAGAAGGAACTGTGTTGCTTGGAGGAGACTTGAAATTGCGACGAGCTCTTTTTGTGCCCAATTTGAAATGCAATTTGATTTATGTATCACAACTTCTTAATGATTCAAATTTGGCTATTTAACTCACTAACAAAATATGTGCTATACAGGACCTAAATTCGAGGAACCTGATTGGAGCGGGTGAACAACACGAGGGGCTGTACTTTCTCAAGGGAGTGACTTCAGTACATGCTTGCACGGTGGCTGATAAGGAATCCTTTGAGCTTTAGCATAAAAGAATGGGTCATCCTTCTTCTAAGGTGTTGGAGTTAATTCCAGAAGCTGGCAAAATGGTTAGGAAAACCAATAAAACTTGTGAGGTTTGTTTTAGAACAAAACAAACAAGAGAGATCTTCTTTTCTAGTGACAATAAAGCTAAAGATTGTTTCGAATTGATACATTGTGATTTGAGGGGATCTTATAGAGTTCCGGCTTCATGTGGAGCAATTTATTTCTTGATAATTGTTGATGATTACTCTCGTGCTGTGTGGATATATTTGCTAAATGGAAAAAATGAAGTGGCTTGTGTTCTTAGGAAGTTTATTGCGATGGTTAGATGCCAATTCGAGAAAAATGTGAAAATCGTTAGAAGTGATAACGAAAGTGAATTTTTGTGTTTGAAAGAATATTTTGATGAACATGGGATATTGCATCAAACTTCTTGTGTTGGAACACCTCAACAAAATGGCCGAGTGGAAAGAAAGCATCGCCATATCCTTAATGTTTCAAGAGCTTTGCGTTTCCAAGCAAATTTACCCATAGAATTTTGGGGAGAATGTGTACTCGCAGCTGGGTATTTGATAAATAGGATTCCATCTATATTATTGAATGGTAAAACCCCATATGAGATTATTTTTGGCCAACCTCCTTACAAACATATTCGGATTTTTGGTTGTTTGTGTTGGGATATAATACGCGGAAACGACAGGATCTTGCAATTTACGTCAACGCGAAATCATCAGAGAAATAAACGAGAAAATCAGGACACCAGAAATTTACGTGGTTCGGTCCGAGTATCGATACCTACGTCCACGGGGAGAGCCAGCAGCAAATAATCCACTAAAATCGGAGAATCAGAGTTTACAATTGCTCAATCGCTCAAGTGTTTCCCGCACCTAGATTTAACCCCAAACCCTAAGTGTATAAATAACAACTCGATTGGGTATAAACTCACGGCACAAAAATACCGTGTGTCCCTTGCCTCAAAGTTTAACGCGTGCGCAGCTCGATCTTCACTTTGACGTGCGATTTCTCTTCGGCGGACATACGCGTGAACGTGGCTTCTCTTGTGCGGCTTTGTTCTTCGTCGGCTCGTACGTGTAGCACCCTACCGTCGAAAAACCACGTAAAGAAAAAACCCTCTGCTTCTTTTTATATCTCTTTTTATGCGTGTGCCCAAGGTCAAACTTTTGACCTTGGGCCCACCATATACGAATCTTCACGTGCAGGACATGTTGATATTGCTAGTACAAGTACCTAGAGGGGGGGTGAATAGGTTTATAAAAATTTTCTTGAAGATTGCACAATACTTAGACAGATGAAGGATTTGCAATAATTAAAAAATCAATCATAAGACTGAGTAAAGGAAAGAGAGAATTGAACACGCGGTTTATAGTGGTTCGGCTTGATTCAAGCCTACATCCACTCTTCTGCACTGACAGCCGATTGGCTGGATTCCACTATGAACAAAGAGATGTTACAGTGTTGATCTTCCTTGATTTCTCAATGTAGATGATCTACTACACTCGCTCAAGGTATCACCAAGTATAAACACTCTCTGTGTATACAATTTCGCTCGAACCGTATCGACTAACAATCAAGGTTCTTCGGACTGGAATTTTCCTATCAATCACACACTTAAAACAACTAGAGCGTCTTCCTTTTATACTCCTTTATGCCATCATAGCCGTTGGCACTTACCAAAGGAATTCCTCCAATCTACCCGTTGGACGGAATCAATTAAGAAGATCATCCGAGCTATTTAAGGAATCTGATGATAGCCCATCAATCCTGTTT
The DNA here is from genome assembly GCF_016545825.1 of Eucalyptus grandis. Taxonomy (NCBI): domain Eukaryota; kingdom Viridiplantae; phylum Streptophyta; class Magnoliopsida; order Myrtales; family Myrtaceae; genus Eucalyptus; species Eucalyptus grandis. Next base: position 32,808,534 of record NC_052622.1, on the reverse strand, counting down.
GCCCATACAATCAGGATCTTGGTTTCCAAGAATAGAACATTCCAAGAATGTTTCGTTGATCATTGGATCTTCAATTGATCTTAGATAAGAATCAAAGAATCCGAAATGATTATCCAACCAAGGGATCTTTTCCAGAGGATAGGATCGAATCCTCAACCATATACTTCGGCTTTGGATTTCCTTCGTCACTGGATTAGAAAGACTGTCAGTGAGAATAGTCATGAGTCTTGAGTCTTGAGTCTTGAGTTTACAAAGTCTTGAGACTTTAAACTGTCGATATCCAGACTAGACTGATAAAAATGTTTTGTCAGCTTCAAAATATTCTGGAAAGATTTCTCCAACACATGTTTCCTCTTTCACTGGGCCCCCACGTGCATAACAAATTTCGGCCAACTTCCGTAGGTAAAGAAAACTTCATCATCCATACTGCTCTCCCAACGCCCCAACGGGCGCTCACTCTCCACAGACGCCAATAGAGCTCAAGTAGAGCTTGAGCTTCGTCACAGGAACAGACTTAGTCATCATGTCTGCTGGATTATCTGCTGTAGCAATCTTTTTAACAATAACAATACCCTTAGCTAAGACATCTCGAATGAAGTGGTACCTGATGTTGATATGCTTCGTTCGCTCGTGATAAACTGGATTATACGCCAAATATATTGCACCTTGGTTATCATAGTGTATATCCACACTTTTCTGTTCTAACCCAAAGTCCAAGAGCAAACTTTGTAACCAAATCGCCTCCTTTGCTACAAAAGTTAGTGCCATGTACTCTGCCTCAGTCGAAGACAAGGCAATGTGATTCTGTAAGGACGCTTTCAAACTAACTGCACCACCTGCTAGCGTAAACACGTACCCTGCTAAAGACCTGCAATCATCCAAGTCACCGGCGTGATCCGAATCCACATAACCAGTGGTCTCACTACCATTGCTGTCTCTCCGATATACTATACTCACGTCTGTTGTCCCCTTCAAATTTCTGAGGATCCACTTCACAGCTTCCCAATGAGCTTTACCAGGACGCTTCATATAGCGACTAACCACGCTCACAGCTTGTGAAATATCAGGCCTAGTGCACACCATAGCATACATAATACTACCCACGACACTAGAATAAGGAACACGGGACATATGCTCCTCCTCCTTCTCCTCAGTCTGCGGTGATAATTTATCTGAAAGTTTAAAGTGCTTCGCTAAAGGTGTACTTACAGATTTTGCTGATTGCATGTTAAAACGTGCTACGATCTTCTCAATGTATTTCTTTTGAGACAAACGTAAAACTCCTACAATCCTATCACGCAAAATCTCCATACCCAAAATTTTCTTTGCAGCACCTAAATCTTTCATCTCAAATTCAGCATTCAACTGCCTCTTCAGCACATCAATATTAGACATATCCTTAGCTGCTATCAGCATATCATCAACATATAAAAGTAGATAAATCAAAGAACCATTCTCTAATCTCCTAAAGTAAACGCAATTGTCCATCTGACTTTTTGAATAGTCTTGACTAGCCATGAAAGCATCAAAACGTTTATACCACTGCCTAGGAGACTGTTTTAGCTCATACAAAGATTTCTTTAACAAACAAACATGATCTTTCCTTACCCAGAATAGCAAATCTCTCAGGTTGCCTCATGTAAATCTGCTCCTCCAACTCACCGTGAAGAAACGCAGTTTTCACATCTAGCTGCTCTAATTCGAGATTCTGCGAAGCAACTAAGGCAAATAAAACACGAATAGAAGTATGTCTTACCACAGGAGAGAACACCTCATTGTAGTCAATGCCCTCACACTGTGTATATCCCTTCGCCACAAGTCTCGCCTTATACCTCGCTGCCTCGACACCATAAATGCCCTCTTTCCGTTTGAAGACCCATTTACTTCCAACAATCTTTTGGCTCTTGGGTACTTTGACCAGCTCCCATGTCTAATTTCGATGGAGAGATTCCATCTCTTCACTCATAGCCCCTAGCCACTACGACGACTCCGGACTAGCCATCGCCTCAGAGTAAGACGAAAGCTCATCTGTCTCCACCTCATCACCTATAGTCAATGCATAAGCAATATATGTATAACCATAACGTACCGGTGGTTTAATTTGCCTTCTCTCTCTATCTGCGGCTATAGTCTGCTGCAGCTTTGCTTGTTGTTCACTATCACTGACTTCAGGAACTGCGGCTTCATCTGCAGTCTCAACCTCTGTTACCTTCGAGGTCTCCGGAGTCTCCACCTGAGGCTCCACCTCATTTATGACACCATGATCTGTCTTCTCTGCTGGTTGTGTCTCAGAACTCCTCTGTTGAAGCATTGTAGTCTCGTTGAAGATCACATCTCTGCTGATTAGAAAACCGGGTGATCTAGGATCGGTGCACCACAGCCAGTAGCCTTTCACCCCTTGTGCATAACCTAGAAATATACACTTCTTTGCCCTCGGCTCAAGCTTACCATCACTTGCATGAGCATACGCAGGACATCCGAATATTCGTAATCCGGAATAATCAACAGGTTTCCCTGACCATACTTCCTCAGGAGTCTTCCACTCGATAACAGACGATGGAGATCGATTTATCAGGTAACATGACATATTCACTGCTTCGGCCCAAAATTCCTTGCTAAGTCCTGCATGCGAAAGCATGCATCGAGCTCGATCAAGCAAGATTCTGTTCATTCGTTCTGCCACGCCATTCTGCTGTGGTGTCCCAGGTACTGTGTGGTGTCTTACAATACCTTCTTTCTCGCAAAACTCGGTAAAATCTTTACCACAGAACTCCATGCCATTATCGGTTCTCAGGCACTTGATCTGCTTATCTGACTGCTTCTCAATCAATGCCTTAAATTTCTTGAACCGATCAAACATGTCATATTTGTGCTTCAGAAAGTATACCCATATCTTCCTCGAATAATCATTGATAAAAGTCAGCATATATCGGGCACCTCCTTTCGAAGGAACCGAAGACGGGCCCCAAATGTCTGAATGAATATATTCAACAGGTCGTTTGGTCGAATGAATAGCTGTAGTAAACTTAACTCTATGCTGCTTCCCATAGATGCAGTGCTCACATAAGTCCAACTTCCCTGTTTTCTGACCACTCAACAACCCCCTTTCACTCAGCATCGTCATACCTGCCTCACTCATATGCCCCAAACGCATATGCCATAATTGAGTCAAGTTAGAGTTTGACTCACCTGATGAAACAGTAGCACTTCCAGTCACGGTCTCTCCTAGTAGATGATAGAGAGTATTCACTTTCTTCCCCTTCATCACTGTCATGGCACCTCGAGAGATCTTCAGTACTCCACCTTCAGCAGTGTACCTACACCCAATGTCATCGAGTGTCCCCAGAGAAATAAGGTTCTTCTTGAGCTCCGGTACATGCCTCACATCTGTCAATGTGCACACCACCCCATCGTGCATCCGAATCCGGATTGTCCCTATCCCCACAGCCTTGCAGACTGCATTATTCCCCAAAAGAACCCTACCACCATCTGCAGCTTAGTAAGTAGTGAACCAGTTCTTATGAGGCGTCATATGATAAGAACACCCCGAATCTAGCACCCATTCGTCTCCTGATGAAGTAGCAGTCACACATAAGACAACTTATGCATCCCTATTGCTCCCCTCAGCAACGTTTGCCACACTGGTTGTAGCATTTTGCTCATCAACCTTATTTCTTCGCTTTGGACAATCTCTCCTGATGTGCCCCTCCTCGTGACACTCAACGCACTTCACTCGTCCTTTAGACTTTCTATTGCGTGATTTCGATCTGCTTTTACCTCTGCTGTTGCTAGGCTCTCGATATTGTTCTCTACCCCGAATCGTCAGTGCTTGCGCTGCTCCTTTGGCCAGACCGTCATCTTGCAACTTTCTTTGCCACTCCTTAGAGAATAAGGCAGACTTTACCTCTTCTGAGGTAATAGTAGTACGCCCCTGCAATAGTGAATCAGTAAAGTGCTCCCATGACTCTGGTAAAGAGGTTAACAACATCATGCCATGTTCTTCATCATCAAGAATCTTACCGACGTTCTTTAGATCCAACATGAGTTTATTAAATTCATCTAGATGGGTTCTGATAGACGTACTTTCAGTATATCTAAATTGAAACATCTTCTTCAGCATATACAAGCGATTGTTCAAATCTTTCTTCACATAGAGTGCTTGAAGTTTTTGCCCATAATGCTGCGGCATCCTCCTCCTCAATAACCTCTAGTAAGACCTCATTAGACAAATTTAACAAGATTATGATCTTTGCTTTTTGCATAAGCTCTACCCTCTCTGAGGCTTTCATTATAATCGGCAACTCATCTTCGCCATCTAGTGCCTTGGCCAAACCTTGTGTTGTCAATAAAGCTTGCACCTTGATGCTCCATAACACAAAGTTATTTCTCCCATCAAACTACTCAATCTCAGATTTCCTCTCAAACATAATTGCAATAACAGAATTTCCAGATAATAATCAGACAAGCAAAAGCCCCAAATTAGAACCAAGAAATCCAACCCCACGCTCTGATACCAATTGTTGGGATATAATACGCGGAAACGATAGGATCTTGCAATTTACGTCAATGCGAAATCGCCAGAGAAATAAACGAGAAAATCAGGACACCAGAAATTTACGTGGTTCGGTCCGAGTATCGGTACCTACGTCCACGGGGAGAGCCAGCAGCAAATAATCCACTAAAATCGAAGAATCAGAGTTTACAATCGCTCAATCGCTCAAGTGTTTCCCGCACCTAGATTTAACCCCAAACCTTAAGTGTATAAATAACAACTCAATTGGGTATAAACTCACGTCACAAAAATACCGTGTGTCCCTTGCCTCAAAGTTTAACGCGCGCGCAGCTCAATCTTCACTTTGACGTGCGATTTCTCTTCGGCGGACGTATGCGTGAACGTGGCTTCTCTTGTGCGGCTTCATTCTTCGTCGGCTCGTACGTGCAACACCCTACCGTCGAAAAACCACGTAAAGAAAAAACCCTCCGCTTCTTTTTATATCTCTTTTTATGCGTGTGCCCAAGGTCAAACTTTTGACCTTGGGCCCACCATATACGAATCTTCACGTGGAGGACATGTTTCCTCTTTCACTGGGCCCCCACGTGCATAACAAATTTCGGCCAACTTCCGCAGGTAAAGAAAATTTCGTATCTTCCGTTTATTTTATAATTCTTCGGAGATCGACAAAATTTCTTCTTGGCTTGGGAAAACTTTATCGATAAAATTCGACTTATCCGAAATCAAAATCGAGACATAATTTAACAGTTTGTGCTATGCGCATAATCAGAATCGGGATAACGATAAATTTGCTAGTAGAAGCCGTCGGTGTGTTTTGTTGGTTATCCGTTGGGAAAGAAGGGGTGGAGATTGTATGATTTAGAAGTTGGTGAATACTTTGTATCAAGAGATGTAGTATTTGCTGAAATAGAATTTCCATATGCTGATGAGAAAACTGTAAGTGATGAACTCATTAAAAATAGAGTTATGGAGTTGGCCGATGAAGTTGATGATTTAGAAAGTGACTTGAGAGAGGAGCACGCTGAAAGTGTAGATAGAGAAAATGAGGTGAATCATGAAATGGAGGAATTGATCCACACAAACAATGAGGATGTGGAAAGAAGTGAAGTTGTCGAAGAGCAGCTAGGTAAGGGACAAAGGGTCAAGCAACCGTCTGTTCATTTGAAAGATTATGTGACAAATGCCATTAGAATAAGCCCCTTGACATGTTCATCTGCCCAATCTGATTCCTCAAGTACGCCTTATTCTATAGCACATTATGTGAGTTATGAAAAATTTTATGCACAACACCGGTGTTTCTTGGCAGCAATTACTGCAGGACATGAACTAAACTCTTGCGGAAGCAATTAAAGATGAACGATGGAGAGAGGCCATAAGTAAAGAAATACAAGCTTTAGAAGATAGTGGCACATGGACAGTTGAAAATTTGCCGCCTGGGAAGAAAGCAATTAGGAGCAAGTGGGTGTATAAAATTAAGTACAACTCTTATGGAAGCGTTGAACAATACAAAGCGCGGTTGGTGATACTAGGAAATAAACAAGTTGAAGGCATAGATTATCAAGAGACTTGCTCCTATGGAAAAAATGTGCACTGTACGCACCTTTATTGCCGTTGCGGCTACAAAGAATTGGGAACTTCATCAGATGGACGTTCAAAATACTTTCTTACATGGCGATTTAGAGGAAGAGGTTTACATGAAGATATCACCTGGATTTGCCTCTCAATCATCAGGGAAGGTATGTAGACTTCGAAAATCTCTATACGGTTTGCGGCAAGCACCTAGATGTTGGTTTGCGAAATTGGCTGCATCTTTGAAAGCTTATGGATTTCAGCAGTCATATTCAAATTACTCCTTGTTCACTTTTTGAGTTGGGACTGCTCAATTGAATGTGCTTATTTATGTTGATGATCTCATTATCTCCGGTAATGATACTTCTGCCGTTCAAAAGTTCAAGAACTATTTAAGTCGTTTTCATATGAAAGACTTGGGGAAGCTGAAATTTTTCTAGGGGATTGAAGTGGTGAGAAACTCAAATGGTATTTTCTTATGTCAACGTAAGTAGGAATTTGATATGATTTCTGAGGTCGGATTGCTAGGTTCCAAGCTGACTAAAACTCCTCTTGAACAAAATCACAAGCTGGCCCTTACTGAGAGTGATGATGTAGACAACCCTGCTCAGTATAGGCGCCTAGTGGGTCGGCTTTTATTTAACAATAACTCGACTTGAATTGTGTTACTGTATGCATATTCTTGCACAGTTCATGCAACGGCCAAAGAAAGCTCATTGGGAGGCAACTGTGAGAGTTCTGCGTTATTTGAAAGGAAATCTAGGTCAGGGTATTATGTTGCGTGCCAATTGTGACCTCAAATTATCTGCTTACTACGATTCTAATTGGGCTAGTTGTCTTTTGACGAGACGATCTTTGACTAGTTACTTTGTTCTTTTGGGAGAATCACCTATCTCGTGGAAGACTAAGAAGCAACAGACAGTGTCTCGCTCATCCGCTGAAGCTGAATACAGGTCTATGAGTATTACAATTTGTGAACTTAAGTGGTTGAAAGGATTATTGGATTCTCTTGGTGTGTGTGGCACATTCTCAACCTATGCACCTGTATTGCGACAGTCGGGCAGCTTTACATATAGCTGCTAATCCTGTTTATCATGAGCGTACTAAGCATATTAAAGTGGATTGTCATTTTATTCGTAATGAGATAATTAATGGTGACATTCAAACAAATTATGTACGTAGTTCAATGCAGCTAGCTGATATCTTCACGAAGGTGTTGGGAAAGGATCAATTTAACTTTCTTCTTCGCAACTTGAGGGGTATTAGAAAGGCAAATATATTGGAAGAAAGGCAGTTGTGATATGCTTTTATTTAGGCCTTTTATTTAGGCCGTTTACGTAGGAAGTTTTGTGTGCATATCTTTTTATTCATTTATTGCATTGTCCTTGTATTTTTGGTAGTTTAGCCTAATTAGGAGATTGTTTGATAGTTGTATCTTCTTGTATATATGTTACGTTTCTATGGCAATGAATGACAGAATTCTCATTCCAAAAGTCCTCGAGTTCTTTTATAGTTTTCTTTCGTTGAATTTATTTTGTTGATCCTTTGAAAATATTATTTTAACAAAATCCAAATTTAAATAATTCATTCCATTTTGTATTAAAAAAAAATCCATCTATCACATGAAAATCATACAAATGATGAGAAAATGGAATACCATCATTTTCATATGAGAAGATTTATACCAATAATCTCTATCTTGTTTTAGGCGTTTCATGAGTGCCCTTGTAAAAGAGGCCGATGTTCGTATTTTTCATTTTGTTGTAGTTCAACCAATAATAATGTCCGCATGTTGTTTATCTTTTTAATGTTTGGTTAAAAAACAGACATAAAGCTCTTACTTCTTTTAGAAAGTAGTTTTTTTTTTCTTATCAAATCAGTGTATCTTATCGAGCTGAGGTCTTGATTGGAGCTGTCGATTAACAATTAATTTCCTCTACAAAATTAGTTGAATTCATTTTTCCATCATTAAAAAAAAAAAATTGTATCTGAACATATATTTTGTAATTTCACTTTATTTGTAAGCGTTCATCTTTTGTGATTCCTTCCATGTATATCCGTAAATCATTACTCTTTGTAAAATAATTACTATAAATGGAAATTTTCCAATGCTATTATCGAGTGTCTCGAAATAGTTGATATCTCTCTCTCTCTCTCTCTCTCTCTCTCTCTCTCTCGCCATTTAATAATAAATGTATGTAAGACAATACTTGCTATTATTCTAACGCCGGTGAAATGTAATAAAATTCCAACAAAAGCATTCCTTCTGTTAAAGACATGGTGACATCAAAATAATCCGTCAGCTTTGAAACCCAACACCCAGCTCTGTAGAAAGAAATAGCCAAATTGCCCTTGCTGCGAGCCGATGGCTTGATTTGGTCAAAAAGAAAATATTACGGCTTAATTCCATTTTGGCCCCTGAAATATGCGTCTTTTCTTTTTGCATCCAAAGAAAACGAGGAAATTTTCAACTAACCCCCCGACACGTTTATTGATTTTTGTGAAGGTACACTCCTTGTCAAATTTCAAGTCAGCATCAAATGCTTAAAGGTGTTACTGATGTGGGCTAGCCGCGAGTAAAGAGGCCAATATAATGCTTGTGCCTTGCCTGGATGTGCCTGCCCATAGTTTTGGTGTCGACGCCAAACCATACCTACCATCAATTAACATTTTTCTATTTATTTAAAAAATATTAATAATCCACCAACTAAAAAGCGTGCTACTCGGATGATTTAATTTTCACCCCAGCATCGGGGCAAGTTTTAGTTAGCTCTAAAATCAAGTTGTTAATATAAAGACATCACAAATGTCATAATTTGTATATGACATTAAGTGCAATGCTATGATGTCTAAAAAGCATTTTAAAAACATGGCAATGTTCTGAAAACTGATATGTCACTCAAGTAATCGGAAAAAAAAATTATAATACTCAAGTGAACGTCATACTAAATTATGACGCTTATGATGTTCTTTTCCCTAAGTTATTGCATGTGTAAGTTGCAATGGTTGTGGGTCTTCATGGCAACTAGAGAAAAGAATGTATTGGTGATGCTATTTGAACTTCCTAGACATAATAGCTTTGTGTTTTATCCAACCTTACATTACTTATTTGTTAACATCACAAAAAAAAAAAAAAACTTTAAATTAATAGACATGTGATAAATTTCTCAAAAAACTTTAAATTGGTACATCTGCAATTAATTTATTCTTCACTAATTTTTATTAAATTTTACCGTCACATAACTAAGTTGATTGACACCTAGCAATTGAATGGTGTATTATATCGATTTGAAGTTTTGTGTCGTATTAATTTAATTTAACGAAAATTAATGAATGATAAATTTGTCATAAATGCATAATTTTGAGATTTTTGTGATTAAAAAATTAGTTTGTGATATATTTACCACGGGTGTATAAATTAGTTTTTAGTGAAATTATCATAAGATGTATCGATTTAAGGTTTTCTTGTGATATTAACTTTATAATTTGTTTTCCATGGGAAGAATAATTATTTCAAAAAAGAAAGTGGGAATTTTGGAAAATCAAGTCGCGGGGATCCCACGTCCTACCCGCCTTCGAAGGAATGGTAGTTAGGAAAGAAGCTCGTTGGATTGCGTTGAAACAAATCCGTAAATTGGGGAGGGCAAGTTGACATCACTGCGGAGGACCGGCGAACCGCTCCCAATTGGCCACGTACGTCGTCCGTGTCTGCACCAGGCAGTTGGCGTGTGGCGTGTGGCCCTTGGTGTAAAAGCCCAAAAAAGAGAGTGAACCAGTCCCCAGAATAGCGACGTGTATCCGCCGTGCGATATCTGGCCACCAAACAAAAGGTGCACCTGCATGCGTATCTGTACCCGCGCTGTCGGGTAGGTCGCAGGGGGGAGTGCGGTTCAAATCGCTGGACGAAGAGTCAACCTCAGTTACAATTTATAAAAAGAAAATAGATGGAAGGAAAACAGACAATAACCTGCGAGTCTTTCCGGTGATGGTAGGCTAGAGGGGTCGCTGGGCCCTGCTGGAAATAAAGAAAGTTCGGTCTGTTGAAGCATTATCCCCGCGCTACCGATCTTCGATTTCGACTCGCTTGGAGGACCTCTACTTAGAAGCGAAGCCCTATCTCATGATTTTGGTCGTGCTTTAGCGAGAGAGAAGGTTTCCCCGGTACTCCTTCATTAGCTTTAGGAAAGATTTGGACAATTTGGGTGCATGTATAGAATTAAGTGGCATTCATAGGCTTGAGGCACAAACTAAGTTTTCTGTGCAACAGACCCAAACCCATGAACAATAATCAAAGTCACATTCTCGCCAGCAGACCAAAACCAAACGAACAGAGAGACACGTGACTTCATTTTCTCCTCCCACCGACGGTGAGCCGCACCGGATATGAGTTCGCCCGAGTGTGCCGTTGCTCGCGGTGGTAGCGAGGACATGACCACTATGAGCCCCTCTATCTTCTGTGGATAAGGCACAATGGCAGGGGCACGGTGGTGATATAGGCACATGGGAGAGTGGTCGAGGTAACCTTCATTGGCCATCGACCAATACCGTATAAAATTTTATGGGATTACCGCTAACTGTTTAAAATTTTAATATGTTAGATAAATACATGATTTGATAATAAATATTCTAATAAATCCTTAGACTTTGAGAAAAAAAATTAATGCACCAAAACGATACTCTCATTCTCTCTCTTCTATTACGATGGTAGTTGTCGCTACTGTTGTGGCATTGGTGCATTACCTCTCCCCTCTATCTTCCTAGTAGGGGTACTATGGTAACGTTGGCACATAAGGCAACCTTCACTGGCCATTAGCTGATACTGTGTAAAATTTTATAGGATCATCATCAATTGTTCTAAAATTTAAGTTTTTAGATAAAAATGTGATTTGTTATATAAATATTCTAATGTATCTTTCGACTTTGAGAATAAAAAAAATTAATGCATCGAAACCGTACTCTCATTCTCTCTCTCTCTTCTATTAATGATGGTAGTTGTCGTCATTGTTGTAACATTGGTGCATTGCCTCTTCCCTCTATCTTCTGTGAGGGCACAATGGCAGGGGTGCAATGGCAATGTTGGCACATGGGAGAGTGGTCGAGGCGACCTTCACTGGCCATTAGCCGATACCATGTAAAATTTTATAAGATCACCGCCTGTTTTAAAAGTTTAAACTATTAGATAAAGACATGATTTAATATATTAATATTCTAATGTATATCCTTGGACTTTGAGGAAAAAAAAGTAATACATCGAAACTGTACTCTCATTCTCTCTCTTCTATTTATGATGGTAGTTGTTGCCACCGTTGGTGCGTGCATTGCCTCTCCCCTCTATCTTCTGTGAGGGCACAATGGCAAGGGTACAGTGATATGTTGGCACATGGGAGAGTGGTCAAGGTGACCTTCACTAGCCATCAACTGATACCATGTAAAATTTTATAGGATCACCGCCAACTATTCTGAAAGTTTAAGCGGTTAGATAAAAACGTTGTTTAATATATAAATATTCAAATGTATCCTTAGAATTTGAGAAAAAAAAATAATGCATCGAAACTTTACTCTCATTCTCTATCTTAGTAGTTGTTGCCACCATTGCGGCATTGGTGCATTGCCTCTCCCCTCCCTTATCTCGACCAAATCATTATCTGCCCCTATGGATGTCTAGGCAGACCAGAAACCTCTACGAGGAAACTATTAGTAGAAACCATTAGTTACTTCATTGTACTTCTATCGAGTAGGGATATAGAGTAGAAACTATTAGGTACTTCATTTTAAAATATCATATGGCCATCTGCCGTTTGATATTTACACAGCATCGAGTATTATACACTCTCTCTATAGTACTCACAATTTATATCGCTGAAGACATTAGTTTATAATGAGATTGTATATGGAAGTCTTACCAATATACTACTTGAGATTTTTTATAGCCCGATCACATACCAAGCTAGCAGAATGGCATTGATCAAAATTGAGACTCGGACATATGAATCGGATGCACTCATTGATGAAGCACATATTCTCAAAATCAAAGCTAAAGGGGATAATCTAATTTGGAGTTTCAAGCATTTGATTGACCATTATGTTTAATAGTACAATGATTGTAGAAGTTGTCGGTTTCCTTCTAACTTTAGGTTCCGCCTTTACCTACCATAGTACATGAACCGAGGACAAAGGGGCGAATCGCTTTCCAAGAGCATGAGTTGGCAAGACGGCCATGGATCGATTAAAAATTCTCAACCATTATGTCAGTAAAAGATCCAAGAGCATCAATATCGCCTGTCCAAGAATACCATAAAAAGGATATGTCTGGTTTACGTTGTAAGAAACATCGTACCATCCGATGAAAGGTAAACTCACCTTTTCTCATTGACTTCATGATAAATTTAATTAATTTGCCGATTACGTGGCATTACGTCACAAAGTGTCCGAGTGCACATTCATTTGCAACCCTGCTGGTGACACCCAAAATCGATCTATCTTCTAATCGACATTACATTTGAACAAAAAGAGATGTTAAGTAATTCTACCATCGGCGAGTCGTTGGTAGATAAAATGCTTGTCGATGACCACAATAATTGATGAGTATAGTATAGTTGTTGATATATGATGACAATTAATCGACAATTGATACTTAGCTAAATTTAGTTAAGTGCTGAACATAGAAGCCAAAGATAATAGAGACGTTGGTTAACAGTTGGATTAGGAGACAATTATAAAATCATAATGGCTTATAGAGAATATGTATGTGAAATCACATAGGGTGATTTTGAAACCTAAAATTATAGAGATGCAGTTGAATCCAGTGACAGTTGAAGAGTTGTAACTGCTCATAGATTAGGTGGAGTTGCAATCACGGAACATGATCATGGAGCCTAACTAGTAGAGATGCAAATGTAGCTACATTTTATTATGGGCTATATAAGCTGTGCTGAATCCTTGCAGAAAGGGGACCGCAATCATCAACAATATTAAGTATCTTCAAGTTTATCAATTTATCTTTCCAATTCCTATACTTACTTTTCTTTAGATCGTTTAGTTCTAGTTCTTCATTACGCATCCTTCTTCCTGTCCAAATTGCCACGCAAATCGATTCAATAAAAATCGAAGGTTAATTTTTGGTGAAAAATATTTCGTTGCATGGAGTTATTCTCGATGAAATATCTTTTTTGGTACACATGATGGACCCTTGTGGTTCAATTTGAGGAAGAGTTACGATAAGTATTAGGAATCAATTGGAGATTGAGAATGCCACTAGTAAAAATCACTCACCACAGCATGGCAACGAGAGGGCTCTCTGTTCGAAACCATCAACCGCTCATGCAGCAACGGACCAGGTCTAAGGTGGGAATGTGGTGGGTATCCCCAAGCATCTCAAAGAGGAGCGGAGGAGAGAGTTGGAGTCAAACCCAATGATGTTAGCCACTATGACAAGATTGCTCAATGAGCAACAAAACGATTTGACCAACCACATGGTGAGGCATCTCGCTGATGTAATTATGCCGATGATCAACAATGTCATCAACAAAATTGTTTCTAGGTTTGGAACATCCAACCAGCTGTTTCAAATGCAAGGAAACCTAGTGGTTATCATGTATGTACATTCAACTTCCTCTACTCAATTTACTAATTTGGTACTTTAAGCCCAGTAATTCAACCATCACTAGTGAAGATGATCAATCGACTGTTGAACATGTTGGTGGGTTCTTAGCTCAGTGTGATGAAGCTAGTACTAATGACTGTTTAAAATTTAGGTGGTTTCCTTTGTCTTTGTAAAAAATCACTTTAACTCAATATACTAATTTATTGGCCAATTCGATCTATGATTAGGATGAAACGGAAAGACGGTTTCCTTTGGAAATAGCTTGTGGTTGGGTTGCGGCCGTTGTCTTCTCGGGCGCTTGCTGTATGAAGGCCTTCCGCCTTCTTCCTTCGGCTGGGGCTGTGTTCACCTTGACTGGTTTGGTTGCTGTTCGTCTAAGGCAATGACCCCTCCTTAGTGTTTTGTGACTGTTTTATTACTTTGTTGGCTGTCCTTTGTTTTGGTTGTTTTGTCGAGGTTGGGTTCCTTTTGGCCATGCGTGGCCTCCTCTTTCCTCGTGTGCCTGTTGTTTAGGCTGTTATTTGCTTTGGCCGCTCTTGCAAAGTTCTTTTGCATCCGGCTCCCTTCCACTCATTTAGACTTATTGTCTTCATGAGTGCAAGTTTTGTGACGCCGGATCTTGTGTAATTGTTTGGCTCAAAGCTCAATATATTATTACTTCTGATCAGAAAAAAAAAAAAAAAAAAAAAAAAAAAAAAGACAGTTTGCTCTCAATTTCTCAGATTGGTGTCTGAGGTAATGATTGCAAATTTTGGTTGAGATTAGGCAATACAATAATGAGTGGGTTGATCAATATATCACCCGATTAAAGAAGTCAAGAAATCGATGTCCGACTTTGCTTTTGGTAAGAGAGTTTATCAAGTTGGCCTTTAATGGATTAAAATCTAGATTAAGAAAAAGATTTGAAGGTCAACCGTTCAACGATCTATTCCAATTGAATACAAGGGTGTCTATATATGAATATCTTTTAAAAGAAAAAGATAGCAGCAATACTTATAAGCAAAATGTGGCTTTAATCAATAATTAGGATGATGATTTCAATTCAGAATAAGATCAGGACGAAGCCATTGGGATTGCTATAGCTAAAATGATGCTCAACAAACCTAACGTTTGTTAAGCATTAAAGTTTGCCGGAGTAAAAGAGGCTACAAATGGCTGGGGCAAGAGATACCCAAGTACATTCATTCAACGTGACTTTTTTTTTTTTTTTTGGTCGGACATTCGACGTGACTAAGCGATATAAAATTGACCGATGCCAAACCATCCCAAGCGAGTAAGAATTAGCAAATAAAAAATTTGGAAGTTGCATTACTTATGGAATCATGACCTGCTTGCTAAATTTCACTAGCAATCTTTGAGTAGTTATAGTAGAATGTGCTACTTATATACCCAAGCACTTCTTTCCAACGTAAGTCATGCTTATACTCAAGCAGATAGATCTCATTATCATTTACCAAAGCACAAACTATAATATTAACAACACTTCTCAAGAAATTGCAATTCTAGTATGCTCGAAAGACAACTTAAGAATGTAAAACTTTCTTTGAATTTGGATTTTTTTTTTATCTTTGGATCTCTCTTTCTTTTCTCCCTTGTTGATCTATTTTTATACTCCTCAGTATCCAAATCTTCTGTTGGATAATCTTCATGAGGATCAACTTCAAGCTATTCGTTGGACAGTTGTTAAGAAGACTAATTTAGCCATTGATGTCAATCAATATGAGTTTTTGTAAATTTTATGAGTTTTCGTAATTTTGATCGCCTATACAATCAAATCTCTAGTTTCGAAAAATAAAGCAGCTAGAAATATGGAAAGTAGCTTGTCTCAAGGGCGATTGTCAATCAACCAATATATTGCGCATGATTGACATTTTCTGCGTAGATAATCTTTAACATCGATAATCAATCACTTTATTCTAAAATAAAAATCCACGGTAGATCACTAACTATTAAAATCTAAGATTATTTATCTCAGGATATTATTGTCAGAGCATGAGACAAGGTTGTTATCAAAAGTAATGTAGTTGCTCCGCTTATGTTAGCAGTCCCCAATTACATCTGGCATCTTGGTAATATCAGACTTCAACTTATATCATTAATATCAAACTCTGCTTATATCAGCTTTACTCAGTATATCAAACTGCGTCTCACTTGGTACTTGGTACCTCCAAGTCTTTATGAACTTTCCATTCTTCTAAACTTGTTCTTCAAGCAATTTTGAATCTTTTCACTTTGTAATATCTAAGTTCCTTTTACAAAAATATTACCCAAGTCACAAACAATATTGTTTTACCAAAATGGGTACAGAATAAAGGATGGGCACAGAAACACCCTAGGCAAGTCAAATTATCTAGCACAGTATTGGAGAGAATAGATTTCAAACCTGGGGTAAATTTTTCCCTTTGTCAATATTTTTATGGGAAGATCCACGGGACAGTCTTTTCAAGAAAGCCTTCGTGAACTCAATCAAAAGAGCAATTCAAGAGACAAGATTCATGTTCTCCTGCTTGGAGAATGGGTGCAGAAAGGGCTTGCCCTACTGAAACCGAAGGAGAAGAGCAAAAACCAAAAGATGAAGATGGGCACAGGTCTTTCTTTTCTTTGATTGGAATTCTATTTTCCGAGCCAAAACCTTCAACCTCTTTTTAGGAGAAGGAATTGAAAAAGATCAATAAAGACAGGAGCATGAAGAGGAAAGAAATCGATGTCAAAACTGGTCAGTTCATAAAAGTATTTGAGGAATTATTTAAAAGGAATAATCTTTTGTGAAATGAGTTTGCGTCGATGACTCAGCAGAAGGTATCCTAGAGTATCTAGTTGGACCTTTATTACTTTGGAGAAGGGCAAAAAATGCGTCTCACTAGATAAAAGAGAAGAGAGATAAAGGGTTTGCTAGGCTTGAAGAATCTAAAAGGACCAAAGAATACACTTGAAGCGTCTTCATGCATCGACAGAGTTGCATGCGTGATTCCTCTGTACAAACAGTGAGGATAAGTCGAACCTAGGCGAATGTTGCTCCTTCAGCTACGCAACGAGCCAAGTTGTTAAGTCCTCGAAAATTTGGAGAGTTGGGTGACAGAAAACATAACGAGAAAACCAATTTAACAAAAAAGCAGTATGTTTGAGATGATCGTCTTCATCAAAAAATTTTGAAATTGCCAAGAGAGATATTTTTTTTTTAGTCTAATGCCAAGAGAGATTGTTGACATGCTCAAAATATTGGCAATTATCAACTTCAGCCTCTCTAACGTCGTAAACGTATGGGCAAACACAAATAATAGCATCGAGGCAAGAAGAGTAAAACAACATTGATCCTGAAGGGAAGAAAAAACAATTTGTTGATGGAGATTGAAAACTATTTGAGCCACCCAAAAGACCCAGGTCATGGGGAAAGTCGGGACAATAGAATTGAAGAGCCACATCATTATCAGCATCTTCCCAAACCAATTAAACCTACAATTGATAAAACTTGTGGTCGAAAGAGGGGAAAGCCCTAAATCGATCGAACTTCGTAATTTACAGAGACTCAATGAAAGAAGACTTATGAATAGGGAGTTTTTTTTTTTCGCAATATAGCGAGAAAAACAGCCTTTGAGAGACATAGGGATGTGATGATAATTTATGAAGCAAGGCCCCAGAATTACTTGCTTGGAATTTGCTGAGTCCTTAAGGAGCTTGAGAAGATATATGTCATGGTCTTCCTCCTTGAGCTTGTTGGAACGAGACAAGCATGTCAAAGATGAGAATGTGGGGATTTGGGGAGCCATGGAAGTTCTAAATGAACAACAACATGGGGTTCGAAATCAAAGCAAGAGAAGAGAAGAAAGATTTGGGGAAAAGAGTAGGTGACGGTGCTGTTAGATTCCAAAATCCAAACGGTGGTTCTCCACCTCAAATTATTTGAAGGAAACCTGTTAACTTATTTAATTGGTTTCCTTCGAAAACTTAAAACTGGAAAATCTCATTTCGTGGGATTTCCTCAAATCCCATGAGATTCCTTCATTTGAGAAAAGAAAAAATAACACAAGAAAAAAGATAATTTTAGAATAAACCAAATACCAAAATATAGATAATCACAAGTAAAATAATATAATTACTACCAAAAATAACTAGTTGATGTCATAAGAAAGATCAATTCAAGTTGAAACATGAAAAAACACAAGAAATATTGGCTTTGAGACTAAAAGGGAAATCATTGTACTTTCGAATGGCTCATCGTACTTTTTACTTATATCAAGTTGCTCTAGAATGACTCCCTAGCAATTAGAATTAAGACTATTGATATTGGTAACACATGATCAAGTCTCACCTAACCATCATCTCTTATATGGATTGGAAGATAATTTTGTAGTAAAGTAATTTTCTTCAAAACAAAACAATAATAAATACAATAATGATTTCTTCCTTGATTACAAATTTTATTTTGAGAATACCTATGGTGACCCATCTAATCCAATTTCCAAGTGAGCGAAAATCATTGAATCTCTTGAGTGCCTCTGGTGGTCAAGTGATCAGGGGTTGCTTTCTTCTACATTTATTCTATTTTATATTTTTCGAAAAAACGTATGACTCCACATCTAGTTAACCACATTAATATCTTTTAAAAAATATTATGGCGTTATAGCCTTTTTTTTTCTTTAGCTCCCACCGTAAAAGTAACTAAAGGTTTGTGTATTTTGTTAAATTTATATTTAAATTTTCCCACCAGTCCAATTAGTTGCCACGGAATGAGTACCATTGTCATGACGGTCGTCCTTGATAGGCACCCATTGCGACGGCGGTTGTCGACCACCATAAATCGGGGTCATTGATAAACAGTAGCCCTATAAATCTGTTGGGAACATGAATATAAGAGGCCCGATCATTTTGCATGGAGATGAATAGGGCGTCATTGAGATTTAGCTATGGATATGGCTTTCCATGTTTATGTCATGGTTGTTGATGTAATTTCACATCGATAAAATGTGTGGTTATAATGTGTTGTATTTACATGCAGTTTCCCACTGCTAGCATAATCTCTTGCACTAAACATTATGACATAGTATCAAAGCTTCGATGAATAGTTTAGACTTTAGCACTTTAATTGGCTCACACCACATAGGAATAGTGGGTGTTTCACAATAGTCAAACCAAGTTAAACACGTGTGCACGAGAGGCTTAAACGCAAGAGAGTATTAGTACCATCTCATATCACTTAAAGGCATTATAATAAGGGTTAATATCCTAAAAAAATCCTAAACTAGTACATTTGTAACAAATTTATCCCAAATTATTTTTTTGACTACCAAAAACTCCAAACTGATATACTTTTGACAAATTTACCCTCTGTTAATTTTTGTTCAAATTATTAAGTTAAATGACATGTGACAATTTCAATTTGGGATTTTACGTTCTATTTATCACAGTTTACAATTTTTGTGATTTTTTTGTGGTATTAATCCAATTTAGCGAAGGGTATATTAGTCACAAATTTACCAATTTGAGATTTTTTTGTAGTCGAATAAATTAGTTTTGGGTAAATTTGTCATAAATGTACAAGTTTAGGGTTTTTTATAGTTAGTCGGGGTAAATTTGTCACGAGTGTACCAGTTTTGAGTTTTTCATAGTCAAAAAAATAGTTTGGGGTAAATTTGTCAGTTTTTGGTTTTTCAAGGTATTAACCCTTATAATAATGTACTTTACCAAAAAAAACCCTTATAATAATGTACCTTACGGTGTAAGATTTTACTAACAATTCAACCGAAAGTGATTATCCCAATATATGCAATTACCACCACAATGATTGTTGCGGACATGCGATTTACCACCATCAAGCTAACCACCGCAATGACAGTAGCTCGTTGTGGTCGGCCGCCAACAATTCCTCTCCCAATTTTTATTTTTAATTTAAATTATGTTATTGAATAACATTTTGATTTTTCTTTTTATTTGTATAGGTATGTCTGATAATAATATCCAAAGTTTTGCCAAAGAAAAAAAAATATAATAACAATTCCTCACATTTTTTATGTTAACTAATTTTATTATGTCCTAATCATATTTTTGGGATTAAATACAGCAAAAAACGTAATTGTTTCACTATTTCTCCAAATAATTTGTGGGCTATTCTTTGCTCTTTTAAATAGAATATTTGCTAAATCTACTTCTCAATGATCAACTCTGCACTTTTATCATCTCGCCAGTTGTAAGTTACTTGTCAAAGAGAATTTATGGTCTAGAATCTATTGTTATACATAAGAATGACAGTTTCGTTATATAGCCGGCCCAAAGATTTGGCTCATATTCCGTCTGATTTTTGGTTCCGAGTCTTATTTTATTAGTAGCCGTGATTGGGGCTATAGGACTGACAATGCATAGGACTACTCAGTTGATTTGGCTCAAGATTGAAGACAGAAGGCAGGTAGAAATATATATACACACGACGCCATATATATATATATACACGACGCCAAAAGAGATAATATCAGAAATGTCGATTCGACTTTTGACGATTTGTAATGATAATGGCTTGCGAAACGAGCTGATGGTGATGGCGTGTCCAGGTTTTACGGGGCAAGAAAGAGCAACCGTGAAACTTTGGAGTACGAAATGTCAGATGGCTCAAACGCGTCTGGTCATGCTTTTGAAAGGTCGATTAACGATTAGATCCATCACCAATTGGGAAGTCATAACGACTTGTGGAGAGGATGTGAAATCACAGAGAGTGATCATGACTTCTACTGTTAACTATTGATTCTTATTTTTTCAAAAGAAAATTATATACATTG
Organism: Eucalyptus grandis; assembly: GCF_016545825.1. Taxonomy (NCBI): domain Eukaryota; kingdom Viridiplantae; phylum Streptophyta; class Magnoliopsida; order Myrtales; family Myrtaceae; genus Eucalyptus; species Eucalyptus grandis. The sequence goes on along the minus strand of NC_052622.1, from coordinate 32,788,082 downwards.
TTCAAAAAATACATAAAAAGTACAAACAAATTGAAGCAGAATAAATCTAGAATACTATGAAATAAAGTCAAATATAGAAAATATAAATGATCAACAAAGCACCGATAACCCATTTGTGGGTAGCGCAAGCGGTATTCCCTCTCTCCTACAACGCTGCGGTCGAGAGTTCGAATCCCCTCGCTGTCAATACAATTTAAGTGAGGAACCCTGACGATGAGTTGCTAAACTAGTTTCTCTTAAGATGAATAATAGATCCGTTAAGAAAAAATAATCAGTGGGTAATTATCAGATTTCGTATTATCATTAGTAATTGGCACATGTTGGAAATTCCTTCTCCAATAATTACATATTTGCTAATATGTGGTGCACTTAGGTTTGGCTTTTTCTACGTCATCGCCATGTGGAGATAACCAAAATATGTTGAACAAACATAGATTTTATATTTGGAAAAACAAATCTTTGTAGTTCAAATTGTTCATTAACTTATGGTGCATTTGGTAACCATTTTGTTTTCGAAAACAATTTATGCTCAAAAATATTTTTTTCTAATTCTTTTTTCGAGATGAGTTTTTGAGTATTTGAAGGTATTTAGTAACTATTTAAAATTTATATTCTTAGAATAGAAATGTTTTTGGTACAACTCTCAAATTCTTTGTGAGTTGGAATTTCTTTAAGTTTTTAAATAATTTTATTACATTTTTTTCTTTTTTCTTCTTTTTCTTCCTCCTCCTCCTCCTTTAGGTGGTCGCCAGAGCGTCGTCGGCCCCCGGCGAGACTAAGCCTCATTGGCCTAAGCTTTGTCCGTGGCTAGGCGAGCTTCGCCTTGCCAGGGGCCAATGACATCATTAGCTATGCTCGAGACTAAAGGAAGAACAAGAAGCATAAAAGGAAAAAGAAAAGAAAGAGAAAGAGAAATTGTATTAAAATTATTAAAAAACCAGAAGAAATACTAAGTCATAAAAAAATTTGAGGGTTGCATTAAATGTGTTTCTATTCCAAGAATAAAAATTTTGGCACATTATCAAACAGTCCATTACTATATATATATTTATAAGAAACGAAAGTCATCAAAAATGGATAAATTGTTAGTAACTGCACTGTCCCGCACAAAGTACGCATAGGGTCATTGTTTTTATGGAAATCGTTTTTGGCCTTTCGTTGGACATTGGGTCGGATCAGACATTGATGGGTCAACCCATAACCCGATCCATCTTCTAGAAGTTCTTTGAGGAGGGAACAGTCAGTATGGATAAGTGTTACTCCTTTTTAAACGAGCGATCACGGATCGAAAAGGAGCTGGTTGCACGCTAATTTTATACCAACATTTAAAAACAAAAGGTAGGACGAAGGAAATAGTTTACTTTTTCTTCTTGAACAATAGTATGTCAAATCTCTGTTAGAGCAATATTATATACAAGAGTAAACTTGAAGTCCGGGGGTCAAGTTGCATAACTGGTTTCGGAAACTTGAGCGTTTTCCGGTAAATGATTGCAGTCTTCTACCGCTGATGACCGACAGAACAATTTTCGGCCCAAAGTCCCACACCTTCCGATCGAGAATTGACTAGACAACGCACACACACGAGTGAACATTCTCAAACTGCTTTGCTCGACAAAAATAAATAAATTAGTTTAAAGAAGAAATGATGATTTTCGAGTGGTATAATGAGTTTAACCTATAATGACGATTAACGCTAATAACAAATTCACAATCACATCCTGGCTTTTAAAACGTTCGCAAGGAACTCAAAACCCTAGCGTCATACGATCTTGTCGGTTTTAAGTCACATTAGTGAACAGTGAATCTCCCAATTTTCCACAGTGGCTTCATTCAGTCAAATTTCTAACCGCTGATCGCGAAATGTATGATCTATGGCTATAAAACAAAGCCAGCACCAAATAGGTAAGTCATCAGACAGTACGTAATCGACCCCTTCATATCTACCAGTCGAGCAGACGTGATATCAAACCAGACGGGCTCATGCAAACCTACCGATCATCCGTCAAGGCCATGCATATCGAGATTGACTCGAGTTTGACGTAGACATACAGCATGACTTCGAGGGCACATTTTCAGAACGATAAAAATGTGGTGAAAAAGCTCAGATATTTTACCTTGCTCGTTGGAGCGTCAGGTGGCTCGTAGCTCCTATTTAAGTGGAACGTCTCTTCGCATTTTTTTGCATTATAAGCTCTCGTGTCTGCTCTCCACGGAAAAGACCAAACACAAGGAGGGGAAAAAAAAAGCAGACATGGGGAGCGCAAAACCAAGAGTCGATGAGAGCGGCCGAACCTTGATCATCGGCTCGACTGGGTTCATTGGGCGGTTCGTGGCGGAGGCGAGCCTGGAGTCCGGTCGGCCCACGTACCTTCTGGTCCGGGGTGGTCTCGTGAGCTCCTGCAAGGCGAAAGCCAGTGCTATCATGTCTCTAAAAGAGAAAGGAGCCATCATACTTGAGGTAAATTTTTGCTTCAAACGTAAGTTTCTTGTGAGTTTTTCTGTTCATGGTTTTTGTAAAAAAAAATGGGTTTCTTTTTCAGGGATCATCAAATGACAAAGCGACGATGGAAAAGATGTTGAAGGACCACAAGATTGAGATTGTGATATCAACAATCGGTGGGGAAAGCATTTTAGAGCAGCTCGTTCTTGTTGAGGCCATTAAATCAGTTGGCACTATTAAGGTGTTTTCCTTGTTGCTTCTTCTATTTTCATGGGATGAGAACACCAAAATTCCTAAATTCTATTGCGAAAGAGAATTTGAATTTTACAACTTTCAAATAATGCAGTCAAATCCTAAAATTCAGTAAATTGATTAATTCGGATCCTAATTTTAATTCGAAAGTTTATGACTCGATTATATTTTTAGTACACTTATTCTTATCGTTGTCTCACTATTTTTTTTTTTTTTTTTTTTTGGATCTCTCTAACAAATTTATTTTTCTTCTTTGCTCTTTGGGAATGCATCATTTTGTCAAAAAATTTTAGGGAAAAAACTACCAAAGACCATAGATTATGCTTATTTAATATATATCATAAAAAACTTTATGTGACACCAAAAAATCAAAAATCCCAAATTTGTACGTTGTGACACATTTATCTCCGTCAAGGATATGTTAATGAGCACCGTAAAAAATCTACTTAAATGGATGCTAGAAAGCAAATAGTTAATATGGCACTCACATGACTTAAGCGAAACAAAAATGATATTCTGAATAAAAAAAAATTGACGGATGGTAAATTTATTACACAAGTATAAATTTGAGGCTTTTTCTTTTATGTTACAAGAAAAAAAATTAGAGTAAATATATTACAATAAATATAATTTGAGATTTTTAACGTCATGGAAAAAAGTTCAGGATAAATGCACGGTTTGGAATTTCTAGGTAACTTTTTCTCGATTTTTGAAGGATATATTTCGTGTGCTGTACTTTTTAAGATAATCTCGGTTTTCTTTCTCTTACCTCCCGTGCTCTTGGGCCACCCACAATGTACTCGTGGAGTTGAGCTATTTCACAAGACATCGTACTCTCTCTCTCTCTCTCTCTCTCCCGATCGAACTATTTCCACTTGGGAGGCATCCGCTCGTTCTGGGTGCCCCGGGATTTTAGTTTCTTGTCAATTTAGAGTGTGAGGGACTGGTAAGAAGGACGTATATCTGGTCTAAGCGTAACTGCCGAAAAAGGCTTTCATTTTAATACGACATCATGGGTTTATAAATTATCGTGAACTAACTTATGATCAAGTTGGTAGTAGATGGACAATTGAGATGTCTTTTTCGGTGTTCGCTACACGGCATGATCCATCGAGTTGGTAATTGTCAGGATATGAGCACATTTATTGATTTGGTTGACAAATTCACACTTTGTTCATCTCTCTCTTGAAAGAGAGAGAGACACTTTGTCTGTTTTGCTTCTTGTTTTTTACACATTAGAAGATCGCGTTTCTTGTGTAGTCAATGCTTTACACAGGCTATGCAGCATATACATATATATATAAGCTTTCGTACTTTTTTGGCCAAATGCACAAGCTTAGAATCGACTCACTTTTGTCACTTTTGTTATAATTTTAGTGACTTTTTCACATACTAATTTTCACATAATAAGAACAATTATTGTAACCATACTCATTTGCCGAAACATCAGAATGCCCTAGAAATTATTTAGTTTTAAAATGAGTGAGTTTTCGTTGAGCAGAGGTTTATGCCATCTGAATTTGGGCACGACATCGACCGAGCAGAGCCGGTGGAACCCGGGTTGGCCCTGTACAAGGAGAAGAGGGAAGTGAGGAGGCTGACCGAAGGCTTGGGTGTGCCCTACACCTACATCTGTTGCAACTCCATCGCGGCTTGGCCTTACCACGACAACACCCATCCTGCTGACGTTCTCCCGCCGTTGGACTGCTTCCACATCTATGGCGACGGGACTGTCAAAGGTATGTGCACGCATCACTTGAAAATATTAGATTACATGTGAGGTTTACATAATCAGGTGACGTACTCAAATATATTATATGATCATCTTTAGGTTGCACATGAAACCATTAATGACATGCATAAAAACATTCGACAACGAGATTGAAGGATTGATAAGCAAAATACTAGTGGCATTAATTTGTAACATATTATGTAGAAGTATGGTGAATAGCAAGATACTGTTTTGTCGTTAGGGAAAATTTTGGAGTTTGATTTGGAGTCGAATCCTTGGAGACCGCTGGCCTTGCTTGCTGTCTTGTCGAGTGAATAAGCAAGTGCTGAACAATCGAGCTATTCAGCCTCTTTTCACGGGTTGAATATGCCCCTCACGCACGTTGTCAAAGAGACCTAGCTACCCCGAAAGTCAATGATCAACCTCTTTAAGTTTCCTATATTATGTCGAGACGACTTTCGAACTTTATAAAGTTTCGAACGGTTGAAGAACGAGGGACGTGGTCTCACGTCACGCACGTCCCACCAAGCAATAAGTTCTCGACCATTTGATAGTGGGACTCACGCATGCCCCATTTAGTATTCTAGAGGACAGAAGAAATATCAAGGTAGGGGAGATTTTCCCGCCGGACTCCAAACGTGGATCCGATCCAACGCATGATCTGACCATGTCTGAAAAAGGATGAGAGACCTTTCAAACTCCGTACTCAGTGATAAACAAGTACTCAGTCATCCTCTGGTATCACCTCACGTTCAATTCTGAGGTTAGGTGAGCCAACCAATCTAAAATCATGTGCTTCCCAAGCCTTCTTAGCTCCATGAAGTAAACCGTCGGGCCAGTAAAGTAAACTTCACACGAGAAATACTGTTAGAATGCGAGGTTTAGTATTTAAATATTATAACATGCATCATTGATTTGAGGGTTTTAACTACTTATTCTCTAACCGAGCATCAATTCCAAAGCAGATTAGGCCGCTTGTTGAAAATTATTTTTATGCTAGAATTTTCAAAAGAAAGATCAAAGAAAAAGAGAAGCGAAAACATACTTGCCGTTCAATTCATGGTCCGTGAATAATGTCACGATTCACCAACGCACACTGCATGGAATTTCAGTTGTAGTTCTGATGAATCTAGATTTTCCAGCTACTTGTTTTCTAGATAGAAGTTTTAATAGAACTCAATCTTGATTACCAATTTTAAAGTGGGAATTGCTATTTTATTGTTTGCTAGTTTTATTTGTTTAATGGAGACTTGCTCACTAACTGTTTTTAATTAGAGCCAAACTGTTTAATCTTGATTATCAATTTTAAAGTGGAAATTGCATTTTATTGTTAAACAATTTTTCCTTTTTGGAAAAAAAAATTGTCCAAAAAGTCCAACCCTATTGATAAAGACTAATTCAATCTTAAACTTTTAAATTTGACCAATTTAGTTTTATACTTTTTGACAATTTACCATTTTAGTCCTAAATATTTCAATTGTACAACTTTAATCTTCAACATTTTGAAGATTTGACAATTTAATCATTAATATTTTGACGACTTATCAATTTAGTCTTTCCAATTAATTTTAGTTGAAAATCACTGAAGTTGTGGTTTAATCAACGCCAATTGTTCTACATGGTATAGTTAATGTTTTTAAATTTTTCTAAATTTTTTTATATTTTTATATTATTTTTCCTTTCCTTCTTCCTCTAGCCTAATGACTAGTGAGGTCCACGTCATCATTGCTGGTGCGAAAACTAAAAGGAATGTAAAAATTATCCACGCCAACGTCAATTGTGCGCATGATACTAGGCATCCATGTCAACGATTTTTGGCTAAAATTGGCCAAATTGAGTAAATTGAAAAAAATCATCGAAATGTTTAGGATTAAATTAATAAATTGTCCAAAGGTTTAGGACTAATTGACACAATTGAAAAATTCATGACTAAATTGACAAATTATAAAAATATTTATGACTAAATTAACACAATTTAAATATTTAGGACTAAATTGACCACCCTATTATAGGTTTAGGATTTTTTAGACAATTTTCTCCCAATTTTTATTTGAGAAGTAGATAGAAACCTGAGATTCGTATTTGAAACCAAGCTATTTGGTTGGGCTTGGTTTGAGAAGTAGATGGAACCTTCTCCAGAAACTATCTTGATTATTATTTTTAAAGTGAACTTTATGGTTGAACATGGGTTGAGAAGCTTAGTAATAATTCTTTTACTCAAGATATTCAACCCCGCAAAAGTCAATGTCGGAGATCGGGAAACGTAGGTAAGCATCTGGCACGTGAATCAAAAGGTTCTTTTGGATTGATATTTTCTACACTTTAAAAAGAGTTTATGTGTAATCTTCATTAGATTGTACACATGCTATGTATCAAGTTAGATTCAATAAAAATTTATTCAACTCATTCTCAAGCACTTTGTTAATTGATATAGATAGTTCTCACGGTTTGTCTAAATTTTTTCGACTTAGATGCGATTTCGAATGATCAATCCCGAAAGAGACTTGATCTTAATGCTCTGCCCTTCTGTTCACGCAGCTTATTTCGTGGCGGGCAGCGATATAGGGAAGTTCACTATGAAATGTCTCGACGACGATCGAACCCTGAATAAGACGATCCATTTTCGACCTTCCACAAATCTCCTGAACGTCAATGAGCTTGCAACCTTGTGGGAGGAGAAAATAGGGCTCAAGCTCCCAAGAGTTACCGTAACTGAAGATGACCTTCTTTCTGCTGCCAAAGGTGCATCAAATAATCTATCCCTTTTGCGTTAACTTTGTATAGTTTGATTCGCTCAAACTCATGAATACCTTGAACTGTCTCTTTGTAGAAATGGTGATCCCACGAAGTATAGTGGCCGCGCTAACCCATGACATTTTCATAAAGGGATGCCAAATCAATTACTCTTTGGACAAGCCGACCGATGTCGAAGTGACCTCTTTGTATCCCGACATACCTTTTAGGACGGTCGATGAATGTTTTGGTGAATTTGCTAAGAAGATTGCGGATGTGCCTAAGGCAGTCGAGAATTCAGGATATAAAGTTGGTATCTTTTCGCCCGAGTCTAAGCCGGAAGCTTTGGTTTTGACTGCTTAAAATGGTGTTGTGCTGTCCAAGTTTACTGCGATTGCGTCATCATGATGATGACTTAATTGATCTAGCATTCTTCATGTTCGGTTCTGATCATGTCCCTTGTGTCCTCCAAGATGGTATTGGTTGGTGAGACTTTAACTCATGTTCTTGAGAAAGACTTGCCATGGAAATTCAACCCTTCGAAATAAGATTTATTGTCCGTTGTTTAGAAGTGATTTATGTAAAGTAAACTAAATGTGTTTTCTGGTCTTATTGTCGTGCACGCCATTCCGCATGAATTTTTACCTTTTCTTCGCTTTTGGTCTGAATTTCAAAAGATCTTGTCAATCTTATTCTGATCATCATCCTCAGTTGGATTGTCGACCAATTCATGTTCGTACGCGATGAAAAATAATGCAGACTTACTCATTGAAATTGAAATAAAAGCATCTTGTGAAATCAAACTGCAGCTGTGATGCCAGATATGTGAAACTAGAGAGATTATTCGTTAATTCTGATAAGCGATGGTTCACTTGAAAATTTGGGCAGGGCAGGAACATAGCCTGTGCAATTAATCAAGGTCAAAGATAGTTCACACATGTCAATGTAGGTAGGTGTACGGATAGCAAACGAATGGCTACCCAGAAATTTTTAGACTAAAAGAAGTAATTGTTCACCTAAGAATCTTGCTCAACACAATAAATATGACTAGTTCAAAATTGACACGACTTGATATGTTTGACTTGTTTATTCAAATAATAACAACTGACTAACTCGAACATGACGACACATGGATACTCATGTTCTCATCAAACGTCATCCCATTGATGATCATTGTCAAGCTAAATAGAAATAAGAGTGAATGCTACTGCTACCCCATACTAAGGATCGAGACGAACAAAGCCGCAATGTGACGTCGATAGCATTAGTAGAGATGTAACATTTGCCGCACAGACACACTGAAACTTACAAGATTATGGCACAAAGAGGAGCGATCAACCTTGGCTCACAAGGATCAAGCTATCTATACAAAATACAACCTATGCCATTTATGCAAGGTAGCGCTCAATCGGTTAAGCACTAAAATCGTTAACCAAACTCACAAAACAAGTACAGAGTATTTATAATTGATGATGAAGGACACAGGGAACAAAACGAAAAAAGAATTGAATTCACGAGACAAGTACAGAGTATTCTGAAAGTTCGCCGATGTTCACTCAAACCAGAAACACTACTCACGAAGTATCTGCATAAGCATCTGTTAGAGTTAAGAGTTCTTTTTCCTTCTGCTAGCACCAATCCAGCTGATCCGTATGTTAAAAAGGTCAGGAAAAAGGGGAGAAAAGAGATTTGCAAGATTATATGGAGTTACAATGACTGCGAGAAACTTTAGGCAGCTGTGATTTGCATAATCTTAACTACTGTTGGATTATAATGTCTCAGTGCTGCTGGTTTTTTGACTGATGTTCCTCTGTTCTGTTTTCTTCTTATGGTTTATTTTTCTTGCTAAGTTGGTTATATTATGCAGCTGGTATTTTTGTTATTTAGGAAGTGAATTAGCACGTTTAGGTGCAGTTATATGCTGCACGTGTGTGTGGTTTGTAAGCAGTTATTGTTCTTGTTTAAGTTGTCTTGTACTTGACAGTTTCCTAAGAGAACCAATGTATGCAAGTTCATGTTCTGTTTCTCTGTGCTTCTCTTCCTCATTCGAAATCTATAGCTTCTGGTTTTCTGTTTCTTGTTTACTGTTTGATCAGTAACAACAACTACAAAACACGGTGACGACAAGGAAGTGGTACAGTGCTAGTTTCTCTCTCAAACAAACTCTACACAAAGAGTTTTTTCTTTTTTTTTTTGGTAAAGTCCCTACACAAAGAGTTTTCCCGCCAAATTATGAAGAAAAAAACTTAGAGACTGTGCTGCATTGACTCTAAATCAATCCAGTGGACGTCGAAAATAGAATTCAGCAAAGGTTTCTTCTTCCACAATTACGGTAAAAATAAGGAGAAACAAGAGTAAATAGTGTTCCACATTATGTTAACTCCAGTAATCGGTGAGACCATCGTAAAGGACCCGAGGTTCTTATAGCCCACAAAGCTCTGGCCTCAATCCAAAATACTTGAGTTGGGACGGAGGGTTTAAGCTCGGGGGCAGTCCAGTTCTCAGTTCTCATTATTGGAACCGGTGGCTGGTCGGTCCGATTCCTGGTTCCAAGGTGGGAACCAGACTGACTGGACCGGACCGGTTTTAAAAATAAATAAATAAAAAAGACAGAAAAACCATCAAAAACTGGACGGGGAACCGACCAGTCCTAGTTTAAAAGCTCATCTTCGTAGACTCGCAACCCTCTTAATGAATTATTGCCCGGTATCAGTCTTCGATGGATGTCAAGATCGATGTGAAAACAAGAAATTCCCGAAGTGTTCTAGTTAAGGTTTTGAAGCTAGCGAAAGCATCGGGCTTTCTCGTGCATGTGCAATGGATGCAGAAAATTAGTTTCACATGGGCCAAATGATTTTGATACCTTGAAGCCACTTTCCCTACTTGCCGTCACGTATGTAACCTTACTAGCGGTTTCAACATAAAAAGTCGGCTGAATTTGATTAAAAAAGCTATGTATGGTGAAGGATTTAATAAGAGAAGTCAAATGTCAGGCCGCGATCAAAGAAAATGTGCAAAACGCTCAGATCATCAAAAGCATGACTTCTAGACGCCCCTGACTTATTCTAAGCTTCAACTTTACGATGACCAGATCGTGCTAATGAATTGTCCCTTGAAGGTGAAGGCAGAAATCCACATGCCATGGCAGTACGAACGGATAAATTACAGTTGATCTTTGAAACCTGCTCACAATGTGGTCATACAAAACTCGCTTGTACAACCTCTCTTCCATCATCATCTGGCAACTCAAAGGATGCTGCAGATGGTCTGATCACGCATAAATTACAAGGCTTGGTTGCCTCAGTCCACGGCAGCATCAAGTCATGAATCATCAGAACTAAGCAGAGTCCTTGTCTTACCTTTTGCTTATTGCCGTCAAGTCGACCAAACGATGCATGGCCGGCCTTCCATCGGGGCAGTTCCAAGGAGACTTGAGATCTGCCAAGTGCTCAAGTATCTGCACGAAACACTGGTCGGACAGCAAGCAAATTAAATCACTGCCGTGTTGTCATCAATGGTTCGCCTAGGAAAGTCCCATGGCAGACCACATAGGAAGTTAGAAGAACAGAGGAAACCCCATTTGCTCAAGACTTCCTTATTACATCACGCTGGTCGACTCTTCCAAATAGTAGAATTATCTACCCATCGGAGGTAAAGAAGCTCCGATACACGGGGAAATTATCAACAATAGGCAAAATGACACATCAGTGACCTTTTTGCATCTTGACTTTCGCCGCGAGGATCTCCTCTCGTGACAGAGGATCAACATGCCCATAATAATTGACACCGTTCATCATTATTTATATCTTGTGAATCTGGATTTGCGCTAACTTAATACAGTGAATTCCAACGAGGGTCGTGATTTGAATACGCGTTAGCAAGAAGCATGGTTACTTCTAATTTGGCAAAAGAATAGCGCAAATGTCAAAACTTAATACAGTGTCAAAAATTATGAAAAGTACACTTAAATGTCATTTTTTAAAAAATTGGGACGCTTGAATGCCAATTTTGGCAACCTTAGTTGGAAGTCTTATGTAATAATTTTTTAATAATATAACTTGTTTACTTGGCTTGTCTGAGAGTTGAGTTAGTAAAAAAGAACTAAAATGACATTGTTTTATTAGATCTGGTTAGGGGTCGACGACCTTGGTCAATCGGTGACGAGGGCCTACAAGCCCTCACCTAGATCTGGGACGAGGGTCTCAGTGAGCGGCAACCCTTGGCTCGGTTAGGTGAGGGTTGGTGACCCTCACTAAATCTAGGGAGAGGGCAGCGACCCTTGCCCTAGATTTGGGCGAGGGCTTGTAAGCCCTCTTACTAATCGGCTACAATCTTCGGCCCTTGGCCAAGGCCTAGCAACCGTGATTGACCTTCCCCCCACCATCGCCAACTCTTGCCGACGATAGTGAGGAGGCAGTAATGAGGGATTGCACAGCCCTCGCCTTCTACAATTTGCTTCTCCTTTTTTTATTAAACAAAATTACTTTTAAACTTAATTTAATTAATATTTATATTTATATTAAAATTCAAATCCGAGAAAAAATGATGTTTTTTTGGCTTCTTCTTTTTTCCATGTCAGCATACAAAACAACATTGTTTTGCACTTTCTCACTGGAAATACGCCACATCAATATTTTGGTCGGATTTTCTCACCGTTGGTACTTAATTAATCCATTTTGCTTTAATTTTGACACTTAAGTGTACTTTTCCAAAACTTTTGACATTCAAGTGCCTCATCATACTAAGTTTTAGTATTCCAGGTGTCCAACTCCCTATTTAATCTATAATAACGAAAGTTGAACCAATATTGTACACTAAAGTTTGGTTAAGAGGATTTACGACAAGAGGAGTTGTGAGAGATTGAAAAGGATCTGTCTCCGTGTTGTGAAAGTCATACTACCTTTATTAATCAAAAGGATCCCAAGATCACAATTAAAAATCAAATATTTTATACCTTAAGCATATATTTACTATGAGAGATTGTATATGAGAGAAATGACTATTCCACGTTATTCTACACATCGGAACATTGGAAATTGTTTCTAAAAAAGCCATTTTGAGGAAGTAATGAAAGGTTCTAAGACTTGTGTAGATTATAAAGTCCTTGAAACATCTAATAGTAGTAGATGGGGATCTATTCATAAAGTAGCTTACCATACTAAGTGCATCCATTAAGAATTTCTTAACCATATAAACATTAGAGAGCATTTTATGGACCGTTTACAATAATGTTCCGTTCATCATGTGTACAACCTATTGTGGTTTATTGGCAATAGTGTAGTTTCTCACCAAGCCTTATTGCCTGCAGAATTAATTTAAAATCTCTAAGTAGAACTCCATGTCATTTCCTACATGTTTAATCGTCTTACTGGATTCTTTTCAATCAAAGCTCTCAACAAATGGATTCTGACAATAGTACTAAGCTTGTACCTCAGAACAAACACCCAAATCCTCATCAAGTAGTCATCCATAATTGTTAGTATGAATTTGGCACTCTCCTCAAAAGAAACTACGATAGCTTGTGAATATCCAAGTCAATTAATTGTGAAATTTCCATGGTTTTTCTAAGAGTGGTACTAAATTGCACTTTTCCATCTTTGCCTAAGTCACAACACCTACATAACCCTATAACCATATAATTAATTCTTGTTACTCATAATCTTTAGGCTTCTCTCACAAACGTGCTATAAAATGCATATGAGACAATTCTGACCCTTGAATAGATGCACGCAACGTTTTCAGCAGTAAAATCCTTCAATATCTCACATTGAAGCTTATGCAGGCCACAATGTTTGATTCCTTTCTATATCACCCAAACACTTAGACGACCTTCAAGTTCTACCTGTTGAAGTACATGGACACTCGATTGAATCCAGAGCTTTTGAAGAAACTCGATTCTTCTTCAACTTTGGAACAAGCCTTAATCTATTTAATGTCCTTACAGTATCTTCATGTATTATGATTATGATATTACCAACACCCGTAACATCACATTCAGCATTGTTCCCTAACTACCCTTTACAACCATCCATGCATTGATAAGTAGTAAGTTAGTTTTTGAATGGTGTAACAAGAAACAAACAATCAAAATCCATAATCCACTCATCGAACAATGAATCCATAGTATTTATAACTAGACCCACTTAGAAGCAATTTAAGTGGACATATTATTAGTAAATTAAGATGTTACCAATGTCTATGATGCAAATGCAACCATGTTAATGATATTTTAATTTAGGCTTGGGATTGACCCTAATTTTCTTATGTGAGAATTGAGTAAATGGCATAGCCAAATTCAAGTGTCAACAAAGTGAAACAAGTCGATCATGGAATGCAAAGGGTATGATTCCGCTTTCTCAAACCCAACACCTTTCAATAGAGAATCGACTAAATACAAGGGAAGCTCACGAATAACGTCTTCAAAACGTCTTCTCTCGGCCATGGCTGCTCTAGTTCTAGGCTTCTTCATGTTGGAGTGGCCATAACCACGAGTTCGACCAAGCTCGGGCAGCCATGGCCACAAGCTTGAAGAACCCAGGAAGTCGGAGCTGTCATGGCCGAGCTTGATCCATCATTGCCATCCACTTGCTCTCGTCATCGTTGCCGTTGCCAACTCGCCAGACACGTACGAAATAACATCTAGTTTTTCCTTGTTATTGTTTGTTTCCTCTTTCCTTTTAATGTCTTTATTTTCTTTTCTACAACAACCAACATGACAACTACATCAGCACCTTTCTCTTCAAAAAACAAAAAATAGCCACGTCAGTTTTTTCCATTAGTCCATTAGACGAAACTAATGAAGTGACTTTTTACCAAAAAAAAAAAAAAAAAAAAAACTAACGAAATGACTTAATTGCATTAATTTAACAAGTTTTAGAACTTAAGACAAATTTTTTGAAAGTTTTAAACTCAATAATACTTTCCACGACCTTCAAGTATTACTTATTTTAGTAGAAAAAGAAAACCTCAAGAAAAACTAATGATTTGCGTGTAGCAACGACTCAAACTTATCGTGAGATCAATGGGGAAAAGAAAACTTGCAACAACTTTAATATCAAATTCAGTGGCAGCTGAAACGTTTGGAAGGAATTCAAATCCCTAAAGTCACACGGTCCTATCGGTGTCACATCATATTCGTGAAGAGGATCTTCCAATCGTTAAAATTCGCTTTATTCAATCATAGTTTAGTTGGTTGCGATTACGTGTTTTTTAAGGTATAAAATAAAGCCAAGTCTCGATAGGATGATCATCTAAGCAAAGTAGAGATCAGCCCCCCCTCGTATCTACCGGTTGACCGGACGTGATATCAAACCAGATTTGTTCAAGGAAGCCGACGGACCATGCGTGAAGGACATGCAATTTTCGGGTTAAGGCTGACTATATTATCACGTTGAAAAAATAGTTATATAATTTCTGCTGTGGAGGGCAGTGTGGCTCATAGCTTCCTTTAAATGGAACATCTCTTGGCATTTTCGTTCTGATAAGCTCTCGTGTGTGTCCTTCTTATACTCTGAGAGGCATAGACCGAAACAAAAACTAAACAAAGACACACACACAAAACCAGAGAGACAAATATGGAGAGCGCGATTTCAGGAGTCGAGGAGAGCGGTCGAACCTTGATCATCGGCTCGAGTGGGTTCATTGGGCAGTTCGTGGCGGAGGCGAGCCTGGCGTCCGGTCGGCCCACATACCTTCTGGTTCGGGGTGGTCGCATGAGCTCCTGCAAGGCGAAAGCTAATGCTATCATGTCTCTACAAGAGAAAGGAGCCATCATACTTCAAGTAAAAATTTACTTCGAACATATGTTGTTGAGTTTTTCTGTTGTTTATGGTTTTTGTAAGAAATGGGTTTCATTTTCAGGGATCATTAAATGACAAAGCGACGATGGAGAAGACATTGAAGGAACACAAGATTGAGATTGTGATATCAGCAGTTGGTGGAGGAAGCATTTTAGAGCAGTTTGTTCTTGTTGAGGCCATGAAATCAGTCGGCACTATTAAGGTGTTTTTTTTTCCGCTACTTCTCTTATCATGAAAGCACAATCAAATTCTTAAGATTTTTAATAAGATAATTAAGTTCTAAAATATATGAAATCATTTAGAACTTAATTTCAATTGAAAGTTTTACAATTAAATTTTACTTTTGTGACAAATTTTAAGACTTTTTAATGTACTTTTTCTTATTGTTGTCTCGCAGATTTTTTTAATTTTATCTTTTGTCCGCGTGGGAACGTGTCCTTTTATTAAAATTTGTGAGGATATATTTCCTAGGATGTCCTTCGTTTTCTGTCTCTTACCTACCGCTTTCTTTGACCACCCACAAGGTGATCTGTATACTGTTTTAGGCTATGGAAAAGTAACCTCGCCCTGTACCCGTAGAGTTGAACTCTTACGCAAGACATGGCACCGTCCGAGCCATCTCTCTTTTTCCCTCTATAAGATCGAACTATTTCCGCTTACCACGCATCCGTTCGTTCTGGGTGCATCAGGATTTTAATTTCTTGTCAATTTAGAGTCAGGGATTGGTGAGAAGGATGTATATCTAGTCTAAGTACAACTTCTGCAAAAGCCTTTCGTTTTAATACAACATCATATTTCATAAATCATCATTAACTAACTTATAATCAATTTGGTAATAGATGGGCAATTAAGATGTATTTTTCGACGTTCATAATACGACTATTATTGATTGAGTTGGTTATTGTTAGGATATGAGCACAATTAATTATTAGGTTGATAATTCACAATTAGCCCAATCTCTTTGCTTGCGAAGAAAAATGAAAGACTATTGAAGAATTTCCACTATTGTGCGCGCAATAGATCTTTCAATAATTGAATTTTGTCTGCTTTGGTTGTTGTTTTGTACACATTAGAAGATCATATATATATATATATATGAGCTCACTTTTTTGGCCAAATATAGAAACTTAGAATCTACTTACTTGTGTGACTTTCTTGATATTTTTATAACGTTTTCACATACTATTTCTCACATGATAGGAATAATTATTGAAATCAGAAAATTATCAATTCACGAGAAACCTTACTATGTTACAGATACTATTCAATTGCTGAAACATCAAAATGCTGTAGAAAATTATTCAATGATGTGTTCTGATGAATGAGTTATTGTTGAGTAGAGGTTTGTGCCATCTGAATTCGGGCACGACATAGACCGAGCAAACCCAGTGGAACCAGGGTTGGCCATGTACAAGGAGAAGAGGGAAGTGAGAAGGCTGGTCGAAGGCTCCGGCGTGCCCTACACCTACATCTGTTGCAACTCGATCATGGCCTGGCCTTACCACGACAACACCCATCCCGCCGACGTACTCCCACCATTGGACCGCTTCCACATCTACGGCGACGGCACCGTCAAAGGTACGCATGAGCATCGCAAGAAAATATTACATTACCATGTGAGGTTTATATAATCGGATAATGTATTTGAATATATCATATGATCATGTTTAGATCACACTTGAAACCGTTAGGAACATGCATGCTAAATAATTAATAGGTAATTCAAGAACGAGATTGAAGAATCCATAAGCAAAATATTAGTGGCAGTAATCGGTGATATTCTTCTATAAGTATAGTGAATGACACGATCCTATTTTATCGGTGGGGAAAATTAGGAGGCTTTATTTGGAGTCAAATTCTTGGAGATTGACCCGCTGGCCTTGCTTGTTGTCCTGTTGAGTCAATAAACAAGTGCTGAGCAGTCGAATCGATCAGCCTCTTCCATGCACGTTGTCAAAGAGAGCTGCCTTGAAAGTCAATGATCAACCTATTTTTAAGTTTTCTATATCATGTCGAGACAGCTTTCCAATGTTAGAAAGGTCCAAACGATTAAAGAACGAGGGACGGGATCTCGCAAACAAATGTCAAGATGGGAGTGTTTCCCGTCGGACTTTGTAATAGAGGAGTTCATGGTCATCCTCTGGTATAACTAACGTTCAAATCTGAGGTTTCCCAAGCCCTTGTAGTTCTTTGAAGTAAACCGTCTGACAAGTAAAGAAACTAAATAAATAAAAAATGAAGAACATACACGGTCGACGGGAAGAAAGCTTTGCACGAGCGATTTTATACACCGTTGATTTGAGGGTTTTCGCTACCTGTTCAAAAGCGAATGAGGCAGCTTGCGGAATTTTTTTTTTTTTTTTTCACTCTAACGAGGTGCGCTAGGATTTCCAAAATAAAGGAAAAAGAAAAACAGAAGCAGAAATATTCTAGCCGTTCAATTCATGGTTCATGAATAATGTCACGATTCACCAACATGCATTACTTGGATTCGAGTTGTTATTCTGATAAATCAAGATTTTCCAACTGCTTCTAGGAAGAAATTTCACTAGAACCAATCTTGATAATCAATTTTAAAGTGGAAATTGCTATTTTATTGTTTGCCAGTTTTGCTTTCTTTAATATAGACTTGCTCATTAAATGTTCTTTACCAAAGTCAAGCTGTATGATCTTGATTATCGATTTTAAAAAGTGGAAATCGGACTTATATTGTTTAGCAGTTTTCCTGTTTTTTTAGATGGAGACTTGCTCACTTAATATTCTTATTTGAATTGGACTTAGTTTGAACGTAGATAGAAACTTCACTAGAACCTATCTCGATCATCAATTATAAAGTGGAACTGTTTAGTTGGACTTGGTTTGGGAAGCTTAGTAATAATTTACTCAAGATTTTCAACCCTGCAAGAGTTATGTCGGGTATCGGGGAACGTAGTTAAGCACCTAGCACGGGAATCGAAAGATCCTTTGGATTCATATTCGCTACCCTTCAAAAAGAGTTCATGTGTTGTCTGTATTAAATACGAGCGCATGTTCTGTGACAAGATAGATCTAACAAAGTAGTTATTAAACTCATGAAGAGGCGTGAACATCCCAAATGTCAAAACTTGGTACGGATGGACAAGTAAGTGTCAAAACTTCCAAAATATATACTTAAGAGTCACTTTTTTTTTTAATTAGACACTTAAGTACCAACTTCAGCGTAACTTGTTAGAAATCCGATGTAATGTTATTTTGTTAATAAAACTGATTTATGTGGCTTGTCAGAATATCCACTCGATAATCCTTGTCCCAAGACGACGTCGATTTGCCCCTAAATTTGATTTTTAATATAAATATTGGTTAAATTAAATTAAAAACTAAATAAAAAAAGGAATAAATTAGCGAGGGCCTCGACAAGGCTACCCCACCATCGCCAAAAAGGGCCGATAACGATGGGGTGAGGGTCGGATGGGTTAACCGGGCTTTGGCCAATGGCAAACAAGGGCTTGCATGCCCTTACCTAGATTTGGGGTGAGAGGTCACGGCCCTCCCCTAGATTGGGCTAGGAGCCACTGCTGGCTGTGAATAGGGTTGGGCCCCAAATCTGGGCAAGGGCGTGCAAGCTCTCGCCTACGATCAACTAAGGTCGTCAACCACTAATTGGGACCTAGCTAACCCTCGCCCCACTGTCACCGACCCTTTTCACCAATGGTGGGGCTAACAACGGTAGGGCAACGGCAACAACCAGGGTCATGGAGGCTCCCGCTAATTTGCTCCATTTTTTTAATTTAGTTTTAATTTAGTTTAATTAATATTTATATTGAAAATCAAAATTGAACCAAAACGACGTTGTTTTGGCTTTATCTAGTCTTATCACCGCCATATGAATAATTTTTTTTCTAAAGAAATGCCACATTATTTAAAATTCTTCTTCAATTTGGGCGCTTATGTATCTACTTGTGCCAAATTTTGATACTTGAGGTGTACTTCTTCAACTCATGAAAAATTGATGGTTCTCATAGTTTGTCTAACTTTTTGACTTAGATACGTTTTGGGATGATTGATCTCAATAAGAGTTGCTCTTGATGCTCTGCCCCTTTGTTCGCACAGCTTACTTCGTGGCGGGCAGCGACATTGGGAAGTTCACTATGAAATGTCTCGACGACGATCGGACCCTGAATAAGACGGTCCATTTTCGACCTTCCACAAATCTCCTGAGCATCAATGAGCTTGCATCTTTGTGGGAGGAGAAAATAGGGTTCAAGCTCCAAAGAGTTACCGTAACTGAAGATGACCTCCTTTCTGCTGCCCAAGGTGCATCATATGATCTGTCTATCCCTTTAGCATTTACTCTGCATAGTTTGGTTCGCTCTAACTCATGAAAACCTCGAACTGTCTTTTTGCAGATATGGTGATCCCGCAAAGTATTGTCGCTGCGCTAACCCATGACATATTCATAAAAGGATGCCAAGTCAATTACTCTTTGGACGAGCCGAGCGATGTTGAAGTGACCTCTCTGTATCCCGACATGCCTTTTAAGACGGTCGATGAATGTTTTGGTGATTTCGCCAAGAAGATTGCAGATGTGCCCAAGGTAGTCGAGGATTAAGGACATAGAATCGGCATCATCTCGCCCAAGTCTAAGCCGGAAGTCTTGGTTCTCACTGCTTAAAATAATGTTGTGTTGTCCAAGTCTACTTGTGATTGCGTCTTCGTGATAATGTTATAATTGATCTTGCGTTCTTCACGTTGTATCCCCCAAGATGTTCTTGGTTGGTGAGACTTGACTCGTTCTTGAGAAAGATCGCCAGGGAAATTCATCAGCTGGATCATCATGCATTAGTTACATATGTACTCGTGCATACTTTCATACATATAAATCGAGCAACGATTCTTTTGTCAATGTGTTGCAATTTGCTACTCGAATGCCATCGTATTATGAAGGTAAAGCATATATGTTTTTGTTAGCAATGTCGCCCAAATTATTCCGCGTGAACGTTTAGTTTTCACCTTTTCTCACCTTAGGTCTGAATCTCAATCGCAAAAGATCTGGACAGCCTTTTGCTTATTCTGATCATCATCCGCAGTAGGATTGTCGACCAAGTCATGTTCGTCCGAGATGAAACAGTACACAGCCTTAGTAATGATAATTTAGGCGGTCCTGTTGACCCGGGGACGCCGCGCTCGCGGGAGTCGGGAGTGAACCTTGCAGTTTCCATTGGACGGCAGCTGCGTCTTCCGCGCACTTGCTGGTCCTGGTCGCGCCTGGCGTGCGTTGACCCTCCGCTTTTCGGAAGCTTCAGTTATGACTCGAAAAGGGAGGGCGAGAAGGTAAATATGGGATCCACTTTTGAGCTTCGGATCGCAGACATGGACCGCCCGGCTTTACCGCCGCTCTCAGATCCGCGTAGAAATCTCACAATAACGTACCGACACACCTGATTTAAGGAATTACTAACGAGCTTTACTCCGCGGCCATATTATATCCGGTGGGACTGAAAATCCGTTCACATAACCGATGCTCCAATATCTGGTCACTCGTGTAGTTGGAATCGAAATCTTAATATGGGACGATGACATTTCAACGTTCGTGACTAAATCCAAACGGGAGGAGGGGGGTGTGGAACGGACCATCTAAATTATCGTTAGTTTAAGAATCAACATCACAAAATATCCTTAACTAATACACCTACGAGAAATTTATCTTAAACTAAAATGAAGCATCTTGTGACAAATCTTAATTAAAATAAAGCAGCTTGTGAATCAAACTGTAGCCTTAAGTTGGACCATATTACCAGACATTGTGTGGCTATTGAGTGATAAGCAATAGTTCACTTCAATTCTGAGCAGGACGGGAACACGCATGTGAATGCGGAATTCTAAAGACCAAAAGAGCAAGTGTTCTTAAATTGAAAGAACCTACCCAACTGAACGCACATATGCACATATGATTAGTTCAAAATTGACACCACTTGATACATTTCAGACCAATTATCAGCTTAAAAAAAAAGAAAAAAATTACATCACATTTGAAATATTTTAGTGGCAATACAAAATGACACGAATAACTAACAGGACCTACATGCCTACATGACCTAACGGATGAATAACAATAACACCATCCCATTGATGATCATTGCTAGACCCATTAAACGGACGGGTGGGTCGGGTTGGGTTGGTCCGACTCAAATCGACTCATTTAAACCATTTATGACATATATCAAACCCGACTTATACTCTAACTTATACTCAATCCATTTAACTAAACTTAAAAAAAAAAAAAAAAAATAGTATTGCTAAAATAGTTTTATACAACACAAATTTAATGGACAATTTTTATAATTTTTAAAATAATTATTTTAAAAAAATTCGATTTTTTTTTTTTTTAAAAAATTAAATTTTTTATTTTTAAATTTTTATTTTTTAAGAATATAGTTTTTCTTTTTTCTTTCTTTTTCTTCTTCTTCTTTGCCCGATCGCCTGCCACGAGCGAGCCTCAAGCTTGCCCGGCTCGCCAACGTCGGCGAGCTCAAGGCTCCCTAGATCGGTGAGGTTCGAGCCTTGCCAGACGTCGGCAAGGCTCAAGCTCGCCCCTCACCCAACGCCGGCAAGTTCGAGTCTCGCCAAATCGGCTTGGCTCGAGCCTCGCCAAATTCGGCAAGCTCGAGCTCGCCCCTCACCGAATCTAGCAAGACTCAAACTTGCCAAAGCCTCACCTAGCGCAGGCGAGCTCAAGGCTTGCCTAGCCAGTCACCAGCCATCACCGTGCCAACCACCAAAAGGAGGAAGAAGAAAGAAAAAAAAAATTATAATTTCGATTTTTTTTTTTTTTGTAAAGTTAAAGAGGGAAGAGAGAGATTGTGAGGTTTTGGTTGAAAATGGGTTCTAAATCCAACATATTTAATACCCACTTAAGACTCACCTATCTTAAGTTTTTAATTATTAAACCCATTTAACTAGTTTCTTCCAAAAATAAGTGACCTATTTATGATTTAAATGGGTCATATATAGATCTAAGACCCATTTTGCCACCTCTAATCATCACTAAACTAATAGGAGATTAGGGTTGATGCTAGTGGTACTCCATACTAATGGTAGAGACGTACAAAATAAAAGAAAATTATCCATAAAGTTTTAAATTTGCCATGTTACGGCTAATTCAATCCTAAACATTTTGACAACTTGCCAATTTGTTCATAAATATTTCAATTGTGTTGATTTAATTCTAAATTTATTAACGATTTATCAAACTAATCCTCAACATTTTAACGAATTGCTAATTTAATTTTTTAAGCTAATTTTGGCTAGATCTAGCTAATTTTGGCCATTTATCGTTGAAGTAATAATCCATTCATTGTCAGCCAATTTAGGTGACAGTCTTCGAATTATTTATTGATTTTTTCTTCTTCTTTTTTCTTTTTTTTTCCTCTCTTTTTACATAGGATTGAAGACCACTATGCGTTCGCCAACAACAGGTGAGTGTCACAACCCTTACTGTGGCCCACGAGGGCACCGCATCCCGCTTCAGCCCTAACCAGTCACAATGAGGGCCGCAACACTCACTATGGCTCGCAATGTGGGCAAAGGCTCACAACTCCCTCGCCAACCACAATGAGGGCTTCATAGCCCTCACACATGGCCAATGAAGGTCGCCAACCCTATGTAAGAAGAGAAAAAAATAATAAAATAATAAATATTAATTAAAAACTCTTTTTTAAAAAAAATTAAAA
Source organism: Eucalyptus grandis (assembly GCF_016545825.1). Lineage (NCBI taxonomy): Eukaryota > Viridiplantae > Streptophyta > Magnoliopsida > Myrtales > Myrtaceae > Eucalyptus > Eucalyptus grandis. Next base: position 32,765,417 of record NC_052622.1, on the reverse strand, counting down.
ATTATCCATGTAAGTACCAACCGTGTCACATAAAATAATCGACGCCGACTAGATTACCATCATTACCGTTATTTGGCCAAAATTAATCGGAAAAACTTAATTGACATAATTGAAGTACTTAGTACTAAATTAGCAAGTTGTCAAAAAATTTATAACTGGATTGGCACAATTAAAGGATTTTAGACAAAATTTGCCACCGTATTATAGATTTAAGACTTTTTGGATAATTTTCACTAAAAAAGGATGTCACGTGACATCAATAGCATTAGTAGAGATGTAATATTTGCCACGCAAACACGCTGAAAATTACAAAGAATGTGGCACGAGCAGCAAACAACCTTGGCTCGTTAGGATTAAACAAATCTATACAAGCTTATGCAATTTATACAATGTAGCGCTGAAGCAGTCAAGCACAAAACCTGTAAACAGAACTTACGATACAAGTACAGAGCATTTACAATTTCGAATTAAAGATACATGGAACAAAACAAAAACATTATTTGAATATTGTATTCTGAAAATTCACTAATGTTTACTCAAACCAGTAACACCGTCTACAAAGTATCCCTATAAACATCAGTGATGGTTAAGAAATTTTCTAGCCCCACTCCAGCTGATTTATATAAAAAGAAAATCAGATAATAAGGGAGAAAAGCGATTTGCAGGATTATACCTAAACATCATATACAGGTAACCGCTCCTCTATGGAAACACGGCAAATTGGGCACTTCTTACATTTCTCACAGCATGCACTGCACAACATAGAGATAAACAAACCTTGATAGGAGAAACAAGAGAGAAAATTCACTATATGGAGTTATAATAACCGAAAGGAACTTTAAACTGCCCCGATTTACATAACCATACCTGCAAAGAACACGGTGACGACAGGGAAGCAGTACGATGCTAATTTCTCTCTCAAAACAAACCCTACACAAAACTTTTTCCTGCCAAATTATGAAGAAAAAACTTATGAGATTAGATTGCAGTAATTGTAAATCCATCCAGTACACATTGAAATAGTCATCAGCAAAGGTTTCTTCTTCCACATTTATGAAAAACCTAAGGACAAATGAGAATTCCACTGTCCCACATCGTATCAACTCCAGTAATCAGTGAGTTCATCGTAAAGGAGCCAAGGCTTATATGATCCATAATGCCGGCGCCCCAATCCAAATTAAATGAGCAATTGGGAGGAGGGTTCTCCCTAAAGTACAAAAGTCAACATATCTTTTTGGCCTAAAACGGCAGTGAGTGGTGCAGGGGATGTTTCAATTTGCTGCTTTTGGACGATGCCAAGGGGATAAGCTTGACTTTGCAGACTTAAAACCCTCTTAATGAATGAATGCCCAGCTATCAGTCTTCTAAAGATGTAAAGATTCGTGTGAAAACAAGAAATTCCTGAAATGTTCTGGTTGTGATTGAAGCTACTGAAGGCATCGCCTTTCACGTACATCTATGGTAGATGCAGATACTTAAATTACGAGCCCTGGTAAAGTCTATGGTTGCAACTAATCATAGTTCACAGAAAATCTGGCAGAAAAATAACAATTGATAAGCCCTTACATTTTGAAGTCTTTCGAATTCCTGCTGGCTGAATTTAGTGATTTCTGTTTGCTCACCTAAAGCTGCTTGAAGTCTCCAAACCTGAAAAGGTGCGATGGTCACTCCTTATTTCAACAAATACGATGTGGACTGTTTTCAGCAGTTCAAAATAAGATATTCTTACTAATGTAATTATATCAAAGAAAGGAGGACTGAGAGCCATACCTCCTCAGCTAGATCCCTTTTAGGCATTTTTTTCACTACTTCCGGTGGATAACCACAAAAGGTGTTATAGCTGCAGAGATAAAAGTGCGGGCCAATGGAAAAGAAAACACCATAAAAACAGTGCATTGTGAAAGCACTAGAATGAAAACAAAACAAGTCAAAGAGGACATTGAAATGCAGAGGTTAAAACCTACCCAGAAGCGCCCTCTTGGAAAAGCCGGGCTTGCTCCTCACGGCTTCCCTCATCAATTGACCACCATCCCAAAAGCCTGATGAACAGGTGTAACACATGCAATAAGAATAATTTGCAAAAGCAGATGATCACATTTTATTTGTCCAATGGCTTGCATGGTATCTTTCAGTTAAACATATCATTACCGGGAACCATGGTGCAGGAATGCTAGACAGTCATGAACTCTTGCCGAAAATATAAAGTATCTTCCAGCACCAGCACCACTCCGCAGAAGAAGAATTATTCTCTCCACTAACCTTGAAGCAGCAAATAGTACAGCAGTACCTTGCAAAAGGAACAGTGGAGAGAAAAGAATTGGGAGTGGTATATGTCTAGCAGCAGAAGGTGTTCCCTGAAATTTATAACAAATAAAGAAACTGTCAATAGAAAGTGTTGCAATATCATGTCATAACATCTTATTGTCTAAAAAGAAAACAGAGAGTATGTCAAATACTTATTGTCTATAACAATATGTGTACACACCTCTAAGCGCATACAAAGAAGGATCTGGAAACCAATAATTGGAAGTTTCATAATGTGGCCACCAATTTCTGGCAAGCCACATAGTCGATCCTCATTCTGATTCTCAGTTGATGAAACTACTAAGCCACTGTTCCAGTCAAGATATGTGATAGTTGCAGAAGACGAGCTGGGATCCCTTATGCGAGAATTTCGATGTATTATGGGATTAGACCACTTAGTACAAACAAGGCAGGCAAAGCACTCTGCAATGCTGCAGAAAAAGGCAATGTTACCTGATCTTCTGTCACAAAACTCACAGGAACATAGATGTTCAGTTGAGGAGCAAACAAGCACAAAGCTCGGAAAACGGTATCAACATTCACATTTGGATTTATTTCACAAGAGGAGATTGTATGTTCCAAGAATCAAAATTCAACAGGATGAGTGGAAAACGCTGAACTATAATTCGCTGAGAATCTAAAGAACTGGGTGCTACATACATCGAATAGCTGGGGCCGAACTCCAGATGTACAGTAAAGTCAGAACCATAAAATATTTAAGAGATTGACAAGTATGTACCCGAAATTTATAAATAAGTCCCACCAGCCAAGAGCACCGACATCTCCTAAGAACAAAATGAAACAAAAGGTTAACACGGAGATTTTGGAAGGTTACATAGGCAGCCTTCCAACTTCTTTGGTTCTTCAGATTAAGCAGTTAAGTGATCTTAGTACCTTAAAGCCACTTTCCCTATTTTGCCCTTAACATTTGTAAATTTGCTTGAGATTACAAGATGTTTGAGAAGACACATAAATGGTCAAACTAATTGAAAGTTGCACTTTCAGAAGATGCAAATGCCAGTAATCTTAGCTATGATACTATTACTAATTTGTAAATCATCTGAATCCAGACAACAAAAATCCCTTCTGTTGAGTCCTTCTCTATGTCAAAACTGGAGAGGTGACTATCACACTAGGGAAATTACCACTTCTTTAAAAAAAACTCAGCAACAAACACTTGTCTAGTATTACTGTCAAGTAGAAAGTGCAGAGGATCAACTTAAACTGCACTAACAATACAGGAGATATTAGCTCCATGGAAAATTGCAGGTTGAATTAAATTTGAACAAAAAAAGCATAGTTTGGTTCAAATACGAAGATTGTAGATATCAAAAAAGATATATGCAGAAAAAGCAGATAAAGATACAGGACAAGTAAAACATCCTTAATGACATTTTAATGAAAAAGACATCACAACCACAAAGCTTCACTACATATTTTTCCAGTGCATGCATGGAAAACTTGTGACGAAAGACAATCATATATGTTTTGACAGGACCCTTAGGACATTTACAACAATTCCCTGTCAAACTCCACATAAATAAGTGGGATGAGCACCTCTCACTATGTAACTAAGCATCAACTTTCATCACCAGAACCACTTCTAATTGGAAGTTACCCAGAAAAAGATTGACGAAAATTTAGCTTAATGTACCACACAGCTTAAGCAGGGTGAAGACTGTGGCAGCGAGAAAGAAGATCATGGAGATTGCAACCCAGAAGTGCTGTCAGCAAAAAGATTGACAACTCATCAGTAATCAATTCTTAAAGTATGAAAAGAAAAAAGGGCACCGGAGAGCATAAAACAGTGAAAACGCTTGAGAAAAGAGACGGGTCAATGCCCTGTTTAGGAAAAATTTCAGATACAATGGTGGTCCCACTAAACACCCCCAACACTTTGCCATAGTATGCCATCCAAAGTGTTATTCTACCAGACATCATCCCTTCATAAATTTAATGCCAACATCCCAGAAAATGTAACAGGTAGCACTTCAAAAATAAGAAAAACCATTGTCTGAGCAATCAGAATGACAGATATGGCAAAAGACAATATAAAGCACGTATCAACAAATAGCTTTCCAGCATCCAGGTATAGGTTATTCATATTTTCACCAAATTAAAACAACTTACAGGAAGTGTCTCCCATATTGCCTCGTCGGTCATGCCTTCATCATCCCCTGGCATCAGAGCCCTGCACATCCTGTGAACCATAGAAGTTAAGCTAACTATCAGACATGAGGTTCAGCAAACTGCTACTGCACTAGGCATGGGAGGAAAAGGCTTCCAGAGACCTAAACTCCAAAGAGTTCTATAGGCTATAGCACCGAATACTTGTGACTTCATGATGGTTGAAAGAACTTCAAAAAGTAAACCAACAGGAGGAGAGACTAACAAACTCCAACATCAGTTCCAGTGAGATTGTATTTGATGGTGCAGGAAGAGAAAAATGATGAATTCATCAATATCACCATTCGCGTCACAGGTATATAGCGTATTTATACCTCATGACATTTTTCTCGCTAATCATTCAGTAGTTTTTGAACTATCAGTTAATATGCCTTATCTGCATAGAGAGAGAATTCGACATAAAGATTAAACAGACATATTTGCTGATTAACGCAGTTGAATAACAATTGATTTTTCAACAAAACAATAAGGTAAGACAGTGCCTATAAGAACACCCAAGTGCATATGCTAGCAGCAATCCAGATTCTCATTCTGTTCCTCCAAGTCTGTATAAATTAGTTCATATAAGCATGCAGATCATCTTATGCAAACCTTAGAACTATCCCAGCAATATTTCTACAATTTCAATCATAACACCAAAATAATTATAATGACGACTTCATTTCTTAGTTGATCGTGCAATTATCCATCTTATTGATCTGCACAAGCCAAAAAGAGAGAACATCTATTGCTCAAAAAGAAATTAAAATAAACCACTTTAAAGAAAAAGAAAACGTATAGCAGTCTTCCATCGATAGTGACATAAATAAACAATCGCAACAGAACATACCTAAAGTTGTCAATAAGAATAATTATTTCCAGTGCCAACAAAGGAAGAAAGACTATCTTCAAGTTCACAGCAGGATCCCTATGAACTGCACAAGAAAGGAAAGAGAAAATGAATGAGATCAGTTATAACTCAAATTGACAGTTCTTAATTCTCAGGAATAGCCCACTCTTTCAAATAAAAAGAGAATGGAGGGAATCATCTGAAGAATCCACAAAACAACAGAAAAGCATGGGGAAACCGTAGAAAGAATGAGACAGCACAATATTCCTTGCGTAGATCTTGACAGATACACGAAGTAAGCAATACTGACTGGGCATGGCAGTTCAGAAAAACTGAAAAAACATATGATAATCTGAAGTCTAACAAACCAATGATGCAAAGAAGGTAGACTGTACCATAACCGCTCTCCAGATATATACAAAGAAGTAATTCAAATGCAACAAGCAAAGGTGTCGCCACAATGGCATGGCAAGGGGCCCACTGTCCAAAGAGAGAAAAGTCATTAAAGTCCAGTCTTGCTACAAGATTAAATTTTGACATAATAACAGATATAGATGGGATGAGCAGGGCAGAAACAACCACAGTTTTGGAAGCTCTATTACACCTACATGACGATTATGAGGAACTGACGGTGCTGGTAATGAAAATCTCCCTCTTGCAACAACAGCATGAAATACCCAAAGCGGGAAAAAGATTATCCTGCATGTCAAAGCGAGCTCGTGTTAACCCTCATATTACTGTCAAAAAAGAAAAAAAGTTAACAGCGAAAAAGCGATGTTGAAGACATTTCAATGCACATAGATGCTACAGGATTTCCAAAGGACACCAAGAGGTGTGATCACACATCATGCTCCTGACAAATCTGCATCTTCAAAAACTTAATTTAGCATGCTCAATCACCGGTTTCTCCAGTCTTGCATGACATCCAATATTGGAGAACTAAAAAGTAACACAATTCCGATGCTCAGAAGATTAATGGCTTACGCACTGTAGATTGATTATCGCCCTCTCAAAATTTCCTACTTTTTGCCTTTTCCGTCAATATATTCACATTTCAAGATCGCCAATTCTCAATGACAAGTGGGAAGAACTGACAAGGGCCTTAACATAGTGCCGAAATCATAAAAAGGAAAATCGAGTTCTGGATTGCTTTTCCGTTTTGGAAAAATTTTAGGCTTAATTTGGCAGACAAGAATGCGCGTGCTCGGTCAAGTATCAATAGAACACAGGACTTCATGAAATCCAATCCAAGTCACTGTCAGGAAGAGACTGCAGATCATACCAACAAGATTTTCGCGGACCACAGAGAATTTAGGAAAGGAAAAGCAAAAAGTTTCCTTTCCCAGAAAAGTAACGAGAACGCCGCAGCTCCGACCCAATCAATCAATCACACAATCAAAATACCTTCGACACACAACGACTCAATCAACAGACCCTCAGATAACAAGAAACTAAAACGATCGTCGAAACCATGGACCCAACGGATCATCAACAGCGAAATCAGCAGAGAACTGACCACCAGGAGTAGCGCACGCCGCGGTCGAGCTTGAGGAGGAGCAGGAGGGTGAAGGCGAGCAGGAGGCCGTGCGCCACCAGCGCCAGCACGGACTTCAACACCCTTCGCCAGCTCATCATCCCTTCGCCGCCGCCGCCGCCGCCGCCGCTGCTGCTGCTTTTCCCCCGCCTCAGTCCGTCCCCTTCCCCCTCACCAATTCATGAACCGAGAGCAGAAGAAGAAGAAGAAGGCTCAACCCTAACCAGCGAGAATCGCTCCCCCCTCTCCCTGCCTCAGCGATCGAACGAAGCCAGTGCGAGCGCCATTGAAGGACGGAAACCTCGACCTCTCCAATCTCTCTCTCTCTCCTTCGCCGGCCGATCGCTTTGGGTTTCTTCTGTTACGCATTCACTGCGGGATTCGTTTCTTCTCCGATTCTTATTGATTGACGTAAAACAAAACGCATTTACTGAGCATTCGTCACCCCCTCCCTCCCTCTCCCTCTCTCTCTCTCTCTCTCTCTCTCATACATGGCTTTCCTCTCACGGCAAAGTAAAGCTGACGCTACCGCCAAAACCGGGCCGCTCCACCGAACCGGTTCGGCCGGCGGGCCGTTTCCCGGACCGGATTCGCCGTCCCTTTCCATTCGAGTCCAGGAAGCATTACCAACGCGTTCGCTTTCGGCCAGAAAGAGACCCTCTCGTGTCGTTTTTCAAATCAATTTGCATTCCCGACCCCCAAAAAAGATTTATCCTCCGTCGTCGGTCGTCGCCCCCCCCGAAAAAACAAAAAAAATCGTTGCTACGTGGCGTTGCAAGTTGATTTTTTAGCGAGATTTTTTTCTTTTCTCGCGGTGACGTGGAGGAACGGACGGCCAGGATCGAGCTTGGGGACAGGATATGGTTAGAAGACGACGCGGGAAGTTAACGAGAGGAGTTAGGCGTGTCGAGTTAGGCGAGAAGACCGAGGACAAGACATGTTGGATTTCCCACAGCTGCACAGAGCAGCAGCACCAGTAGTAGTGGAGGTAGAGTAGGCACTAGCGAGCCACTGTCCGTCTGATGGGTCCCGAATGAAACGGCTTTTGCGGAGGCACGTGCGGCGCCACGTGCGAAGTTTCGGTGGTTTCCGCGTCGATCTTTCATCAGCCCACAGAAAAGAAGAGAAGTTGGGATTTTTATTTTATTTTTTTAAAAATTTTGAATTGGACCCCGGGAAAGAATAAAGTGAGCCCATTTGCGTGAGATTAAAGCTCGCGAAATTCTTAATGACTTTTCTAATCGGTCTTTACCCCACCAGCTCCCGTCCGTTCATTGGATTCCTCCCTTCGATAAAACTCAATTCTCTGAATAGTTTGTGATTCTAGCCACTCTTTTTTTGTAACAATCATGGATCGAAAAAATAGTGAAGCGGACTTGTGTTCAAAAGAGATGGTATGAGAAATTGAATTTGAAATATTTTGAGATCATTGGTGCATTAATTTTTTCGTAATATATAAAATTAATACCATTGAAAACCTATAATTTGGCTCAATGAAGACAAAATCAAAACGATATCGTGTTTGGAGTTTTTGACTGGTTGGGTTAGTGGAGAATTCCATGATTTCGAATTTACCTACCGGTGAAGTTTTCCATTATTGAAAAAAAAAGCCGTTCCAAGTCAACTTCCTTTTGTCTATTTAACTATTGGGTCTCTTAAAAAGGTTAGATCAATTTTTCATATAGTGGTACTTGCTTAAGCAGGAAACATTTTATAGTGTATACCATGATCGATGGAGAGGGAATTCATGGTACACACGTAATCCAATAACTAAATCCACTACAAATTACATCTCACAAAAGGAAAAATGGAAGGCAATGGGTCATGTTTGTCGATAGTGCTTATTAAAGGCAAATTTATAAGTAAGAGATTGAAATGAGACTTTTTAGTCCCCAATCAATCTACATCCGCTGCCTCATCGAGCTTCCCACTACATAAAGCCCCTCTTTAAGGGAGGACACATGTCATTCATTACAAATCTATTTTCCAACTGGCCCACCACCAAACTTTTGATTCATTGGATATATCAAAGAAGGTCAAATCCTAACAACACATCCATACAGTATTGAAAGTTGTGGCGTGGTATTATATTCTCAGCTTTACTTTTATCCATTTCGACAAAGATGGCAACATACTTTGTGGATTGATGATGGGTTCAAGGGTGAGATTTCAAGTGGGTTCATCGTTTCTCCGTAATTGTGCGAGGCCTCAATTTTCTTTTATGGTCTTTCCCAAATTTTTGGTTGCATTTCATTTGAATTTCCAAGGCAATCTCAATGGATTTTCCAGCGTCGTGTCCTCTTATTTGTGAGTTTCACATGATCATTAGAATTTCTATTTTAGAAAATGATTTAAAATGTGTCAATTTATATACAGGCGATAATCCTTAACATAACGTGAGAATATGACTCAGACTCCACATAAATTTTATGAAAGAAAGTCCCTAGCTTGACATAAACTTACTGTGGGGACATTAATCGATATAAATTCTTTTTGTTATGCTTCAGATTATATCGTTTTTATTAACGGACTATTCATTTGTGCATTTCGTATTAATCTCAACATAGCTGTCACATCGCCCTTATTATCATACAATTCTAACTCCGTCACGTTGCATCGAGTTCGAATATTCTCTCTCGGACGCCGTCACGCCGTGTTTGGAACCGCAAGATTTCGCACGAGCTCATCTGCTTCAATCGCTTCATTTCGTTTCATGAGGGGCGGCGCGACAAGCAACGGTACAACGGAAGGCAATCATTCAAATTATTAAATTTTCCAGTTCTCTCTTTCAATCAATGAGACTTATCTTTAAATTTTGGGCCCCACTTATCCCTTTCTTTTCATTTCCTTTTATTTTTGGTCCACCTACCACGAGACGACAAGTGGAGATCGCACGTTGATTTGCAGTCCGACGGAGGTTTTGATGAATACACTCGGTCGATAAAGTGGGCCCACTCGTGAGTCTATATATATACATATATATATATTCGAATCCAACTCAAGATCGACTCCTGACCTCTACTGCTCATCTAGTAAAACACGGAAACAAAAATCATCAGACGCGACACGAGACCTGGTAATTTAGGAATCATGGAATGTCTGTATCGAGGAGGCCAATTTGAATAATCTCAAATTTCCGGCTATAGAAGTAGGCCCCACTAAGACCCCCCGAAAGATCTCAAAAGAAAGAAACTATTGAATGGATTCGCATGGCCATGTCCCCTGCATGTTCCACGAGGGATCGGGTTTTTGAAATGAAGACATTGATTTAGCGATGTTATCCATATTTCTTGAGATACTTGAAAACAAGGGAAGAGGCAAAAAAAAAAAAAAAAAAAAATTATGATTGGCAATTGGAATAAGGACTGAGTTATGATTAAATAAAGTAGGTTAAAAAAATAATTACCAGATAGCGATGTTAGCGTATCTAATACTATCGAGTGTTTGATATGCTTCGAGATAAAATTGAAAAATAAATAGATAAAAAAGTCAAGTTAAATAAGAAACTAAAATTAGAAAATTCAAAGAAAACTCTAGAACTGAGAGTTGCTGCTGCCATGGGGGCCATCGCAATCGAAAACCACCCACCAGCATCCCTTATACACAGTGGCACGGATCTATAGATTTTTGAGGCCACAATAGAGAGATGGGGGGCGAAGGAATTTCGTGCTACCACTAACATGTCTTGTAGTGATTGAGATATGGGTTGTCGACCCTCAATCTCTCCATCGCCATCTTCACCCTTGCCCCTTAAGAGCTCGTGTCCTCCACAAGGATTCTTGCTTCACTAGTTGTCGTCATCGACGATTCCAACGCTGTCTCTATGAACGAGATAGCGGAGGACCGCGATGAGGATAGTCAAATCAGCTCCGATGCCCATGTATCGTAAGTCGTTGTAACAAACCTCAATAGCCATATATCTAGATAAGATTGGAAAATATACTTTAAAAAAATTGAGTTAAATGAGAAACTAAAACTTAGTGGTCGATCAATGTAACAAATCTCAATGGCCACGCATCATAAACACACTTTCACCCGTCATTCTCATTTATAGTTTTGCACTGATTTTTTCCCTACCATGCCTTTCATCCTTCTTCTTCCTTCTTTCCGTTTCCTTTTTGTAATGGTCAGCAAAATTGGTCCATTCTTTTACAAACCATCTCACCGAAACTCTGGCCAAGACGAAATTTTCGTCGCGATGATATGACTGTTGACATTGTTTTGAGCGCAAAGGCCCACTGAGTATTTTTGTCCAATGGCCCAGTCAATGGCATTTGTGTATGGGCTTGGATCCCTTACCCTATTTTTAACAAAAAACCCACTAAAATAAGACTAATGAAATCATAAATTTTTCGAAGCAGGGCAAATACCATGGCTAGCCTTGTTGTAATTAATCATATAGGATCTTTAGGAAAAAAAAAATATTATTTATGATGTAGGAGCCACCGAATGAAAAAAAAAAAAAAAAAAAAGGATGTAGGAGCCACGATTAAATAACCAGGAAAAAAAAAAAAAGGAAAATAACCTACACTTCAATCTCTGCCTTTTCTCTCTTTAGTCGGACAATTTTACTACTCAGTTCCCATGAAGAAGATCTTTTTTACGTGCTGGTAAATTTTGAAAAAGTTGGTAAATACTAGATATCAAAAAACTGTCAGTGAAGACAGTTACCGGTTATCTGGTTTTGATAACTTAGCGAGGCTTTAGGGAAATTACGAACTCTTTGACCGTTTGTAAATTACCAACTTATCTTTTATCAACTTCTATTCGCCTTTCTTACCAACGCATCAACCTTACCAACAACTTAATAAATTCTATTTGAGTATCGACAATCCGATTTAGTTATCAACAACTTTTGGGTTACTAGCTCTCATATGAGTTACTTACATATCTATATTTGTTTTCTTAACTTATCAACTCTTCTTTTCATTTACAAATTTACATGAATTTCCATACTTCAATAAAGTAACTAACAAGTTTTCTTTCACCGGGGCACCAAATAATTTTGTTGCGTTAATTCTTGTTTGAGTTACTTATCAAAATCTATTTATTTTTGGAAAACCTTACCAACTTTTTTATTGAGTTATCAATTTTTATGCTGATATTTTTTCTACTTGATATTTCTTTTTAGACTTAAACTCTGTTTAGTAACATTTCTATTTCTCCCCATTTCTATTCTTTCGTTCTCTGAAAAAAAAAAAAAACAGAAATCCATTCGGTAATATTGATTAATTTTTCTACTCTCTGTAATAAAAAGTGGAACAAATTTGGAATAGAAATAAGAAGTAGAAAAAAAGTAATTTTTTTGTTCTCGGGAATAATTTCTAAACATAAGTTATTTTCTCTTTTCTTCTTCTTTGCCGCCACCACCCCTTGTTGTTGCTTGTGGTCGGCCAACCTCTATTGACCACCACTTGTCGGTTGGTTGACCGTTGTTGCCGATTGACTATTGCCACTAGCTGACCAACCATTGCCAATTGTCGCCGCTTGCTGCCATCAACCAACTGTCACCTCCAGCCAACCGACGACTGTCGGCGACCGCCACTGCTACCAACCAATGACCACCGACATTGATGCTCGCCATTATCGCTGTCGCCACTTCTAATTGATGACCGCCAACCGTCGTTGCCTGCCACCGATGCCGCCATCACTGATCAATGACCTTCGACCACCCACGCGGGCGGCGTCAGCAATTATTTACGATAGGCGGTGGTGGCAATAAGGAAGAATAAGAAAAAAAATTAAAAGAAATTTTACATTATAAAAAATTCTGTGAATCATACCAAACGTATTTCCATTCCTTTTCTATTTCAATAATATAAATTTTATATAGTTACCAAACGCATTTTTTTATTGAGAAATTATTCCGAGAAATAGAAATAGAAAAATATTATTATGAAAAGAAATTATTTCCAAAATAATAGTGTTATCAATCATTATTCAAAAATTAACAAAAGAGAAAAAAATTCCATATTCTTACGTACAGAACAGCAGCTTTTTGCTTTCTCTTCCACGAATATAGCTCCACATGTCCATAGGCTTTAGTATATGGCCAAATTTTTTTACCTATTCTAGGTGAAAGTGGAATATCCATGTTCATACGATGGTATATCCATGTTCACATGTCGATAGGCTCCATTATTTCAGCTTCTTTTGTTTACCTACTCTAGGCAAAAGGGAAATATCCATATTCATACGATGGTACAGACAATGAGGCGTTTGATCCATGTTGTCATTCCTATCTTGAAAGAGAGGACCAAGCAAGGTAAGAAATGAAGGACATTGCTCTCTTGAGCAAAACAGCGATTGAGAAATATTGGTCTGGAGCTAGATGACGTAGTGTTGTGTTAAATTCGCATGCTCTGTTAGAAAGAATCTCGAGCAAATCCCATGATTTACATAACCTTATTAGGGTTATTAACAAAGTTTTCATGTTGATTTTTAGGCGCCCTCAAGGAGCCCAGCGAGGTGAAAATATCATGTATGGAGGTTTTTCCCAAGTTAGAGGATTTTCCCCACTATCCTTCTTTCGTTAGCCCCTCTCTAATTTCTTCTAGAAAGCTCGGTATTAATATATCCTTGTGATTTTGAATTAAAAGAGAGCTTTCAAAAAGTAGCTCATTGTAACGATCTTTTGAAGAGAAAATCCCGAATCACTGAAGGTATAAAAAAGAAAACATGGAAACAACCGTGTGTGATATGTTTGTTTTTTAATCAATTATTCATGTTAACCAACGTGTAAATGCACTCTACTTTGTTATATAGTTATCTTATCTTATTTATGTCAAAAAGAAAAGAAAAGAAAAGAGTAGATGACATAAATGGCCTTAAACTTTAGCTCAAAGATTATTGCAAAACTTATGGACCATTCGCTCAATATGCAATATAATTGTTGAACTTTAGCTTAAGCAACCATTTGCTGTCATTCTTATCCACTTATGTCATCCATCCCAATGATTAAAAACGGAATATCTTCAAGAGCAATCTAATGAAATCACAAAACATAATGAGAGACCACTTGTGCGTTCCCCTTAACCTAAGGAGATCGGATAAAAATAGAGACAGCTTTTCTTCACGTGGGCCATTTCCTTTCCCATCCGGACATCTTCAGATAGTGGATCAACAACGTACGACAACGAATCAACTCTCTCCATATGTGCCTTATACATATATATATATATGCGCGCGCGTTGTTTTGTCACATTGAAAGCGGCTAGAGTACAGATTCAAACTTGGCCAAATAATGTAGCTTGTGGCTGGTTTCATTACGGCCAGAAACTTCTGACAAACCCTAATGACTCTTGAGTCTCTATTGTCACGTTGCGACTTCTCTCCTCCAGACAAGTACATTCGCTGGCAAATCATACACACGTTTGTTTTCATCTGCAGCCGACCTGCTCGAAAAGCTCGATTAGAGAACGAGTGAAAGAGACTACAAATCGATGTAATATGATCCCGTTGAAATCTAGGAGATCTGGCCATGCGTACCGTTGAAATATACTAGTGGAATTTTGTTCATCGAATGCTCGGATCAAATACTTTAAAATCAGTTATGAAAAGCACTTAAGACTCTTCAAATTGCAAGAGCTCGCAGGCAAGAAGATAAGAACGAGCATAAATGGACAAACTATGTATAGCTTACTGCATGAGGAGTGAGTGCAAAGCACGAAACCCAAAAGCCATACTACATTTGGAAAACGGTTCATCCCCTCTCACCCTGAAGATCCAAGACAGGTGTCCCTTCAATGATGTCTTTTCTTTGTAAGAGGATGGTATTGCAGAAGCCCCGAACAAGATTGAGACCACAAGCATATCCTTATGGACGACAGCTGAAGGGGCGTTTGTTGGTAAAGGCAGAGATACTTCACACGAAGTTGAAAGGAAAGCACTAAAAAGAAAATAAAGTAAAAACGACTGGAAGGGGTTTTACGCTCGCACTATCACCATCACACATCACTACAAAATGACGAACCAATCACAATTCACCCTCGTCTTTTCTTCGTAGTTATTATCTGCTGTTTGAAAGCAACCCGTGAGAGAGAACCGTGGTGTCTAGCAATATATGTGGTCCTTGTAGTGATATCCCTCTGACGAGAGAGAGAGAGAAAGAGAGATTGCGGCATGAATAAATGGAAAGAGAGCTAACCACGGTGGCAAAAGAGCATGGAAAGTGATGAATCGAATGGAGTAAGCAACTGCAACTGAAGGACTATGTTGATCATTCGAAGCAGAACGATGCAAAGACCAAATTTGAGGAGGTTTGGTGTTCATGGCAAAGGTCATCGGTAAGGTCCTTGAGGATTTTTTTCGATCCCACAGAGAGAGAGAGAGAGAGAGAGAGAGGAATGGTTGGTCTGAAGAGATATACAACGGATTGATGAAATGGAATGGCAAAAAATGTCAAATATGATGCATAGAAATTCAAAAAGTTAAAATCAAATGTCAAATATGTCCTTACCGTACATTTGACATTAAAAGAAGAAGAAGAATGAAAAATATTTTTCATGAATTAAAAATAACAAATGTAGATTTAAGGAAACAACTTCCCTTCATGGTAACAAGAAAATCACTATCTCTAAGAAACTAAATAAAGGAAAATTTTCATGAAATATATTATCTTATATCATGATATTTAAGTGAAACAAACGTACTCTT
The DNA here is from genome assembly GCF_016545825.1 of Eucalyptus grandis. Taxonomy (NCBI): domain Eukaryota; kingdom Viridiplantae; phylum Streptophyta; class Magnoliopsida; order Myrtales; family Myrtaceae; genus Eucalyptus; species Eucalyptus grandis. Next base: position 32,749,908 of record NC_052622.1, on the reverse strand, counting down.
CATTTGTTTTATTTAAATGATGTAACTAGCATTCGTTTAGCAAATGAAACAAGTCATTTCACATTGAAAAGTTTTTACCAAATCTTAAATCTATTGTGGATTAGAGTTGTGATCTAGATTCATACATAAGTTAAGATTCAAGAAATTTACAACATATATTTAATATTTTAAAACTATAAGTTTCGTGTATCCTTTTCATCTTGTGCAGGTCAACTTATTAACAAGTTAAGTAAGTCGAATCATCTGTCATGGTAACCTAATGGTATCAGGATGGTATTTCAAAACATGAGATCATGAATTCGAATCCTCTTATGGTAGTAGTATGCATATTTTAGTGGATGGGCGTTGCACCTCTAGTGTTGGCTCGCCAACCTTAGACCAGTGAGACATAAGAGATGCCAAAAGATGATCTTTCTGTGATCTTAAATCCAAACATTTCAAGTCGAATATAAAATCATTATGGTACATTTGGAGAGAGTAATTATGCAAATAATCCATCTCCTCCTTTTATTTGGACAAGAGAAATCCTTAGTAAGCCAATTAACGATCCTTTCGCTTGTGGTAAGTTTTAAGGTTTCCTAATTATTTCCATATTTTGGATTATATGCATCTTGATCACATGTCTACATGTTAATAAATATGTAAATCTCATTTGATGTAATCACATATGATCTCCGTGTGTACATATAGACCAAGCACATCATTAACATAAAAGACGTCACTCAAACAACAAAATCAATGCAATAACATTCCATGTGTGTGATAATGACAGAGAACGAATGTCAAGGTTTGGACCAATGGCTCAATTCTCGAGCACAAATTGTATACACCAATCGATGCAAACGTTCAACACCATAACTTGATTAAGATAACTTGATTAAGATGTGTATACAGTTTGTGAGATCATATGAAAAAAATAAAAAATAAAAAAAAAAGTCACGAGAGATTATCATAATCATTTTGTGTGAATAATCGGTACAGGCTGTGCACATCAAAAGACTGGGTTAAGAGAATTTGACTAGAATTTGTTGAGAGAGCTTGAGAATTGGGTGAGTGATAGAAGAAAAGAGATGTGTCAGACGTGCTATGTCACCTTGTGACAAGGAGTGACTTGTTGTGGGAAGATTCATGAACGTGCATGTTATCTCTCTCTGCGCGTGATTGTGTCCAACCCTAGGCAAGGACAGTCCCCTTTGACTATGAGTCCCCTTCTCTCTCTCTCTCTCTTTCTCTCTTTCTCTCTCTTTCTGTGCTTATCCAAAGAAAAACCTCTCTCTCTCTCTCTCTCTCTCTCTCACGCTCATTCTCTCTTATGTCTCACACTCGTACAAACATAAACGGATAGGACATTAACAAATGCCATATATCGAATCAGGAGCATGACCACATATAGTGGCGGTCCCAAGTGTTTTCCCTTTTCTTGCTTCTTTTCTGATTTGATTTATCGTTAAAAGATAATAATAGAAATGATTCTTCAATTTTACTTCAATATATAATTTGATATCTAAACTTTTAATTTATTTATAATGATTCTCAAACTTTAATTTGTTCAATATAATCATTCATCTTATGATACTTGTTGAAATTAATCATTGAATTATATGAAGATGTTCAATATTATTATCTTATTAATTTGAATTTGAAATCAACAATGAACATTTCCATATAATTCATAAACTAATTTAAATATGTACTAAAAATTCAGATATCATATTGAATAATCACGTGGAACAAGTTATAAATTTAAGAACTATGTTACATAACGAGTCAATACACAAAAATTATTTGTGTTATTTTTCCTATCCCCAGTCAAATCAATACATGCTCTTACGTGACTGATTTGATCTTTGAAAACCTCTCGGAGCTTTTCTCTTGATGTAATCAGTACGAGCCCACTACAGCTATTAAGGGAAAAAAAACCGAGCGTCAAACACAAAGATTAACCTACAGAATCAATTTACAAAAAGCGACATGAAAATACTATAAAACGGAAGTTGTCTCGCCCTTCCTCAGCAAACACATGTGTGCCTTTATGCTAATAAAATCTCTTTCTCTTACACTCCCACGCAAAAAATTCCATCACTTGTACCTGATAAAGTATGTCTGTAGTTGCATATCAAGATCTTATGTTTTATAATATATGAAAATGTACTCCATCTCCTTCTCAACTCCCGGGCTGTGTCTTTTGTGCTTGCAGTGACTTTGAGTTTTGACAGAGATGAAGCATCTCAATCAATGTGGCACTCGTGTCAACTTCAATTTCTAACCTAACCCTTCTGGCCCTTTGCCTTTGCTGCAGTCACAGTTGATGATGCGCAATGTTTCACTCAAACCACAGTACCATTGACCTCATATCCTCCAGTGAACGGCCGATCCTTCAGTATCCCATCTTCCATGACACTAGCTTCGATTCCAGACAAGAAGACCTTCCTTTCTCTCTCTACAGCTTGCCTTCTCCCTCCATTTTCAACGATGATGAAAACGAGGACGGTGCTTCTCTGCAGATTCACCACGATCTCTTGTTACAAGGGCAGCAACCGTTGAACCCTCATCACCAAATGACGGATCTCATGACCTTCTCTGCTGGCGATTCGATCGGACACAACACCGGAGTGAAACCCGAAGCGACTGCTGAGCAGGTTGTTCCGACGGAGAGGTCGTCGAAGAAAGATCGGCACAGCAAGATCAACACCGCTCAAGGCATGAGAGACCGGAGGATGAGGTTGTCCGTTGAAGTCGCGCGTGAATTCTTCAATCTTCAAGACATGCTCGGCCTCGACAAAGCTAGCAAAACCATCAAGTGGTTGCTAGTGAAGTCGACACCTGCCATTAAAGAAGTAGCTAGAGGCCTTCAGAAGACCAAGAACCGCGAAAGCATTCCTATTATGAGCGTTCCTTCCAGATCGGAGCGTGAAATGATGCCTGAAATAGGCAGAATCGCTAAGGATAATCAACAAGAGACTATTGCAAAAAAGAGAAAGGTCAAACAATCAAGAAAGACTGTGTTTCGCCCTACGGGGAGAGAGTCAAGGGCAAAGGCGAGGGAAAGAGCAAAGCAAAGAACAAGGGAGAAGATGATGCTTCAAGGACTCAATAGAGGGGATCGACCTTGCAAGGAATGGACAGAGAGCGATATGAACGACCGACTACCATCCAATTGCTCCATCGGAACTAGCGAAGACTCTGGAAATCGAGGAAGCGGCATCGAAGTTCCTAACATGGATGTGCAAGTTCAATTTGAAGGAGAAAGTTCTTATGATCAGAAGAGGTATTATTCTGAAAGAAATGAGACAGTGGCTGATAATGCATCTGAAGTTCACAACTTCAACCATCCTCAAAGCACCCGAGTAGAGGTCAGTGCCGGCTTCAATATTTTCCCCCTTGATAAATATAATTGTCAACCAACAATTCGAAGCATTCAAATAGACTGGCTAGTTATTTGTTTTGTTCTATGTTTCTTGAGTAATGAAAGGCATCAAGCATCTATGAATTGCCAAATTCCTATGAAGTCATCAGCTGACCAATGCATGAACTCTTGCAGCATCCGTTCACTGAATTTGAATTGCTTTTCCAGCCATGGGAAGCCTACACCGGCCAATATACGCGCTAAATTGGACAATTTCTAAGCACTTCTCTCTATGTCAAGAAGGGGAAATTTTTTCAGGAATCAGCCTACACCAAACGAGATATTGCATCCCATTCTGTTGGATTTACTTGGAATCTTGCTGTAACTGGTAAAAGACCTAAGTTGCGTGATATTGTGGTGAATTCTCTTTCTTGCTGTGGATGTGGTGATGTTTTAGAAGGAATGATGGGAAGAAGATAGTTTACAGACCTTCTGCTAAGCTGCTCCAAGAAAACTTAATATTTATGCTACATCCGAGTTTGTGGACCCTGATGCTCGTTTTTCTTTTCATGTCATTCTAGTAGACATCGTCAACATGCTTCATTGGAATTTTAGGAAGACATTAACTTCAGTCCTGTTCGATGACTCAATAACTGTCGAAGATCAAAACATTGAGCACTCAGGAAGATTGAGCATGTTTGATAACATTAAAAATCATGCAAGGAATGAGTCACTTAGTCCCTTTCATGAAGAAAATATATATAAGCAGTAGAAATTACAAAATTATCGGTTATGTTGCTAAAGCAGTGGATGATATTCACATTCCACGTTTTATAAGTAACTGTTATATCCACATTTCAATTTCTTAGTTTTATCAAGCAGAGTTCAATGTCCATTTTCATTTGATAGTGTCAACACTGTAATTCATTGCTTAAAATTTCACTACTTGTTTTGTAGTTTTATAAACCAAGAGATGACTACTCAATTGTGAAAAATATATATCTTGGGCTCTCCTTATTTTCCTTTCATGGAACTTCAAAATAAGATGCCAATAAATCCTAAAGAGACTGACAGCTGAAGGAAAAGTTTCGGTATTAGGAGATGCATGCTCATTTATAGAAAAATGCATGATATAATTGTGAGAATGCATGCACTTTATGCATCTATTGCATGACTGATGTAGTGTAACTATCCTTTTTATAATGTCCACTGTGCATCCCCACCAACTTAGTGGATGAACTTGGAAAAAAAATCTCTACTTTGATTGGCTTTCTCCAGATATCGATGTCACCTAGCATAACTGCTACCCAAAACATCTTCTCATCATGAAGATGATTTATCTCGATGAGAGCAATACTTTCAATAAATTAGGAAAGGAAAACTAGATATTATATGTGAAGAAATAATGCTTAATGATAATTGCTTTTTTCAGTCATTTTGTTAAAAAAAAAAAGAATCTCTCCATCTAATTTGATCTATAGCCAACGTATATCAATAGCCCTAAGTCACACGTATCCCCTAACACTTCCAAGAACACTATAACACATTCGATAATGTTTCAATAATCTCTTTCACTAGGTTAGAACCATTGCTCCATGGAAAACAATAAGCAATGTATCGAGTCTCCCTACAACAAGATGAACTAAGAAGTCTAGAATCAAACTTGATTGATTTAGGTATAAAATCCAAGCCACAAAGGATAACATATATGCACACTAATTTTCAAGCGCATATGTGCTAGAGTTGGGCAGTAAGACTGACTGATGCACCACGATCATGTTGACTAGAGAAGAATAGCTGAAGGAGAACGCTCTTGAGCCTTGTTAGGTTTGATAGAACTTCCCAGAAAAATCAGTGCTCCATAGGGGGCCATATTCCAGAGAAGAAGATATTAAAGTACGATAGTGAATTGATAAAGTGAAAGGGCTGCGGCCTCATCAATTTTCTAGGGTTTCATAGCTTTTTACAGGAGTTTGCCTGTTGGCCACAAAAGTAAAAAAAAAAAAACAAAACAAGGAGTCTTTCTGTGAGCATTCGTACTAAGGACGTCGCAAAAGCCAAGAAGATGAAGTTCTGGCGCGTCCATCAGTCCAACGGATCGGGCTTCTGGCACGTGTTTCGCGACCAACGTGCCGGGTCTAAGTATGAGATTTCTAGTATGGATTATATAATAAATAGAATCACTCGAAACGCAAAACTCTATTAGGAAAATTTTTACTTTACTTAACAGCACGTCTCACAATTTCTCCAAGTATTATCCCTTTAGTCACATAGAAAAGTCTGAACGATGATCACAATTATTTATTCATACTCACATATATCAAAATATAATGTATAGGTAAGAATCTACGCACTATATTTGATGCAAAATTATGCATATTTTCCTTGCTTAAATACACATATCACACATATCGAAATTACATATGATGATGTGCAGCATTAGAAATCATTCCACTATTTTATTGGCCAAATTTCTGAAATTACTGTAACTTTTATCTATTTTAATTTTTGAGATTTATCAAGAGATCTGTCACGGGAAATAACTAGAAAATAGAAATAGCTTTTAGAATGCACTTTCATATATCATGAATAATAAAAAATAGAAGGAAGGAGGGGAGAGAGAGGAAATACAGAAGTGATGATTCGTGACGGATCCTAGGTGATTTCAAATTCGATAGCTCACAGAACCGACCTCCAAGCAAAACAAATTTAAGGGAGAAAGTGAAAGGTCTTTAGGATGACCCGACAAACTGTCCCTGCAGAAAGTAGCCGCTCTTTTTGACTCTGGCTCCTCCCCAGGGACTGACTCGAACGGGAAGAGTGGGTACTCGAGAGGGACGAGATCTTTGTACAAAACAGTGAAAAAGATGACTGTCAAATAGTTTTGAGCATAAAACATCCCCTTCCAGATCCAGAAGCAAAGGGATTTTGAGGTTGGGGTCCAAAAATTCGAATTGAGAATTTTTTTCCGATCTCTCTGTTTTAGGGATATGTCGGATCGTCCCTGTTAGAAGCGACGTGCTCGTGTGGGTGATTCGTGTCATCCCAAGTAAAATATCCATGCGGCATAACACACGACCGTCCTGTTCGAATTGTCACCAGGGTTGCAGAATTCGACCTAACCCGCGATTCATGTCTTCGGGGAAAACGAGCCGGCGCTCCTCGAGCTCGTGACCATAACTCTCAAAAGATTGCCCATTGGGCCCTCGATGAACATATCCGTGCATGCTTCGGAACGACCATGACCTTAGGAACTGAGACAACTGAAGAACTGCATATGCATGTGCAGGCGCCGTGACGCTACCCTTTCGACACTCATTGATGACTCACGAAATGGAAGCACATATCCGATACAACTCCACAGGAACTTGCTGGAAAGCTTAGCTGAAAAGCCAAGAAGAGTGCAGAGACTGATGGATCGATCTGTGCAATAGCGCGAAAGTATAGTATGCTACACACCGCCAGACATGATCGGTCTAAGATTTGTTCAATTACATACACTCTTCTAGCACATTGAGACCGAAAGGGGGAAAACCTCCTATCATCTGTTCAGCGGCTTGCTCTTTATTTTAATTCGAAATTTTGGAGCGGTGCTGGCCTCCGGTGTCTCAGCCCTGGCCTCAACCTTCGTAACTAACATGTTAGAGCTGCCCACTTCGTTTGTTTTTGCTTGCACAGTCACCGATTTGAACTCAGGTTCCTTGATTCCGGGGTCTTTGCTTCTACTTGGCAACTCCATTGAAGTCTTTGAAGGCTCGCAATTCAAAAGCTTGGCCAGTTCCTTCTGTTTCCGTTTTTTCTCCTTCTTCAAGCGCTTACGCTCCAAGTACTCCGAGTCTTCCTTGTGTCCTTTACGGTCTTCTCGCCTCCGTTTCTTGTCCTTGTCACTCTTCGCCTTCTTTTCTTTCCTATGAGGAGAGTCACCTAAAGCCAATGAACTATCATTTACTGTAGCTGCTGAAAGACTTTGGAGACTTGCATACTTAAGTGCATCAGCACCTAAATCAGTGTCTCCAAGGAGCCGAGGGTGCACCAACATGTTACCCGAATCGGCAGTGCATTGGAGTTCCTTCCCCATATCATCGCCCTCACCAGCCAGCTTAGCACTACCGATGCTAGCAGTCACACGTGAACCAGGATTTTGACATGAATTGACCTCTTCAAGATTATGATTGCTAATGCTGACAGCTTCAGTGAAATTCTTTTGAGGTGCATCCACGGACACTGAACTGCTAGCAGCATGATCTGGTCCGTTATTCCTGCCCTGAGATTTTTCGGCAGCAGACTGATTTCCTGTTTCGTCTCCTTTACTGGTCGCAGTTGAGTGTTTAACTTTGATCTTAACAACCGGTTTCTTCCGTTCATGACTACTTGAAACAGTATCTGCCTCTTTCGGAACTTCAATGATGGCCACATCTTCAGGTGACTGGTTGGTGATGATGACAGGAGTTTCTAGAGGCTTTGCTTCAGTGGTAAAACAGGGAACAATAATCTCTTGTTCGTTACAAGCCTCAGGATCACCTGTGTGAAATGTTTTATCCCGGGGGACTCCATAAAGTGTAGGGGATCTAAAAAAAGAAGGCCTCAGAATTACAATCCCATCTAAACAACGAACCAAATATCACAACCACAAAAACCTATGACAAAAGTTTATCATTTTCACCAATCAAAAGAGAACTTCTCTTTTCATTCTAAATTGACACACAGCATGAATAATTGAAAGCAACTTTTCTGTCGTCACTCTGATTCCACAACTAACTACATGCAGTGTCTCATGCCTACTTCAATAGATTATCCCTATATTTGTCCTGAATCACAGTAGTGGCAGTCATCTTACCTTCCTGCAAAGATCTGTAAGATGCAGAACAAGTAGTGGCGAAGAAGGACATTGTTAAAAGCTAGACGGCCTTCAAGCATACGCAGCAAAGCCAAAAGTGTTACTATGCTTTGAATGTCATCAGCTGAATCCGTTGCCCCCCTCATCTGACACAACCGCATAGCGTGCATGCCTAATTTGGTCTGACCTGCAGTCAAGGATTAAAGAAACCTTATTAGGAAAGCATTACTAAGGAAGGAAAATAAAAATTGTTACATAGAAATACCAAATGATTTGTCAAGTCCATTGATTTGATAAAATTACAACCTCTTAAGGATGGTTCTTCCTCTAAAAATTCAATAAACAGTGACAGTGCTGCATTAAGGCCTTTGTACTGGAACTCGAGATCAAGAAGAGCCCTGCTTGCTTCAACTCTGACTTGCCACAATGACTTCAGATTCCTGAAAGGCTTAATTAGATCGAAGATTCGATCCTGCATCAAGTATTGACACCCAAACATGAGTCATGAATAATTTACAATTAAGTGGATCATCAGTTATAGTATGGCAACTTACAAGAGGGATTAATGCAGAGAATTTCAGTGCTATCTGTGTCAATGTCCGGATGCAGCTGACAGTCAAGATCCCATTATAGCTAGGCATGAGCCTGTGTATGACATATCCAATCACATAGAATCTCAGATCACAAGGTCATAGTAAGAGTTAATGGTACAAAAACAAATGGATCACCTGTCAAATTGCAAAAGCCGGTCAATGCGCTTGAGAAGTGATGATAAGAGGAGAATAGTCTGCCATAAAATCCCAGCAATTAAACCTCCATAAGTCAGCCTTACTAAGTGAGGCATCAGGGAAGTCGCATAACATGCTCTTAAAGTGCTATAACCGATGAACAACGCAAAACATCTTCCAGTGCAATTAGACTTTATTGTGGCATTTATGCACTCTAATGCAAACCAGACATTGGAAGACTTCTCTAGCAATTTACACCAAGTCCTTTCCATAGGCATGCTTTTCAATGACAGTGTTGTTAATTCAAATCATGCTTTCAACAGTTTTGACTAACGATTAGCACAGCCTAAGCATCTACTCTTTCCATTTTATCCCCTGCGGTTTTTGGGCTTTTTGGTTAATGTTCTTTTTCTTTTTTTTTTTGTATCAGTAGGGTTTTCTTGTCTTTTTTTTTTTTTTTTTTTTTTTTGGGGGAGGGTTTGGGGTTATTGGATTAAGCTTTTCACAAGCATCCTTATATCGTAGCTTACGAGATTCACAAAGAGATGAGTCTAAAACTCACAAATGTATGTATTCAAACAATATATTCAAGTCCCCGTTCATTTAAAGACTATATGGCAAGTATGAGGAAAGAACTAAAGTGAATATTAAATACTGATCAGAGCATATAGCAAGACAAGACTACCAAACCTGTTGCCCAAATTCAAGCTCGCCAATTGATTGGACCAAAGTTGCAAGCCAGAACACGTCAGAATAAATGTTGCCATTGTTGTCATTATACTGTAAACCCATAGTAAAGAAGCACCAAAATCACTTTCATGTAGTTAACATTCATTTCATAAAGGCAGGATGAAGAAAAGTTATACATGCCATAGGTATAATCTTCCCAAGATCCAAAGCAGAGTGGCAGGGACACAGTGAGAAATCAACAGAAGCTCTGACGCTAAACAAGTTACTTCCCTCTCACCACTCAAAAGACAGCATAGATGAAGGATATACTGATACCTAGGATTAACACTGGCACAAGACCAAGCACTGCCATAGAGACTACTCATAGTTTATGAATGCAACAGAAGGTAACACACCCTATGAATTCTAGCAAGACTATGATGATGTAGAACCTCCATTTTCAGAACATGCTGCAACAGTATCTTAGCTCTCTTATGTAGCATTCCTTAAACTGTAATTTCAGGTAACACTGGTGTAAAGAGTAAAAAAGAGAGGATGACTAATTGAGCTTTTGTACAGCTCTGGAAAAAAAGCCCAAAAACTTCAATTTCAGTAGACAACAATTATCGTCATATAAGACCATCAATTGCAATAATAGTCACGAAAAAATGTTGATTGGTTGTGTAAAGGCAAGAAAACCTCTACCTTCAGAAGTTGCAAAACAAATTCGACAGCTTCTCTTGGACTTTTTCCATCTGCACCTCTAACCATAGCCACAGCATGTGGAATTGCCTGAAAGAATTATAGTGCATACAAAATGGATAAAAGGAGCCACTGATGTCACATGTCAATAAAGCACTTAATTATCATGACTTCCAAATATGGCCAAACAGGATGCTTTGACAAAGAAAAATATCCTCAAGAACTTGAACATCTGAGGACATTAAGACTCTTCACGTGACACATAGCTAATTCAGGTTTAATCCAGCAATGATCCCAAAAACACAATAATTATCTCCATTGTTCATCAAACATACAAAACACGATGCACAATTATATCAGTCTCACTGCTTAAAAAAATGCGCAGATTTAAAAATACAAAGGACCGGGTTAAACAACAAAATTAAAAGAAATTAAAGCCTTATGTAGTTCACAAAAGTGTTCAGTTCCTGGATATGAGGGACCGAGTTAAAACAACACAATTGGGTGAAGGATCCAAACAGGACAAATAAAAGGCAGAACACATGGAAACTTAATCATCAGGAACCATGAACATTCAACGAAAAAAGAAGAGGATATCTTCATAACCAAAAGGAAAACAAAAGGCATTGTACAGAACCGTGGTTAGTTTTTTTTTGTGTCGGTGTGCAGTTCTGTTTGAGTGTCCTTGCAGGTTTGGCAGGGATGGAGGAAGGCTGCATCTACAACAACTCCAAGCATGCCATTACTGACTTGAGGTTTAATTTTTACCGTTGCACCCTATGCATTGTCTCCATTATATTTGCTCCATGAGATTCACGTCTTGAAAGTTTTAATTCATGTTTTCCCAGACTCATCCTATTCCAAACAGGAACAAAACTCACATCTAATAATTGAAGCAACTTGAATTGGTGTTCCAAAATCATTTCATGTCACACATAAGTAGCATTTAGAAGGAAAGCAAACTGAGACACCAGTACCATTGTTTCACATTCATCTCTACCCTTTTGTTTCCTTTAATAGGTACTCCACTGCCCACAGAATCTCGGTTCACTTTTGCTTCAATATAGCTTATGCCCCTTCTGCAGAACATTACACACATGTTTGTGTTTGAGCATCAAAGACTCCAACCGATGATGATTTTATTCCCCTTTACAAGTATAATATCTATTAGCGCCAGAAGATTTTCAAGTGGTACACATCCAATTTGGAGCTCCAAAATATCCTTATATGATTACAACAAAAGTACATCTTCACCACATCAACCTCTGCATTTCACTTTATTGGTCCAACCAATCCAACAATAAATTATTCTACAGCCAAAAAATCAGCTTAGTTCCCACACCAGCAAATCAGAAGCTCTCCAATCCAATAAAATCTTATAGATGGGATATTTCTTTGACACTACCTATTACTCAGAAAGAGAAAAAACCTGATTCCTGATTGTTTTCATCAGGGACACTGTAGACTCGTAGGTGACAGTGCACTGTGATCATCTCAAGTTTCTATTGCTCCTCATCTTCTTAAGTCACCCTTGCATGTCTTCTTGCTTCCTCCTTTTCAGAAGACTCCCACTACCAATATCTGATAACTATAAAAAAAGCCCCTTAACTCCATGGACTTTTCCTTTCTCCAGTGACAGTAGTGTAAATTGAGAGAACATTGGTGGCATTTTGCTTCAATTCATAAAGCTGAATTGGGTATAGTGGCACAGGCCTTCTAACTTTTCCATTTGGTTTTCCAGCCATCCCTGGCCCCCCCTTCTCTATCTCCCAGTCACTCTATATTAGCATGTGATTTGAACTGCTGATTAGTGGTAGGAATGCAATGGTTTTCATTTTGATCTTCTTCTTCTGGCTCACCCCACCTCACAGCTGCCTCTCTCTCTCTCAAAAAATCCTCATTACCAGTTTTTATCCCATCCTACTCTCACTTTTTCTGCATATATTAAAATGAGAAGCTTGCAAATTCCAAGCCATGAGTTCCAAACATGAAGAGAAACAACCTTTAACTTAACTCATGAAATCTAGTTCTGCAAATTAGCTCTATAATATTTAAGAATAAGCACTTAAGAAGAATTTAACCAACAGTAACAGGGAATGGCTTTTAGTTAGCCGGATTGGACTTAATAAGAGTTAACTTGAATCCATTGCAAATGACTCAAATTCTTTATCCATATGTCAGAAGCAATTGGAATCTATATAATAAAAGATAAGTTAACTTAAATAGTCTTTGATCTTTGCAACACAAAATCCCACAGGTGTAAACAAGAATGCTTCATGGCCTTAAAATAAAACCCAGATTCACAAAAAAGAGGAGTACAATTAATTGATTAGGAAGAATTAAGCCTTGCTGATGTAATGTGATACTAATTCATGTCAACGAAAGCTATATCATTATACTATTAAAAAGAAGAGTTATAGAATTATGAAAATACTACCACAAGGAGAAAAGGATGAATTTTATCAGAACCTCTACTTAGGATCTTAACACCCATCCACTGGATGTGTAATTTTTAAGAAGTCAGCAATGGTTTCAGTGTCATTACCCCACGTATCTAACAAAGGGGACACCTTAAGAGGATAAAGAGTTCTCCATTTGCTGAAATGATCTAGTACAAAATCCAGACAAATATAAACCAAGAAGAGGGGGGAGTCAATAAATGTGTTCTTGAAGATTGGAAACCGTTTTACATAACCTGGATCTTTATGTGCACCGTACGTAACTTTGATGAGGTTTTGATTTTTTTTTTTTTTTGGAGAAAATACATGCATATGAATCAATTAAATCATTGTAATCAAAGGCCGGCAAACAAGGGGGAAAGGGAGAACACCAAGGAAAGTACAGTTAAATGCTCAAGTTATTCAAATAAATTTGGAACATTGCCCTGATCAAGCTACATAAAGCAATAATTAGTATTCTGATGCATAGAAATTTTGAAATATTTGCAACTCCTCATTTAGATCAAAGTACAGAAGACATGACTGACACTTGTCCTCTGTTAGTTCATGAAAAATTGCATCATCCCCCCTCTGCCTGAACCAAGGGTCAACATTGTATATTTGTGTAATTCAACACTTGATATTAAGAAGTACATTCCAGATCCCATGTTCTCACCAACAAAATTATCGAAGGATTGCCTTCTGCAATTACAATCATTCCAAAATGCATCAATCCACACCATGTTCAAGATAAAATCGATGCAGCTGCTTTCAGTGGAAACATCAAATAGCAAGAGACTTCCCAGCAAAATCCTCACACTCCAAAAACAGAACTAATGACATGTGGCCACAACTTTCACAGAAAAAGTACCCGACGCATCATTATTACAGAGACCTATAGAGTCATATGCCAGGGATATAAAGCCAGGGAATAAGAAGTTTATTCAGGAAGCAGTCGAATTTTTCTGGAAATTTACGCACAAATTGGACTAAATGCATTTATTGGCCATTATTCACATTTTCCTTTGCCCAAGTAACAAAAAGCTAAAGATGCATAATTCCACAGGGAGCAACTAATGGAGGAAGAAAGCAGCTCCAAGAAAAGTAAATTATGAAAAAAAGAAAAAAGAGAGAGAGACTGGCAACATCACATGATCACAGACAACTTAATGTGATCCTACCTCAATGCATTACCTCAAGAACAAAGTACTCGGGAATATCGCGGAAGTCATTTGGCCTAGCATGAGGAGAGTTTTCTAAATCAGAATTGAGTTGACAAATCCACTAATATAAACACTTAAATAAGTGAACTTACTTGGGAAGCCCAATATTGGCATCAAACCTCCGGCTCTTGTAAAACTTCACTAAATGTAGTAGACCGGCCCAATCAGTATCCTGCAAGTACATGAAACAATGGCCCATATATGAAACGAGAAGCCTATCAGGGTCTCCAAATGCAAACCCAGAGAATCAGGGAAAAGGCATCAGACTAACCAGCATTAAAAATAGAAAACAATAAAACCTAGAATCTCGCTCAAGCTTGAATTAACAGACTAGTGTTTCATTAAATGAGCATGGCTTGTCCATCAGCAATCTCTCATAAAAATTGGCATGAACAATTTAAGGAATTTCACAGAAAGACATTTTGAGAGAATCATAAAATCAACTGAATTATCCAACAGATTTTATGGTGAAAGCTTTAGTACCTCCGATGCTGTGGTAGCCAAAGCAAAAGCTGCCTCAATTCGAACTCTCCAGAAGGCCTTGAGAAAGCAAACCCACTGCTTTATTGCAATGAACCTAACAATAGTAATCATGTGCAGTATGGATGTGTATAAATGGTTTACCTTGGAGTCGCACAGGAAATTATTTAGAGCATTTACAATAGCAAAAGAACACTCCGGGAGGGCTGCTAAAGTTGCAATAGCCTGTGCCTGAGCAACAACATCCTTGTCTTTCTCTAACTGATTGACCTGATCACACATACCAACAATATTAATAATGATCTACAAGGAAATCAAAACGACTGAAACAGCCTCATCAGAAATGGGAAGAATATCCATTTCGTCATTTTGACTTGTATCTATACCAAAGAATTATCAGGACAGTAATGGGGGTGTTTTGGGGCTGGGTTTCTGTGTGTGTGCATTCATACAGAAGTACAAACACATGGAGAGAGAGAGAGAGATTGGGAGTCACGTAAGTTTAATCAATATTGAGGTCTACTTAAATGAATGGAATATCATTATCCTACACCTTTTTCATTGGCAGTTTTCATGCAGTCGCCCTGAAACCATGTGGCTGATAACTGAGCTCCATGGACACTCAGGCCTCATGAGAGCACGCATGCACATCTAAAGAGGTACATTCATAAGGAAGAAAGATGATAAACAACCTAAGCAATCAAGCCTTTTATATGCCTCAACATGCATGATATATGCTAACAGGATGACCATCACCGACAGAACATAACAGAACATGAAAGCATCCCTATGCTAATCAAATCCTTACCCACATTTGCACAGGTTGATTGAAATGAATTTCAGAAATATACTCTATCTCCGCATCTGCCCTAATCCATAGCAGGGGCGATTCAGAACTGCCAAAGGAATGAACATATGTCGTCAAAATGCAATTGATGTGATTTTGTGAGTGCACAAGCAGGCACAAATGTGTGTGCAGGTATAAACGGCCATTATTGACAAACCTGGAACGAGCATCTAGTGCTGCATCACCATTATCATCTGATCCATCAGCTTTTGAACCCTTTTTAGGCTTCAGGAAACGCCGTGCAGCAAGTTTTGAATGGCATTGAATTTCCAACAACTGCCAACTGTCCCCAGCCATTGGAAGAATGGGATGGTCATACATGCCATCCAGTTCGTTAACCCTGATGCTCATCATGCCAGGCCATCCTACCTCAGCCTCTCGAGCTTCAGACTCAGCATTAGTGTTAGGTGGTTCTGCATCAGGTCTAGCCGTACAACTCCTCAAAACAGCCAACTCAACCATATTCTTCCTCTTGTTATAGGAAAACCCCATCCTTAGGATATGAACATGGAATCAGTTAAATGCATTAGAGGTACAAGGACCAACATAACAAAACTTTTGTAAATCACACCTTAGCACTGGACATCCACACGATCCCACCCATCTGGGAAAAAATTCTTTAAGAAATGGCCGCTCTAGATTTCCGACCTTATTAGCAAAATGCCTGAACTGCATATTTTATTCACATGACATTTCAGAATATTGAGATTAATCGAATCTGCAAGAGACAAGGCACAATAATACTGCTAAAAGGCAATCACCTCTTTCGTGCTCAAAGTTCTTGAAGGCTGGGTTGCATCTAGACCACGAGCAACAATAGCCTGTAACATCTGTATATCGGAAAGAAAGATAAACAGGATCATGATTTACATTTCCCGAGAAAAACATATACAAAGTACAGTTCAGTGACATTCATTACTACTAACAACTTAAATTCAGAAGACATATGAAGAACATACAGAACATAAATCAGATCTCTCTGCTTAAAAGAAAGATTCAGCCAAAGTTAGGTTAAATAAACATTTGGTGCAAGGAAACATGTCTTCCTATTGATTCTTCTTCAAGGTACAAACCTCTTAAATGGTAATATGTTAAAGGATGAATTGCACTGAACCTTTCCATGAAAACAATTCTAGTGGACCATTTTGCCTTAAACTTCAAGTAATCCCCATCCTATGACATACTAGTAAAGCTGTGAACAAACTAGGTTAAAAGACATTGAGCTTAACATATTGATAAAAAAGGATAAATATAATGTGAGCTCTGACAATAAGTTGATTGGTAAAAAAACTAGAAAATGGCACATGGCTCGACTATAGCAAAAAGGTCGCAGCAATGTATCTCTCTCCCCGAGAGAGACTGTCCAACACCTTGCGCAAATCAACAAACTGTTCATCGTAACAAGCCATTCCCATGCTCATCTGATAAGCCTCACACCAATCTCATGCCATGATCTGTGTTTTGCCATGTCAACAAGGACACTCATCCTTGTGTGCCAAGTTCAAGTAAGGGAGCCAAGGATTTTGACGAGAAGTACAAGGGGTACAGGATCAAATAAGAACCGTTGGTTTGGTATTTCCTATGTGGAACATAGGCAAACACTGAATGAAATCAGGGCACACTTTAGAAGACACTTTGGAAATTTAATAATATCACAACAAGAAACTGCAGTCATGACTCACAGTAACGGCAAACAGTCAACCAACTGTTTAATAAATGATACAAACTACCTCACCATTATTGGACAAGCATCCATATACATAATATCGCACTCTCTAACATAGTGCAAAAAGTAAAAAGGCAGCTAGAACGCTTACCTTACAGAAAGATTCAGGTCCCATCTGCTTTTCCAACATCTGGAGGACTGCGACCTTCCAAAAAATTAAATAGTGGTCATATTACCCAAAAGATGCAAGACCATAGGTAATTAACAATTGTCGCAAGACAGAAAATTGCATCGATGTCAACTTACAGACTTCCATGATCTTATCTTGCCATATAAACCAAGAGACTGAGTCCCATACAGATCCTTACAAGAACCAGAGGAGCTTAAAGTAGTTGCACCACTGTCATCTGCCTTGCAAACTGCACAATTTGCCTGCATTTTGGCAAAATAAGCATTCCGGCACGTTGAAAAGCATTCAATTAATTAAAAGAAAGACAACAAGTTTTTTTTTGGGGTCTAAAAGATAACAAGGTTGATGATGACACTATTAGGGTCCACCTGACTGTGATTTTACGGCCAATATAAAGATATATTAACAAGCGTAACAACACATCAGACAATATGAACATAAGTCAGTATATGTCTTAACCTCTACTAATCCATTCTAGCCCGCAACCCAAACCGTAACCTTTCAATACGAACACAAGTCAGTACATCTTACCGGAGCTATCATAGCTCAAAAAGGATACACGTATTTGCACAGCCACAATGTGGGCTAGAAAGAAGCAAAGAAAAGTCAATAACATACATATTCCCCTACACAGGCAGACAATCCTATACAGAAACCCTAAATTTTTAAACATGGATATCCAACTGACAAGGCTCCTCAAACTAACTTCCAATCATTTTCACGAGATGCCTTATTATAAAATAGAAAAAAGCATTAGACAATGGACCTTCAGATACCAAAGATCATTTTCCAGTTATGTATCAGATCATATCACAAACATACGTGAATACAAACATGTAAAAAAAAGCACATGGGCAACAAGAAATTTGGGAATCTAAGTATACAAAAGCAACAGATGTTATAAAAATTTAGCCCAAAGAGGATATCCAATTTTATTATTCGATTGGAGCTTTTAAGAGTTGCATTTACTTGAATGCATCACATTATGCAGAATGAAATATGTCTTTCTGAACAAAATGAGGCATGCTCAAACAAATGACAAACCTTGAACCTCTTTGCATTTACTTGAATGCATCACATTATGCAGAATGAAATGTCTTTCTGAACAAAATGAGGTATGCTCAAACAAATTACGAACCTTGAATCTCCGATATCGTGCCTCATTGTTTCCCAAATATTTCTTGATATAGGAGTCTGTAAGAAAACCAGCAAGACCATCCAACAACCATTCTGCAAACCGGAAGAAACGCGTGTTACTGCAAATGGAATCTAGTGGGGTAGTTCCGTCAAAAGACATGGAGGATAGAAACTACCAATAGGAAGAAAGGACTGAACAAAAGAAATTTGAGCCACTTACCATCATCTGGGCCAGCTGGGGTGATATATACACCAAACCACTGTCTTGCAAGGGCATAAGCTAGTTTAATCCTTGTGTCAATGGTCTGTAACAACAAAATTAATGTCTGCCATCACTAACCTAACTTTTAGAAACAGGAAAGCAACTTTTCAGTGAGAAAATTAAAACATTAGATTTCTTTCTACTACACTTCGTTTGCAAAGTATGATAACTTCTTCATGACTTGAAGGCAATTTGTGGGTGAAAAAGCAGTAGAGGCATTCATAGAATTCGGAAACTCAAGAGAACAAGCCCCATGACATGGAAACAAGCCATGACAGGAAATTTTTTTAATTTGAACAACTGAAGCTACTAGATAGCATACTAAACGTTCATATATGCAGACTATGAAAGAGTAGCGAGCAACATAAAAAAAACTTCAGTTTGGCATGTAAGAATATGGGAATCAAGGAGTTTGCATCTTTCAATCACAGTAACAGACTAAAAGCATCAGGGATTTAGGCAAGAGAGAGAGAACGAGAAAATGCTGATAAGAGAAGTAGGGATAGCATAGTCATCAGGGTGTCATGTTGCTTTAGAAGCTTGCATGGAGTAGGACACAGAACAGGAATTGCTGGAGAGGCACTTCTTAAACACTATCAAGTTGGCTGGCAACATGGATGCTTTGAGGTCTTGGTAGCTCAAGGAAGGTGCAACCAGTGGATGCCAAAGACTCGAGAAAGCATCACAGAATAGGGAGATGGTTAAATAGTTTAAAATACCTTTGCTCTAAAGAGCATGGGCAAGTAAAAAAATCTTCTTCAGAGGATAGCAAATATAACTACCTTGTCACTGCTCTGTGTACACATATGTCTAAGGGTACCATCGCAATATTATCACTACCTATTCCATACTCTAAAGGTCTCCCAAGCATTGGGTGTTAGCGCAAATGCACATGTTTCTAAGCTTACATAAAGGCAAAACCACACTCATGTCATAGAGCCAAACCTTGTCAATGATATTCTCATCATACAAAACTTGGGAACTAAATATGCTCATTGAGGCCCCTAAGCTCGATGATGACACTGCCATCTCAGGTGCAATAAAAATTTGCTTGTATGATCCAAATGGAAATTTCTCTCCAAGGTACTCCTCGTAATGGCTGCTAAAAATGGATTGTACGTCAATAAACAATGCTACAGAATACAGCAAAATCCAGCAAACTTTTAAGTCAATTTCCAATGCAATCTATGTTGGTGGGCAAACCTGAAAGCACTATAAAAAAATGCCACGGTATTTTGTAGCTTGGACTTATAAGCAGGCAAACACATGTGTGAGATGAGACAATTCTGGGGGTCTGGAAAGATTTCAAGTGGCGCAACCACCAAGGATATCCACCAAGCGCTAACTGGAACATCTAACCTGTATGCATAAGTCTTGCGAGGAGGATCATCCTTGCTCAAAACCTGCAAAGCATGCGCAGAATATCACACAACCAGCAATGATCAACTGGAAAACAACAAGTTATTGCTTCCTATGAAGCTCAAGCTGAGTACTGCAAAATTATTAACCGACCAAACAGAAGTCAAAATATCACTGTTATATAGGGCTTATCTGTCATTAGAAATCTAACAAACATACATATGATGTGCTCATGGATAAATGAAAATATCATATTGCATTAAATAGCTCATATTGAAATCCTTTCAAGAATTATAAACTGGCTTAACTAGACATCAGTGTTCATATCATATTCATCCTTTACCCCTACAAAATGAATGAAAAAGAGCAGAGGAAAAGAAGTTATAAATACTACCAATGACATCCTATGCCCTGGATGCTAGTAGGATTCATGGCCTCATGTCAGGCCTTGGTTAATCACCCATACAAAAATAGTCAAGTAAATCATCTATTAGAATAAAATACCATCAATCAACTTTAGGTTTACACTGAATTCCATGCACATCATTTAAGTCAGTGACAATATTCAAAATAACTTCAACATATGACTGTCACTTCTCACAGAGAGAGAGAGAGAATCTGCTTCATCACTTCACTAATGTCTAAATGGATGATGACAGGATAAAGGGGGAAAAAAAGGAGCCAGAAAGAATAGCTTTCCACAAATATTTCCTCAAAATGATGTATCGTACTGACCATCCACTTAGGTTGAAGCTCACAGATTGACTCAACCAAACAATTTTATAAAACTAAAGGTATGTCGAAATGTATCATATGTCCCAATTCTCCCTGGAAGAGAGAGATTCACCAAACATTGATACATCAGCAAAAAAAAAGACTATAGAAAGACATCACACATCCAACCACTTGAATCAGTTATTTGACATAGACATGAGTTTGTGCATCATACTGTCACGATTATCGCCTGCATTTCAGCAGCAGAATTATGCTAACAAATCTTAAGTGTGTTACACTAGATTGTTATCTTCTCTACCTCACCTGATATAGCAACTTCCCAGTGCTGACAGCAACAAGATCATGGGCCACTGTGAATTCCAAATCATAGCTGAACAAAGTAACAGAATAAACCCAACTTCTTATATTCTTCTATATAAAAGAATAACTGAATAACCTTTAGAAAGGCAACAAGCCAAGATTAATCCTCTATGACTACAAAAATTGCCATCGTATAATACCAGCATTGCTGTGAGTTCTCGTCCATACAGGGAAACCAACAACGAGCCCGCCTGATCTGGTTATCAGTGTGAAGAATATTATCCTCAAAATGAATGCCTGTCTCTGCTTTGTCCACCCAATACTCAATTCGCACCAGCTTTACATTCTGCATAAAACATCAACCTACATAAGAACCAACAGAAGCTTACCTCATGAAAACATATTGACCATGCCATACGCAATAATTTCTTTGTGTAAACTCATGAATCCAAGGCAATGAACAATAGAAACCATCACTCCCACTAGAAACAGAAGTGTAATAAGCAAAAGGGGGTACTTAAGGTCTGCCAGCAGCTAATCAACACTCTTCTAAGTACGAATGTAGGAAGCATAAGCAAGACTTTGTATTACTGTCCGTTCAGTGTAGAAATAGAAGCTTGAATAGCTGATCTTAAAGTACTACATGTTTTAGCATATTTTCCTCAAACAGCAGTTCATTGGGCAAAAATCAAGCAAGTAAGTTCACTCTTCAACTCAGATCAAATCCAGTAGCCTCTCATCATTTAAAAGCTGACTCAGATTACCTGCTTGACCTCGCCAGATGACTGTGAAGCATTCTCTAACGCCAATTGCTCCTGCGATTCATTTTCCACCTTGAAACCCTTACAGCAGTTAATTAATAAGTTTGGGACCAATTCCCTCTCCAGAGCTGATAGATACAAAGACCCAGCAACATCAGCAGCACAAGCTGGAGACTTGACGGAGCTCCATCTTCTCTCATTGTCTAAATTCTGAGAGTGGGGATAGTATTCATACTCAGAAGGCTCCCCATCAACCAAAACACTAGAGATCCCCAGATTTTCAGCATGTAATCCCACTATTCCAATATCTGGAACTGCAATTTCTAGCTCCGTATACCTACGAAAAGGCATACGAAAAATTGCCAATGAAGCCACCCAGACATCAAGCTACTCCAAAAAGACAAGCATTACTTTGAAGTGCATAAATGCTGAGTTGACTTAAAATTCTTTCAAAAATACATCAGGTGCAGTCATTGCATCGGGACAAAAAACATAGAGACGCAATGAAGATGGTCTCTTTTTCTGATTATTAGGAGAAGATACACCATAATAACACACAATTTTCGCCAGCCGGGAAATTGAACTAAAGAAACACGGCCGTTGGGCGTGGAGAGAGTATACTGGACTCTTCTCGAGTGATAATAGACATGCCAGAACGAAGTTGACGGGTTTTTGCAAGCGTCGAGGCCTCGAGTATCTTATAAATTCCTCGACGAGCCAAAACTAACACACAAATCAGCACAATCAACAGACGATCGACATCCGACCCCACAGGAGCCGCGCAAACGAAACCGCGCAATTCCGGCACGCGCCGAGCGAGAAACTCTTAACTCCAGACTGACTACAGCTCCCCAAGACAGACAATCACACGACGTGCGTTCAGGTCACGGAACACTAGACGAGCTCCTCCTCGACCGATTAACAGGAAACGAGGAAAAAAACAATCGGAAGGAACGACTCGAGCTACTCCAACACACTCGACCGCCGCGGCGCGGCGCGGCGCGCACGGCGGGCGGGCAGCGTCCACAATGCGACGGCGATCGGAAGCCGCGAGCTCGCTCGCACTCCGGAGGCGCAATCGCAAGTCGCGGATTGAGGCGGAGAGAGAGAGAACGGTTCCGAGCGAGCGCTCGCGATTTCAAACGCGAGAGAGAGAGAGAGAAGGAATCACCCGTAGATTCTCCGGTTGGGGAGGTCGACGGAGAGGCAGAGCTTCTGGTGGCGGACGACGGCGCCGGGATTGTCGGGCTTCGAGTCGTCGTTGGTGTTCTTGGCCTTGCGCGCCTTCGCCATCTCTCCTCTCTCTCTCTCTCCCTCTCGCTAGAGAGAGAAAATGAGATCACAGCGGGAGAGAGAGCGAGGGAGGAAGGAAAGGAAGAGAAAGGACGCGGTCTGGCTGCATTTATAGATGGTTTGGGCTCTGCTCTGGCGCCGAACCGCCTGACCGGCCCCAGATTTTGGGCCGGCTCGCCTGGCCAGCCGCCACGTCGTGCGTATTAATGCCCACTCTCGCTGCCCCTCCCGATCCAAATGGATTTGAATCCATCAGCAATGAACGGTGAACACCCCCACGATTTCATGAATCGATCTGTTGAAAAATTGGTAGACTGAGATGAATTGGTAAGTTTGATGAAAAATTTATCTGGTAACTCAAATTGGAATTGTCGATTTAATTTGAGGATTGACGAGCGGAGAATGTCGGCAAATTTTGAAACAAAAATGCTTATGAGTTATTGTAAAAGTTGCTAATTTCAAGAGAATCGCATAAATAGTTATAAGTGGCTCCACTGAGAATTGTAAATGGTAATTAAATTGGAAAGACGAAAAGAAGTTTGTAAGAGGCTTCAATTAATATTAGTAATTTATAAAAATTTGTAATTTAAAGGTACATTTGTTTCGCGGGAAACTTAATGATAAAGAAAAATACTTTTCAGGAAAGAAGTTGTTAACGTTGGACTTTCTACTCCCAAGGCTTAGGCGCCGATATCTAGTTACGTTTAAAGTATGTTTTCCTCTTTCCAAAAAGAAATCACTTTTTTAGACTTGGTTCCGTCAACTCATTTTTCTAAGCGAATAAAAATTCAGAAAAAAGAGGAAAATATTTTCCACCAAATAAACATACCTTCAAACATCAACAAAGTAATGCATATTAAGTTGATAATCCCCGAAAGAACTAAATAAGCATTGGCAAAAGCCTTTGGCCTCTATACGCGCATCATCCTCTCCTTTTAAATATGCGAGCTGAGTTTTATAAGCATCTCCAAGTTTCATGCCTAAAAACTTATCACCAAAAGAAATCCGCATAAAAAAATGAATTATATCAAACGCTGGCAGTGAAAAAAGAATTTTGAGCAGGTAGTGTTGCTCGTCTTCTATCTCGAGGGTTTTACCCAAACATAAATAAATAAATAAAACAACTTGCTCTCTATTAATCCTTAGATTAAGAGCTCATAAGATTGCACGTGCAAAAGTTCTCTTCATGTCAGCGATGTACACTTTAATTTTCTTACTAGATAACTAGACAATAAGGGTGAGTATCGGTCCAGGATTGACCCTAGACTGACCATAGATCGGCCCAATCCTGTTAATCCTGGTTCAATTTTTAAGAGGACTGGGTTGGTCCTTAATCCTAAAATACATAGACCAATCCTATGCGGGTTGGTTCTCAATTTTAGGAGTTTAAGATTAGTCCAACCCAGATCTATCCTGACTAAAAAACAAATTCTAACTTAAACAGCATCAAACGGCATCCTCCTCCTCAGTCCCAAGCTCAACTAAGTCGGTCCACGGTCCCAAAAATTGGGGACCAACACTGTGCAGGTTGGTCTTCGGGTTAGGTGCTGAATTGGCCCTATCCGAACCATAATCACCCCTACTAGATGGGCATGGAACATGCGCATATGAAAAGAAAAATTGAATGAGTTTGGAAAAATTGTCTACAAAGTTCCAAACTTATTATACGGATGTCAATTCAATTCTAAACTTTTCAATTCTACCACTTTAGTGCTAAACCTCTTAACGATTTGTCAATTTTGGTCTTGAACGTTTCAATTGTACCAATTTACTTCTAAACTTTTTTATGATTTGCCAATGTATTCCTTCTAGCCACATATCTTAATAATAAATTTAGCACTAAATTAGCAAATCATTAAAAATTTAAGACTAAATTAACACAATTGAATAATTTAGGATTACATTAGCAAATCGTCAAAAGATTTGGAGCTAATTTAGTACAATTGAATGATTCATGAATGAATTGGTCTCTGTAAAATAGGTTTAGGACTTTTGAACAATTATCCCGAGTTCCATTTGGACTTCCTTTTGGCCTCTACATACGGATCACGCGTGTCCTGTGAGCTTAGCCTCAGGATCCATGTTCATAATGCCTACAGCTAGTAAAGGAACTGTATTGGAGAGAGTACCTGTACCACGCACATGAAATCTGCACCACGCCCCTGTGTTTCAAGAGGGAAGGCGTCGCGGGATCCAAGCGGGGTTACCCTCAACCCCTGTAAGGGGGTTGTTGTGGCTGGGCTCCCCGTGGGAGTTCCATTTTTATCGAGGGAGAACCCCTCCCTCAATTTTATCTGTTTTCAGGATGTCAAAACCTTTAAGATCTTGCTTAGGACCAAAGAGAGTACCTATACCACGCACATGTAATATGCACGCAGGCTCTCCAACGCTTCTAGAGATATACAATCGCGAAAGCTAATATTCGGGCGCTTCTCATGGAACGGGAACGTTTAAACTTCTGTAAAGTTAGACTCAATACTTTACTCATCTTGTTTTACCGAAAGAGAACCAGTTAGCTCAGCACACCCTTCTTGGCGGTCGAAGATCAGTACCATCCCCGATAGCACGTTTCTTCACATTGAACGCTTCTTTTATCAGGATTTGAAGCTCAAGTATGGATGGGAAAGGACCATAAAAAACTCGAAGGAAATGCTCTCTCTCTCTCTCTCTCTCTCTCTCTCTCAACATGGTACTCATATTCACGAATATTTTCCACTTTGAAGCATTCATTTTGACAATTGTACTGACAGCCAAAAACGCAGACGAAAAGCTTGTAGCGAGAGGCGCAAACGGTAATGGCTTTGGCTGTACCGTGACCATGTTATCCCGCACCGGCTACAATGAGATCATGTAACGAGCGACAAAACAGGTGCAGCTGCGAACGCTTAAACTTATACGAGCAGCTTCCTGAGCAGCTATAAAGAACAAGAAACGAGAGGCTATTAACCAAGGTAGAAGACGAAGCTGGATCGAGCTTTTCGAGATGATCTTTTGCAGTGGACGGACATAATTAGCGACAGAAAAGGCAGATGAGACGGGGGTGGTCCCGAAGCCCTCAAGTTCACAACTCAGCCAGAAATTGAATGGCAGACACTAACCAAACTGATTTAAAAGAATGGACGAGGTTATTGAATATGGGGGCCTTCATTCACCGACTCACCTACTCCTCCCGTCCCCACTGATAAATAACACAGCTCATAGCGCGTACATTGAAAACGCGATTGCCTTGCCATTTCGGACAAGAAAAGACACATTAAATGTCCAAATTCCACAATAAGAAAGTACCCATTTGAGCGATATTTATGTGCTAACCAATAAACCACGGCACTAACAGTACCTGCTGGACGGTCGCGAACCCGACCTTATAGTATCGCGAATGCAGGATCGTATACTGCTCGATATACTAAGAATGGCTCCTAGTTTTATGGCCAATCTTCGTATATAGACATAAATGGGAAATATAAATCTTAGTATACCAAGCATGTATATATTTCAAGATGAGTACTTACTTAAAAGCGAAATGACAGCACAACAATTGCCCTTTAATACTCTTCCTTAAAACTTTTTTTACTTCTTGTCATGCTTTGTGCATCCAACGGCATCGGGAAAACAACATAAGATCTGCCCAAAGACAAAGCAATATCTCCACAGCACTTCAAAGTCGAGTTCAGCTTCATGATGATACATAACCTTGTAAAATAGATCAATGATGACCATCATCATTAACCAGCTAATCACAGTTCAGAAGTTGAGCCAGATTGAATGATTCAAATGAGCTTTTGAGGGATAAGCTCGACAGACATTCAACTCACCGAAGTTTCCTAATATCTCCCCCAAAAGAAATAATCAATACAGCGCCATCAGAAGAAATATTATGAGAGGAATAATATAATTAAGACGCTGACTTTTAGCCCAACTATAGAAAAAGAGAGATACTATGAGAATGAGAAAGAAACAACACAAAGTGCCCAAAACCACCGGCTATAACCGGTGGCCCGAACAAGATACCAACTACCAGCAACTTGTATAAAATACTTGAGCACAAGCACAAGGCTCAAATTTAAACTCGCAGGCATTACAATCTTCCTTCCAGTTCTCTCCACATCTTTCAAACCATGAACCGTGCATCGCAAGGCCACGGCTCGAGCTCAGCAAAGCGGCTGTCGCTCAGCTTGCTCGTGTCCATGTCGGCCCTCATGGCCCTGTGCGCCAAGAAAGCGAGCCAAATCTCGAGAAAGCTCATCAAAGCCAAGCCAAAGAGTTCAAGATTCATGCCGAAGTTACCATTAAGGAGTCCCGGCAAACAGGTCTTCATCACGAAAATCAGTAGAAGAAACAAGAAAAAGGCAGCCTACAACAAACAAGATGGTGGTGAGGAGGTCGCCGGAGACGGAGGAGTGTGGCAGAGGACGATCCTGATGGGGGATCGATGTCAGCCGCTGAACTTCTCAGGCGTAATTTACTATGATGAGAATGGCAACAGGCTAGACCAATTGCCGCCGAGATCGCCACGCCACCCCGCGAGTCCCCTGCCGGGCTACATCACAAATGCATTTAAATAGAAGTACATGGTCACCGTTAACCTACTATCTTGTGTCTCTGTTTCTGTGACTTTGCTTTTGTTAATCGATTAGTTTCCATGAACGATCTTTACTATCTGTTGCTGTCAATGTCATGTTGTGCATTTTTGCTAGCATGGAAAGGCTGGAAAGGAAATGAAAACCCCAGAACTCTCCCAAGCTTTGAATCCAACAGAATTAAGGTCCTTATTTGAAGGTCAATCTCAAAAATCACCACCCACAACTACTCAATCAATGAAGCTCACCACTACCCCAGTTATTTCTTCTTCTTTTCTTTCTTTTTTGGAGAGTATTTCATTTTTAGCTTATTTTAAAATGTGGCATTATGTTCAAAGCCCCTTTCTCCACATAGACGATAAGATCCACCTAATATCATCTGGCACTGATTACTTGTCATAATATTTAAGTTTTTTTGAGGCATCTACTTTCATGTATTAACCTACTCCAGGACAGACCTAGCCACCAACCCTCCAAACTAGATCCTATGCTATATGTATAGAGAAGTAGAAATTTGAAACGAATGGTTCTGGTCTAAGAAGCGATCCAAAGGGACCAAATAGGAAACATCAATTCTCAATCAACATTGAAAGTACGAATTTTTTTAGGCATGTTATAAATGAAAAACACAAAATTACAAAGCATAAGCAAATAACTAATGCCACTGCAAAAGAAAAGGAGAATGCTCATCTATATTCACAATAAAGAAAATCTCAATCTTGGACAAAGCGGAATTATTAGCTAACATGCAATTACACGAATTATGGGTCCATCATCCAACATTATGCATTTCCATATAAAATGAAGAAGAGGACAAAAATTCGTACAAACATATAACATCAAAGCCAAAGCGAACATAAGCAAGCTGAAAAAGGCAAAGTGATGATAGAAATGAACGATAACAAAAATCCAAGATCGCCGCTCCATCAAATTCCAAATATATAAAGTCCCTCTCTCTCTCTCTTCATCTGCTCATGCCCCGGGAGCTACATCTTTCAACTTGCTATGCAAATACCCACCATACTCTCTGGCATAGTCCTTCACGTGGCGGGCCGTGTCGAAGATCCGGTTCCGCGCATAATCGGCCTGGTCCGACCCAGGCGGGTGGAACCCACGGATGTACCTGTACAGCCACGACATGCCAGCCAAGGTCGTGATGCTGAACCCGCACACGGACAAGAACCCCACGGCGGTCACGAACAGGGCCACGCCGAGCGGGACCCATATTGGGCTTGAGATGATGATGATTGGCGTGAATAGGATCAGGCCAATCACGGTGCCGGTCACCGTGAGACCGGTGAGGAGGAGCAAGATGCCTCCGGAGACGAGGAGGCTGAGGAAGCCCAGGAGCTGGGCCGAGTTCGGCGCGTGCTCGTGGAGCTTCTGGAGGAAGACACCGCCAGGGGTGGCGGCCGGAGCGGCGTCAGTGGGTCTTGGGGCTCTCTGGACTTGGGCTGGGCTGGAGTGACGATCAGCCATTGATCTGAGTGATGATTTTAGGAGCTCACGAAGGTGGAGATGGGTGGAATCAGCGTTTGTGTGGGTCAAAGTGTTGAAGGATTATAGCGGAAGAGTTAGGGTTTTGGGGGACAGGTGTCGAGTTGATGCTACTTTGTTGGGAGGGAAGACATGCAAAGTGACACGTGGAGTGGAAAAGCATGCAGTTTAGCAAAACCTAGACTCGGTTGAGATTACACCCATTGGTCATCTTTCCGTTAGCTAAATGAGCCATGTTAAACTCCATTTGGTTAAGATTTTGATGGAGAATTTGGCAGGCAATATAGGGAGTGCTTGAGATTGGCATTGCCATTATCATCTAATATGTGGAAACAGGACAACCTATACTCTCGAATGAATTTAATTGACCCATTTTCAGTACCTAACATGTAATCTCAACCTTATATATTAAATGATTTATTTGAAATTTGATCGCCACATCTCGAATGATTTCTTTACTGCGTTTGTTTTTTTAAGGTGAGTTAACCTGTGTGAGCACACTTGCTACGATGCAAATCCACAGGGGCAAACTTTCTACATAATCAGGTAAGAAAGGGTTCAACGGGTGAAAAGGATTGAAGAAGCCTTCCACTTTCGGCAATCTCGTGAGATTCTGAGAGAAGACTCTCTTTGCGCTTTGCTTGCTCACCAGAAGTTCGCTTGGCTAGATCTTGTTTTCAAGAGTCGAGAGAGAGAAGGAATGCTCTATGATCATGAACGTATTTTGTGGCCCACATTGGACGCAGATTGGAGCATTTGATTGGTCTCTCATCCTTTTCTTATCCACAACCTTTTCAACCTCATAGGAACCAAAAAGCTTGCCAAAATTTGCCTAGAGAGATTGAGACACCCCTAGATTGCAAATTACAATCAGTAAAGATGCTCCACAAGCCAAAACTGCTTCCGTCCTCTCAACTTCTTCATCCCCCCAGCTTACCCCAAATCAAAAACACTCCCATTACTCCATCTCCACCAATCACAAAGCAAACCCATCTCAAGCTCTCACGCAGAAACCTTGCTTTATGTGCTAACTCTTCTTTACTTCTTCTCTTGGGTTCTCAAACACTCCAACCACTCGACCACAACAAGGCACTAGCAGAAGAAATCCCACCAGAGGCAGAGACCAACACTATTGATGAGAAATCAGAGAAAGAGAGCAGTGGCAACACAGGTTGCATCAACAAAGTCTCAACAAAGAAAGCATTTCTCGACATATCCATCGATGGGGACCCGGCAGGTCGGATTGTCATTGGGTTGTACGGAGACGATGCCCCCGTGGGAACGGCAAGATTCAGCAACCTCGTCAGTGGAGCTGCGGGGATCACATACAGACGGAAAGAGTTCGTGAAGATCACGCCGAGCTATGTACAACATGGCGGGATGAGATCATATGGTGTGGATGCTGAGATAGCAAATAGAACAGGCGGTGATTTGACAAACCAGAGTTTGGTGCTAGAGTGGGAGAGAGAGAATGGTAAATGTCTGGGGACGAAGAACTTGGCTGGAACGATAGGAATAATTGTGAGGGATCCATTGAAACCACCTCCAAAGGTGAAGCTGGTCGCGAGGAAGGGCAAGCTAGAGATCGACCAAGAGGAGGTTGGAATCGAGCCAAATGGGACCGAATTCGTGATGTCCATTAAGGACTCACCAGAACTTGATGCTTCAGCTCTTGTGGTTGGCAGAGTTTTGGAGGGCATGGAGGTTGTCAAGAGGATAGGCCAGGTGAAAACTGTGCAAGAAAATACCAGCTCTCCTTATTTCAGGTGAGTTCTTTAAGGGGAAGTTTCTGTTCTTTTCATTTGGACACGACCAATAGAAGTCAGACTTCAGATGTAAGGCATCTTGACTTTAAGTGCAAGCACATAAGACACTCCTAAAATAATCACTAACTGATACCGAGTAAGAACTTGATATGCTGATTTGGTTTACTCAAGTCAAATTCATTTAAAGGTACGCTTTACTGGGATGACAATGCTTCAAATTGGTTGGCAGGGTTGCCAAGCTGATCGGAGATAAACGGGCTGTTGTAGCAGAAAGAGGCTTCAACCGGCCATACTCCAAGGTGCTAGTCACAAATTGTGGTCTGCTGGATTAAGGAACGCTACTAGCAAAATTTTCATCACCCGTATTTTTTTTCACAGGAGAAAGTTCACTCATGTATAAGAACACTTTCTTTGCTATTTAAATAGCCGAAAAATTTGAAAGCACAAAAAATAGGTTAAGGTAAAGACGAGCACTCAATTTGACTTTGGGCTAGACCAAGAAAGGACATTCAGCCAGCGTTTCATCTATGTTTGCCAAGAGCAGCACCTCCAATTTTGTGCATGCATAAGAAATGAGAAGAATCTTTCTGGAGTGACCTGCTGATGCTTTGCGAAATTAACCCATGGATTGACAGCACTCCGTCCTCACCATTTGATCTGCCAATGCTCAGGACTTTAGCTTGAACCATGAGTAGACTTCATTCGTTTTGATGTGAAAAGCCTCCTCACTGAGGTGACTGGGTCATCCACCTGCACAAATATATAAGAAACATGATGAACATTATCAGAGACACAGAATTGGAAATTAAGCTTGTAGAGAGTACTATTCTCAGATGATCAAGCCCCCCATTTAGTAACATAAGCAATGGGCACTAGACCCTGTCCTTTACTACCTAAATTCCACTTGACTCTTCTGGTTGTTTGTTTGTTCAAGATTGCGCGCGCATGTGTGCGTGTGTGAGAGAGAGAGAGAGAGATGTTTTCAAACCGTAAAGCTTCAAAAGGTGCACAATATTACCACTTGACCTTCTTGCAAAAGGTTTGATCACAGAAAGTTTTATAGTAGAGCAATAGTAGTCATAAGTACCTTAATAAAGGAATCCGATGAAGGAGATCTTGTAGTTACAGAATCAGAACCATCCATTTCACGGTGTAAGGCGGATAGAGTGTGTTGCCATCCCGGCATAGCACCACCAGTTGTTGAAATCCATGGACAAAAATGTCTATGCTGTCTGAGCGGATCAAACTGCATGCCTTCATCCAGTGATTGGTGCTTGTTAATCTTTTCTGAGATAACAAGGAAGAACCAATGAAAAGCGTCCAACAATCAAGTGATGCAGTAGGAAGGAAATCAAGATTATGATGCAGATGTCTCACTCTCGTAGAGTAATAAGACTGACAACAGGGCAATCATTTCATATTTCATAAAGGAAGAGAAGATTGGAAGTCGGAGAACAGTAGAGTGATCCTGCAATGCATTTCCATTATGTCCCCTAACCCGATAGTAAATAATTTTGAAAGATATCGATGGTTTGAGATCACCACATATTTGTTCCGTAGTAATGGCAAAAAATGTAATTCTTTAGTATCTGGATGACCTTGTTGCAAAACCAATCTAAGTGAGTTCAGCAAAATAACAAATTCTTAATCAGACTTGCCAGTCATGCTTCCCTAGATGGCCCCTGAACTTAAAAGGCTAGCACAATCATATCCCTAAGATGATCAGTCATTATTCTCAACCCAACCCTGGGAAACAGCACCCTACAAAATTTAAAGGAAATATAAATGCAAGTTAGTTGCTGGATATGTTATATCTCTCCATCAGGCTTCTCAGATACACTCTCAAATGCTTAGAGGAACCTTTGCATCTAACAATGTTATTCTGATTAGCTAGGCATGCAAACACCTCCATAGCACATGTTTACACAAGTTGCATCAGCTGTCGTACCATAGTATGAAAAGTTTTCTACAGGTCACCATCTACTTGATCACAAAACTAATGCAATTCATACAAATATCCACCTTATCAGTGCCTCTCATCTTAATCTCTACATGATCTAGATCAACCTTGAACAGGATTCTTCGATAGAAAATCAATCGAATGCGTCTACAATTCAGACATCAGACCGCAGAAGAACAGTTAATTTTCTGAAAAAGCTTTTAGCCCATAACATAGTTGGTAATTCGTGGTGATTAAGCACTTAATAGAGTCAACTTTATACCACAGACACGTGATTAGCAGCACAGGCTATCAGTTATGCTTTTGTTGAGGCGAGTTCTAATCTCCGCCCGATCAAGTTACATGTCGCACAACTAAACTCAGCAACTTGAGTCAAAAGGAGGAAAGTCCAAAGTGCTTGTAGAGATGTGTACCAGGAAACATACTGGGTTCCTCTTGGTGTTTGCTCTCCCTCAGTGCCCTACAGTGAATTTCTATTTACCTATCCCAAAGAATAGTAAAGACTTTCCATCTTCCTTTACCCTTAATATTGACATAGAATCAAGACATCGACTAAGATAACGCAAAAGTCACTCGAATGAGAATGTATTAATTGACACTCGGAATGAAAATATCAACAGAAATATATTTGCCAAGAGTCCTTTCACTTCATTTCCCATAATTGAAACTGAAAAACTCGTACCAATTCTTTTCCACAAAAGACTTATTAACATCTGGTGAAGCTGTCAATTCCACCCAAATTTATCACAGGTCACACCAACAATGCAATAAGGCAGCACATCTGATGTGGTTTGGTTTTATAAATAATCTTGCATTGAACTTGTTTTGTCAAAATTGACGGTCAAGTGAACAGAAACCACAGTCTGCATACTGGCATCCTTACATAGGAAGAGCCAATCCAATCTAATTATTGTGCACAACAACAATTAGACCTTTGTTGTTTAAATAACATCTGTGGAACAAGAATGAAATCAACTGAAGTACAATTCACCAAGTATACCACCTAGTGTAGACGCAGGGCCTGATATCCCCTTGCACGGGAAGTCTTCTGTCTCAAGCACTATTATGGCAACCAAACAATTTGATAATTGTCAAGGATAACAGCTCAATGACATAAGCACAGAATTTTGATCCCCTTCTCAAATTACGTTCATCTCTTTTTATTCAATTCAATTAAAAAAAACCCGTGATTAGCAGGGTTTAGGACCCACCATGCCCCATTTGGCCTTTTTGATATTATCTATGAGATCCTGACAACCATCAATAAAACCTGAAGCATTACAAACTCACCACCAGGTATGACCTACCAAGAAGAGGAACCCTTTCCCAATCAACACCTACTAGTACACACGTTTTTTTTATATATCCATGTAAATTGCTCCTCTTTTTCAGCAGTCTATCAATGCACATGCACATATCCTCATGATGAGTGTTGGTAGGGAAGGAGGGGGAGGGGATTTGCTGGCATTCAATTTATTGACTTAAATACTTTGGCTACCGATCCAAATTAAATTTAAAATTGGCGGAAATATGATACGGCACACGCCATCAAAGGACTCGCAAAATCACTCACAATCAACAGCTGATTATAGTCAAAGCATGTTGAAAGATCGAAGACATTGGACAGCATATAAGAGATGAAAAACTCCATAAACAGTGCCACCAGTTTAACCAATACTGGCAAGGAACATAAGGAGTAAGATGATGCAGGCCTGGGTACACCTGAAGATTATGGGAATGTACATGAAAACTCCTACCACCTCCGACAGAAACAGTAAAGTTCATCTTCCACAAAGTCCCCCCCAGTGTAATTAACGGCCTATTTCAGAGGTTTTTGCAACCCATGAACTCCAGGATACTTTTTCATTCATTCTCAAGCATGACTACATCATTTTTTTCAGCTGAACAAGACCACAACAGTATAAACATGATGATTTTGATGTGCTACAAGTTAGAACTTTCTGAATGATCCATCAACATTTGTCTACACATTTCAAAAGCAAGCGCAGATGGGGAAACTTTTCCATAAGTTAGCAATAATTTTAACCACAAACAAATATGGTGATATGGTTCTTAATATCTTCGAAACACAGAAAAGCTCATATCCCAGCAATACAATCTGAAAGCCAAGAGAACAAGAGAGAATATCATTTACCTTCAGTGGAGGCTACTACTCCTTTCTTTGCATGAACTCTGTTTTCATTATCATCTCCATGCCCTTCCTGGCAACTAGATTCGGTGGAAAAGTGAGTTTGCACTTTCGAGCATGTCTGTTCTTCTCCATGGTCCTCAGCATGGGCAACCAATGGAACTTCTTGACCGCACAAAGTAACTGATTCCGACGTTCCTTGGGCATCAATTCCACCTGTTACAGTAATTTCAGGATTCAAAGGAGGCTGCTTATTACTTGTACACCTATCAGTTTCTTCTGCACTTTCTTTATTTTTCTCACACAAAGTTGTGCTCTCCAAATGCAACTGGTTCTCAGTTCGAACAGAATATAGGTGACTTCTAAGATCAGAATCAGAAGACAACCGAGCAATAATATTCCTGCCAATTACAGGAAAAGAAATTGTAGCTTTAAAGTTCTGCTGTGTTGGAGGTGGACCCCCTGCAATACTCAAGTTTAAGTTTGACGGCGTCTCCTTTGAAGGAGTTTGGCTATTTGATGTTGTGTTCAAGGCACTGGTCCCAATATTAGTATGGTTTCTTTGATCCATTCATGGGTACTGGAATTCATCCCCTCATCAAGTTCTGTAAACCCAACCAGTCTTAATATCTCCAAAGGTCGAGGTACTGTGGAGAAAGCCCACAATCCTACGGTGGCACCACATAGCTTGCATTCCAGAACCACAGAGTGGGGATCGGATAATGAGTCCTTTGAATCCCTATTGTTTCCAATTGCCCCTGCAGTATTATTGTTCCCTACAGAATCAATACAGATAAGTGTGCTCTCTTTATTGGAGATTCTACATGATGAATCCGAAATATTGGTGTCCTTGCCAACAACCGTGTATGGCAATGAGCGAGGCTCCCAGCCACATAAACTTATGAGTTTTATTGCCTGCATGTTGTTTGGGAAAAGTAGTTACTATAAGAAGTGCACACACAGACAAATAGAGAGAGAGAAACAGCTAGCAAGGAATTAGTCAATAAAGTCACTGAGCCAAAAAGAGTGAACCAAATATAATCAAGATAAAACAAAAGTCTCAAACCCCTTCTCTGTTCCACAAAAGAGAGAACAAAATAAGAACAAAATAAGAAGGGAATGATTCTGACCTGATAATACAGGATAGCAGACTCCTGATCACATCCATCTCCAGTGCATTTTGCCAAAGACAAGCCAGGAGACACATTACCACACTTCAACATAGAAAAATCTCGAACAAAATTTTCCAGTTGAGGGCTTGTCATTGATTTAATAGCAGTGGACGATATGATGGGAAGGGCCAATAATTGTACAAGAGAACTA
The DNA here is from genome assembly GCF_016545825.1 of Eucalyptus grandis. Taxonomy (NCBI): domain Eukaryota; kingdom Viridiplantae; phylum Streptophyta; class Magnoliopsida; order Myrtales; family Myrtaceae; genus Eucalyptus; species Eucalyptus grandis. The sequence continues at coordinate 32,713,663 of NC_052622.1, read as the reverse complement.
TAACGTTGCTTAAATTGATTAACCAGAACTGGAGGTGATGTGGGAGGAAACTGAGCCAGAGATTCATCACAGGCATTGTCAATCCATGGGCAGAGTAAGTTATGCCCATTGTCCAACTTTAAGCTGAATACCAGAGCTGCCTTCTCAACTGCAATGGATGAAATTACAGAGAGATAACATTACAAGGCCACGAATTGTTAGGTTCAACTAAACTAAAGAGCGAACAAGAACAAGAACAAACCTTGCTCCCGTGACCAAGATGATGGTGTTGAAAAAAGTACTCGTGCTCCACATGCTTCACATGCTATAGTATCCATATCAACGTTGACCCAGCCTCTTCTAGCACAATTTACAGCACACACAGCCTAAAATGCAAGAAAAAGCATAGTCAACTTTTGCAAAAGGAGAAAAGATTATAGAGTAAAAGGAAAGCTATCAAATTTTCTCTACTTATGCAAAGTTTCTTAGAAGAACAGCAGTAAGCCAACGAATCTTCTCGCCTTGTACAAAGTTTAACAACAGAAAGTCACTTCTCACAAAGACCGACATAGGACAACACTTCAGGAGCATGACATCAATAAGAACGGTTACACTTGATTCAACGGATGCAAAACACAAAACTGTTGGCCAATTGAAAAACTAGATGTTACTTCAGAACCTTAGGTTTGGCGAACCATGTCATAGACTTGAACGTGGATAATCTCCTCATGAGGTCACCACGATCCCACGGTCTGCATTCCGGAGCTTGGGATGATCCAGCCGGAGGCCGCGAAATCTGAACCTCGTTTTCCGCATTGACTCCCGATTTGGGATCCACCAATGCTAATGCAGAAGCCGGATTCGGACGCTTCCTTCCCCTCGACAATTGCAAACCAGGCGAACTGGAAAATCAGGGCAATCAAAAAATCAGAATCTCATCGACCTCACTATATCCAAACCGAAATCAGGACAAATGCAATGCCAATGCCTCCTCCTTGGAGAGAAAAAAAGAAAAAAGAAAAAAGAAAATGAAGTTTCCAGAGCAATTGCAGGATTCCTTTCATTGCCAATGTTCAGATAACAAGTACAGATAGGAAGCCCCCTAAATTCTAAAATTCAAATACCAAATCATCCACGACTCAAGAGCTCGGCCATTCAAATATGCAGCAGCAGCAGCGGCGACAAATAATGAATCACGTAAAAGTCTATTTGACGCGGCAAAGCAAAAGGAATGAATGTGCAAGGATGGACAAGATAATCTGGAAAAATTCCATCCGAACGAGATTTCATCATCTCCATTTTCTTCGAAGCTAAAAACCCAAAAAAAAAAAAAAATGATAACAAAGGCAAAAGACTAAATCTCATTTCCTATACGATTATGCACCGATTCCAACCAAATTCAAATACCAAATCGTCCACGACTCAAGCACTCGGTTATCCATGTACGCAGCAGCAGCAGCAGCAGCGACGAATAATGAATCACGTAAAAGTCTATTTCCTCGAGCGTTCCATCGGACGGGGCAAAGCAAAAGGAATGAAAGTGCAAGGATGGACAAGATAATCTGGAAAAACTCCATCCGAACGAGATTTCATCATCTCCATTTCCTTCGACGCTAGAAACCCAAAAAAAAAAAAAAAAAAAAAAAAAAAGATAAAGAGGCAAAAGACAAAATCTCATTTCCTATGCGCCGATTTTCCGAGCTCACTCCAGAAAGGCGGAGAAGAAGAACGAAGGCGACGATTGGGGCAAACACAGAGGGTGTGGGCACGGCGAGAACCTGGAAGACGGGGTCGGAGGAGACTGGAACAGCTTGTCCATGATCGAGTGAAACCTCTTCTCTGAATCCTGCGCCATCCCAACGATTCTCTCACCCTTCCTTTCTCTTCTCTCTGTAGTTACAGGATCATTCGACGATCTCCAACTGATGCTTTGCAGGGAGCGATTGTCGCTCGCTGGCTAACGCATGGAGCTCGAAGAGTCGAGACGCGAGACGAAGACGAGTGCCGAGGGCAGGGCGGGGGGGCTCCGCAGCTGCGGAGCTTCCAGCTCGAGACGTGTCGCCTGCAAGTCACGTGACAAATTTTTCATTTCGTGGATGGAGACGAGAGAATAAGAACCGAAGGGGGTGAAAATGAAGCTGCGTCAAAAGTTGAAGGGGCGATGTGCAAATGGCCTGGTCATGAAAAATGCCATGATCTTTGGTAGAGCTGGATTGAACCGGCAAAAATAGCTAGAACTCCTTTAAAAAATTATGATATTTGGATATTTTCAGTCGATAAAATTGTCATGGCGCAAACTCGAAGTTATACAAACATAGATCTTTATGAATTCCCTGGTATTAGAACCAACGCTCAATTGAACTTAAAAGATAAATTTGATACAATGATTATCGTACGGAGAAAATAAAGAAAGAGAATCCAAATAAAAACAAAGAATATAATGATAAATCATGATCTTTCAACACATACAAGTTGAGATACAAAGTTTTTGCTCATAAATACCTTTCTCGTTCTTTTGAATTCTGACTTATTCATATAAATATGTATTCATCAAGTAATCTATCATTTTACTAATAAATTTAATGATCAACTACAAAAATCTACGTTTCCATGCTAAAAGATAAAGTACGAGTAAAACACCCCATTATGTCATTAACATATAACTTAACATAAATGATATTTACCAAAACAATCAAATGACATGTAAAGTGAAATTTTGTGCATCATAAGTATCTAACGATGGGGAAAAACGCTATTAAAACTGCTATTGCCCAATCGAAAATGCAGCAGCACGGTCGTGTTACGGTATAAAGCATCTTTTTCTCGAGGCACAATAAAAATTAAAAATTAACTTCGAAACATCAACGGCTAGATAAGCTAGATTTACTCAACATACTAATCCTTCTACCGAAGAACAAGTTATACCAAGTCAAAGATCTTCCTCCACTTCTCACTCCTAATCTTTCTCTCTCTCAATGAACAAACTCTAGTCACTCTTTTTAAGTCCATCCGTACCCGCTTAAGCAAGAATCAGAAAAGACTTTGACAACAATGGCGACCCTCCGCGCGGGCTCATGCAAACTGTTGCTTGCTGCCTTCCTTCTCATCTCTTCCCTCCATGCATTCCTCGTCACTTCCACTGAGTTCACGGTCGGTGGTGAAGATGGCTGGGGCGTCCGGAGATCGAACAGGGACAGAGACGTCTACAACGAGTGGGCATCGAGGAACCGCTTCAAAGTCGACGACACCATACGTAAGTTTTGCTTGAACAGATCGCTTTACGACCCGCTCGTGACGAATGCGTTCGTGCCACGTGATTTTGTGGCACGCCGTCCTCATCTCGATGCCCTTCTTGCTCTTGTCGTGCGCGCCTGTAGATTTCAAGTACCAGAAGGACTCGGTGATGGTGGTGACGAGCGAGGAGTACGAGAAGTGCAGATCCTCGCACCCCCTGTTCTACTCCAACAACGGCGACACGGTCTTCAAGCTCGACCGGCCCGGCTTGTTCTACTTCATCAGCGGGATCGCGGGGCACTGCGAGAGGGGTGAGAAGATGATCATCAAAGTGTTGGAAACGGAAGCAACCCCACCGCCTCAATCTGCTAACGAGAATTCAACCGCGACATCTCAATCATCTCCATGGCCATTCCCCATGTACTCGCTGGCCAGCGCCGGGGCGGTCTTAACAGCGTCATTCTTTGCATAATATTACTTGTCTAGATCACTTTTTTTCAGTTCTTTTTTGTTTCCGGGGCCCTAGGAAGGGACTAGTGTTGATTTGGGTCTGGCTTTGCAATGATTAGGAACTATGTTATGAGAGGATGTGTCTGCCATGATGTAGATCATGGACATTTTATGAGTCCAAATAATTCAAGAGGAATGCTCTATACATTCATCTACTGCTTCTTTTCCTATAATTTGCTTCTTGTTGCATTCATTCGCTGTGCGTTTGATCATGGCGTTGGAACAGAAACCAGTCAAATGGTGTGCTAGTAGGAACACCCAGATCCTCGCAAGTCGGGAACAAAGTACTAGATGCTTAAATGGGACCTTTAAATATTGTTCACAATAGGGAAATTTTGCTGTTGCAAAACTTGGTGATTTGTTGTTATGGAAAGCAATTGTTAATGTTTGGCCAACTTTAGAGGAAGGAGTGGTATGGAGCTTGGGAAGTGGAGAATAGGTAAGTTTTTGGAAAGGCAGATGGTTTCCGGGATTGGAGCCATTTATCAATGTAGTTTCTACCACCTATGTCCATTTGAGGGGATAAGTACACTAATGGTGCCATAAGTTGTGTACGGCGCTCACTTTGGTGCCAAAGTTTCCGTCGGATCACTTAAGTGCCAAAATTTAAAAACGCTCACTTTGGTGCCAACTCCGACGAAATTGGCCGGAAATCCGACGTGGCCTTTTTTATTAATTTTTGATGCCGACGTGACTCGTCGGAGAGCTGAATTAGCATCCAAACACCAAAACGACGTCGTTTGGTGTCTCCCCCAATTCAAAACCCTAATCTCCGGCCGTCGTCGTCCTCGCGGTCCTTGCACTCGGCGGCCACGGCTTCGGCCCCGACCTCGACCCCAACCCCGACGATGGCCACTCAACGACGGCGGCTCCGACCTCGACCCCGACCACGACCCCGACGATGGCCACTCGGCGGCCGTAGCCCGACCTCGACCTCAACCTCGACCGCGACGATGGCCGCGGCTCAAACCCCGACCCGACCCCGACGATGGCCACTCGATGGCCGTAGCCGACCCCGACCCGACCACGACCTCGATGATGGCCACTCGGCGGCCGCAGCTTCGACCCCCGACTCCGACCCCAACCCCGACGACGGCCACGGCTTCGACCTCGCCGAAACCCTAATTTCTTCCCCATGTGAGCTAAACGGCGTCGTTTCCATGAAGCCATCACGTAGGATGGCAAAACGACGTCGTTAAAACGACGTCGTCGTTTTCTTAAGGAGGACCGAAACGACGTCATTTAAAGGCTTATCAAATTTTTTTTTTTTTAAAAAATCATTTTGGCCGGAATCTTTCGCCGGAGGCCGGAATCTTTCGCCGGTGGCACCAAAGTGAGCGTTTTCCCTCCGATTTGGCACTTAAGTGATCCGACAGAAACTTTTGGCACCAAAGTGAGCGCCGTACACAACTTATGGCACCATTAGTGTACTTATCCCTCCATTTGAGATAGACAAAAAAGTTCATGATTATGTGCAGAATGAAAATTGAAACTTTTCGCTTTTTCAAGGAATCTTACTAGAAAATGTAATCCTTAAAATTTGGGTTATCAAACTGTTGATTGCTTCTAATGGGAAAAATACTCTATTGTGGAAATGTAGTAACAATTATCTTTCTCCGTTAAGTTATATTTGACAACGGAGATTGAACTACCACTATGATTGAGTACTACTTTTACTCCGAACATATGACTTTTTTAGCAATAGCAAAACTAGTCTCCTTTTCAAGAAAGTTTTGTTTTCCCTTCCAACCCATACAAATAATCGTTTCACAAACAAGGAAATCATTTCTTCACTTATGATCAACTTGTCTACAAGTGGATCACGTACTTCTCCCATTATGATTACTTGGGATCCTCCTCCACCAAGATGGATTGATTGAACTGAATACAAATGGAGCATCTAAAGATAATCCTGGACTTCATTATTCCAAAATGAAGGGGAAACTAACCTGACGATTTTACCTCATTTCTTAAAATATATCTATCTTTACAAGCTAAACCATGGATACTATGGAAGAGACTTACCATTACAAAGCAACAGGGTTTGCACAAACTCATTATTGAAATTAACTCCAAAATTACTATCGAACTTGTTAAGCCAAAGAGAATAGCATATAACATTGAAGAGAATAAAAGATTATTAACAAGCCAAAGAGAATAGCATATAACATTGATCCAGCACTACTTAACGATATCAGAAGATTATTGAGCTCCCATTTTAAGTTCAAAATTCATCATACTTTTTGAGAATGCAATTGACCTATTGATATGCTTACTATTGTTAACATAGCGAAGCCTTTGGATACTACATTTTACCTGCAGCCTCCTAGAGAATTATCTTATGTTTTGGTTAGTGATAAAATTGGCGTAGACTAAAGTCACTAATTTTTCTTAATTTTGTACTTTGATTCACCCTAAAAAAAAAAAAAAAACCTTGAGACCTTGATCAATCCAAACGAACATGCTGATAGCCGAACAGTTAGCCTCAAAGTATTTGATTCATCAACTACTCCCCCAAAATAATTCCAGGTCATACAATAAACACTACTTAAGACACACAAGTATCTCGATACGGGTTCTGTCTTTTCCCTCTTCTGCCGTATATCCTAGAGAAGATCTGTGTTTCCAAATGAATAAATGGCAATTGTACATTATACAAACAGGTAAGGGAGAAACTAAAATTCCTGCGGAACTACCTACTTCAAGCAAAATTTCTTGCAGGAACAACCATCATCTCGTGGCTTGTTTCTGCTAGTATCTTACAAACTGTCTTGTATCACCTTCTTTCTGTCTCCCATAGGGACTGCTCTCATTGAATCCATGCCGGCTTCCTTCCACTTTGCGCATCTTTTTCCTGAACTTGGACGCATTGCTCTCGATGTTCAGGTTAACCTTCGGAGGGCAAGAGAAACAGAACGAAGCCGCAACTGCCTGTTCATAGTCAACAATATGTAAGTCATAAATATAGTGTTTCCTATTTGCCATAACTACAAGGGACTTTTCTAGCATCCTTTCATCCCGGTATCCTCAGTTCACATTTGGTGAGAAACTAAGTCCGTATGCTTGCATGCAGGACTGATGTACGTAAATATGATTGCACGCACCAAGACTTGTCTTGTTGAGCAAATTCGTACCTGGAGATCGAGGCGGTGAACATTAAATATGTCTTTCATAGAATGTGAATTGTATGCTAGGATGTAGGATCTATAAGCATCTTTAGCTGACTTGTTCAAGTAATAGTTGTTAGCCACCAATTTCTCCTGCACCATTCATGGTTACACAAGGTAAGTCGTCACTCAATCACCTATGAGGGTAAAGAAGTTGATGAATCATGCAAAAGCAGAAAATACCAGGTGTGACTGAACGTTTGCCAGCTTCTTTTCATCATATTCATACTCCTTCACTGGAACCTTTGCAGCCTAAAAAACACGATGGACAATTTCAGAATGCCAATCAAAAAAAATTTTACACTAAAAAAGTGAAGCCCGTTCTTAGATCCTAGAGATTTTCTTGGAGGACCTAATCTTTAATGATTGAGATATGCTTTCTCATGGAAACAGAAGGAAAACTTGGACCTCTTTTCTCTCTTCTGAATAGGGTTTATTTCAAAGCTACAAGAATACATTCCAGAGCCTCCAACAATATAATATTTCTGCATGCTAATACCTTTAAATAACGAAGAAACTGAAGTTCTTCAGGAATGAGAAAAAGGAGAGCATTTCCTTTCCCACCCTCCCCACGAGCTGTTCGACCAACCCTATGAATATATTCCTGAAACAGGGAAACTATGCTATAAGCCAATTGAATTGACGGGAAAACAACCGAATTGAATATAACCGGAAATAAACATCTCTATGAGATAAAACCACGCACCTTGGGTTCATCAGGAGGATCATATTGCACGATCCAATCCTACATGTGGAGAAGGAGAAAGTGGCCAAACAAACATAAGCAATGAACTGAATATTAACAGAATTCTATCAACAAAAGAAAGTTTTACATGGTAGTCTGTATGTAACTTGCATCGCCAAAAAGTCCCTAAAACAATCAGAACAAAATATACAGTGTAGGAAATATCTGCAGTATAGACAACCATGCAGTTGATTCATCATGGGAAGAACATAAAGCCACCACCTGAATAACAAATCATTTTTATTCTTTTGCTTCATATTTTAATCCAGAATCAATTTTTAATGCATCCTCCTTCCTCTGAGTTTGTAATAAACCATAGCAGTGAAGAACAATTTCCATGTCTACCACCAAAATAGAGAGGATTCTACTCAAATTCAACTTTGGCAGCTGTATAAATTATGTACTCAGACGGTAAAAGAAAACCGATAAAGATGCCGAAAAGTTTATCCTATCAAAAGACCAGTCAAAGACTGATAACACAAGTTGCACAAACAATTCCAATCAACCACATATGCACTTGCCAAGAAGAGGAGGAGGAGGAGGTTCAAAAAATAAAAAAATAAAAAAAAATTCAACACCATACCACTGCAGGGATGTCAAGTCCACGGGCAGCAACATCAGTACACAGCAAGATTCCCTTCTCAGCTTTGCAGAAGTCAAAAAAAGTAGTTGTTCTTTTCTGTTGCTTTTGCTTTCCATGAATGTCGAAGCAATCGACTTGGATATACTTGAGAAGTTCCGAGTGGAATTTAACCGAATTGCATGAAGAGAAGAATACCATGACTTTCTTTGACAGGTTCCTCTTAAGGAAGGAATACAAAAGAAGAAATCTTTTTGCACTGGGCGCTATGCAATAACCTTGCTGCAGTCCTTCATTTGTAACCTGTACAAAACATATAATATCAATACAAAGCTAAAAAAAAAAAAAAAAAGGAACGCAAACAAGACCTTCCTGCCATCCTGGTCAATGAGTAAATACAGACTGACTGTTTACCTTGGTCCTCCCATCATCCACATCAATGTAAATTGGAGTTGTTTGAAATGACAAACGAGCAAGATCTTCAACCTGTGGCACATCAAGGGAATCCACAATAAGCAGAGGGTGGGAGACATACTGCTGATTTTTTTTTTTTTTTAACAATAGACATACTGCTGATTAAGTTATTCATTTATCTCCATATACAGACTGAAAACATGAGAATAAATCTAATAGCATCACACTATAATACGATGATAACTAAAAAATGTAAGACAGGATGCACATACCTTCTTAGTTTGGGTGGCTGAGAATAACGCCGTCTGCCTTTTCTGCACATTCAGAACCGACAGAATCAGCTCAAGAAACACTGCCATGAAAATGAAACACCACTTCCTGAATCTAAAAAGGAAAATGAAAATAATTTTTCCTAATATAGTCATATATGCCGTGAACCGAAACCTTTTAGTCAAATTTGTTTTTCCTTTTTGTCTGACAAAAATGAAACTATACAAAGCAAAGAATTTGTCTGAATGTAATCAATGCATTGATGGAATATGAACAATGTAGTTTTCCCTTTGAAAAGACACCCAAAGCTACAAAGCCTGCTAAACATTAAACAAGGACAAACAATAAGTAATGACCCAAGTAACTGAGCACTTATTTTAGCCATCTCCCACACTTGAGCGAACCACTTAGATTGATGGATATAGGATAATCTGCCTTCTCATTACAAGGTAATAAGAAGATTCACTCCATAGTAAAGATCGACATCATCTACAGTAATGCCATCATAGCTTTATTTGTCAAGTCTGCCAGCCATGCACGCCAGTGGGTGCACATTCATGTGTGTGTGTGTGTGTGTGTGTGTGAGAGAGAGAGAGAGTATTTTGCTGTTGTGAGGTAAGAATCTACATAATAATGAAATGATTCTTCATAACTAGTGGCCATTGGCAAGAAGTGATTTGGAGACAATCCTCCCAGCTATTAGTAAAATCAGCCAAGACCACGTTATTTACAAGCTTTTTCTTTTTTTCTTTTTTTTTTGGTCAAATTTTACCAGCGGTTAACAATAAGGAAAATAGAGCACACAATGCCTGTATAATATGAACTTACAAAAACAGCCTCATCAACCCTTAATTGAGGATTAGCGTACAATTTACTTTACACCGGTGATGTATGCTATAATTATTCTAATGATAAATACAACATACATTTTAAAACATGTCATAATCCTCATTTTATACATAAAGGAGAGACAGTACCAAAATAAATAAAAACTACCTTTGGTAGAAGTTTGATAATTTGCTTCATTTCATCTTCAAAGTTTGCTTCCAAAATCCTGTCAGCTTCGTCAATTATGAGGCACTGCAGGTTGAGAGGGAGTAAGCAAAAACTCATATTCTCCAAAGGACCTGTGCATCATGACTAATGTTCTACATTACTAACACCAGTTTTCATGGTAACTTCTAAAGAGAACCATGTCAACAGTTCAATTCACAATAAGTCAACAACCATAACATCACACTCCAAGATGACTGTATCCTTAATCAAACACTTCAGAGGGTAAAGGGAGACAAAAATTCTACAGGATCTTTTTTTCTTTTTTCGCCCATTTCAATCATTCAACTAGAATGCTTTTATCTAACAATGGAGAACCTCGTCTTGGACCACATTCATACTACATATAACAGGACATGTGTACCAGCACGATTAAGTAGACAGCAAGATAACAGCAGATGTAATGCAGAATCAACATAAGAAAAGTCACTTTTTTCAGATGCCAACACTTACTTTAGAACAAGTTAAGAAATTCATCCAATTACCTTCAAATTTTTGTATATGAAACCCTTGGTATTTTGAAGATGGTCTAAAAGTCGGCCAGGGGTTGCTACTAAAAGATTAACACCTTTAACAATACGTTCAGCTTCAGTTCTTCTAGCTGCTCCCCCAATAACCAAGCCAAGTGTCTGGGAATGATTTTTCAGCAGTTCTTTCGCCACAGCATGAGTCTAAACAATTGAAATGATGCAAATTAATAAATGGAAAAAAACACAAACAAGAAATTACAATCTTGTATTTTTTGGCCAAATTTCTATGTCATTCATCTGATGTCGCTTTTCCTATGTACAGACACCTTATAACTCTGTTTAAATAATGCATCAGTGTCATTGCTGATAAAAATTTTCAACAAATATTAAGGGCAAGAGCTGTACATGACTAATTCCAGGCAGAGCACAAATTGACAGGGTTTTATTTTTTCAACTATTGGGGTGGGGAGGGGGCCTAGGAGAACAAAAATCCAAGTGAGGACTTATAATTCACCCAAAAAGGCATTTTATCCTGCAGGGTGGTCAATCCAGAGGCTGGCAAAACATAACGAAGACATTGGAGAGTAAATTAGAAATCCTAGGGCTCCAAAACCTTATTATAGGGGAAAAAAAAGGCAAAAGTATTTTCCTTCAAATTTATAAACGTTTGGATTGCAAATGGAATATAATGGTGTCTTGAGAGGAAAGAAGCATGAGCTAACTTATGTTAGTCAACGCATCCATCATCTTAACAGGTAACTTTAGCCATCATAATTCACAGAGAATTAATTTGCATTAGATGCAAATCTTTCTTTCTGACAACTTAGTACACCAGCCCAAATAGTAGGAACTAACTGGAATGATAAAGATCTTTCACCTGAATGGCAAGCTCCCTTGTGGGGCAAATTACAACAACACCAGTTCCATTGCGAGGACTAAAATGGATGCTATGTAACAACTCCACAGCCGGTACCAGAAAGGCCAACGTTTTTCCAGAACCAGTCCTTGCAGCACCGAGGACATCTTTGCCCTCCATAAGCGGAGGAATAGCTCGGGCTTGGATCTGCATTAGCAATCACATTCCAACATAGACCCTCAAAAAGAGATAGCAACAAAGAAGCCCGCAGAAATATCCCTAAATCACCCTACGGAACGGGAAAATGGACTGACCCGATTCTTTACTTGAAACTAATTAGGCTTTTACACTAGACAATTGTTTTGCCAGACATATCCCCACTGAGGTATCCACCGCAGTCACAGGGAACTCACATTACCTCTCAGGTTTGAAATTAGCCGAAAATGGCCTGGAAACAGCTAAGAACACTCACATAGTTCCCCGCTTTAATGGAGCTAAGCATAGTCTAACCAATCCCATCAAGTCAATCCCATCAAGTGTCGTCTCCTCTTCTCAAAAGCTTCGGATGTTTGGATCAACTTAACACTCCCAAAATCCAATTTTTATTGCCAATATACGATAGACCGATAGACCGCCACATTCCATTCCCAACAACTTACAAAGCAAGGCCAACAAAATCAAAAAGGGGCGCAAATTCACCTGAGTCATGTACTGGAACCCCATGTCCTTAATAGCATTGGCAGTGTGCTCGGACAACCCCAGCTCACCGAAGGAGACCGTGCTCATTATCCCGCTCCCCGCGCTCTTCGCCTCCCGCGGCTCCCCTTCCTCTCTCCCTCCTCCTCCTTCTCCTCCCTCTTCTTGCTCGCCGCGCCCATCATCGCCGCCCTCGTCTTTATCATATTCGCTCCCCTCCTCCTTCTCCTTCTGTTGCCCCAGCGCCTTGCTCTTCTTCTCCTTCTTCTTCTTCTTCTTCTTGAGAGCAGCGCCCTTCGACGACTCGTGAAGCTCCCCTTCCCCGCTCCTCTCTTCCGTTCCGACGGCTTCCTCGCTCGCCAGCGCGGCGGCCTTCTTGTTTCTCTTCCTCTTGCGGATCCTCGTCTTCGCCGCCGCTTCTAGAGAATTCTCTGGTTCGGCCATGGCGGCTCAGCTGCTAGCCTAGGATTTCGGGGTTTTGAAGAACTGGAGAAGACGAGGGAGGGACTTCTTTGCTCGAAGAGGGGAAGTGAGGTTCCTTAAAAGGTATGTGGATCTTCCACTTATATCGCCCTAGGCCGAGACGGCTCATGGGCCCAAAGCCCAACATCATACGGCCCAATTAGTCATTATCGCAAGTACAGATTTTTAGGGTTTGTTTCTCTGGATTTATGACAAGTCAAAAGGTAATCTATTTTATTTTTCCGCCGAAATTTAAAATATTATTATAAATTTCAGAAAATTTGAGAGAAAACTAGGTATAAAGCTTGCGGCCACTATGAATTCATCTTCAAAGGTTTCAAATACTCTGCGTTAGAAAAAGTTAAGAGTGCGTAAGAAAAAGTTATAGTGCGTATACTGTAAAGTTAGAAAAAAAAAATCAAATTGAAAAGTTATTTCGGACAGACCTTTAAATGTAACGGGACGAATGATTTAAGGTGAAGAACAAGTTTTCCAAATATGAATTTCCGAAAACTCTTGTGAATATTATTTTACTTTTGAAAAAGTTTTTTGGCATACGTGTTATAATTGGTCATCATAAAATAACTTCGACTTGCATGGGATTTGATAAAATAAAAAATCTCTCGAACATCTTTTAAACCAGAAAAAGTACTAAAAAAGTCATAAATCTATGAATTGATACTAATTTAGTTTTAAAATTTTCAATTGGACCAATTCAATCATAAACATTTTAATATTAGTACCAATGCAATCCATCCTTAATTTTGGCTAGCCGGCGCTAACGTGACGTTGATTGGTGACTGAACGACAATGTTGCAATTTTTTTTTTTTGAATTTTCTCCTCTTTTTTATCTTTTCTTTTCTCCCTTCTTCCTTCTTGGACTGTTCCGGTGGTGGCCTTCGAGGGCCGTGAAGCCCTCACCTACCACTGGCAAAGATCGCGACCCTCAACTGGCCTCACCCAAGGCCACGAGCAAGTTTGCTTCTCCTCTAGGCGAGACTAGCCTCGAGGCCGACACGAGGCCACGTGCTGCCTTGCCCTCGGGCGAGGCCGAGCAAGGGCCAAGACCCTCATCGATAGCTAGCGAGGGCTTAGCAGCCTTCACCTAGTGGCCAGCGAGCCTCCGATTTGGAAGCCCTCGCTCGCCACAAGTGAGGTCGCCTTTGCCAGTAGCAAGGCCAAGGTGAGGCTGGCTTCGCCGACCATTGTCAGAATAGTCCAAGGAGGAAGAAGGGAGAAAAGAAAAGGAAAAATAATAATAATAATTCAAAAAAAATTAAGAAATTGCTACATCAGCGTCCAGCCACCGGTCAATGTCCACATCGCATCGCCTATCCAAAAATTGGTCAGATGGATTGAATTGGTACCAATATAAAAAGATTTATGACTGAATTGATTAAGTTGAAAAGTTTATGACTGAATTAGTACAAAAACAATAGATTTATAAATTTTTTGGTACTTTTCCCTTTTTAAACCCTATCAAGATGAACCACGCAATCAAAATAATATATAATCAATGAGAATGAATTGCAAGGGCCAAAAATGAATTAGTTTATGGCACGTCGAAATTGGAATGTTCCTTCATATGATTTGAATTAAATTGTATAAAATATCAATACGTACTTAAAAAAATAGCAAGTGCTCTTATAGTATCAATCTTTTCCATACAAAAAGCTACCTGGTGCTTTTGTTAAGTTCTCATTTATCATAAGTAGTTCACACTTTCTACGCATTAAAAAAAAAATTATAGCTAGTGACTATTTTCATTCTCGATTTTGCACTTTCCTTCCATGTCATTCTGAATAGCCAAATGGTATCAATTAGGGAACCTTTTCATCTTCGTAAATGTGAAATCTAATTTAAACATCAATTTAGCTGTAGAAAATGAGTTTGCAAAGAAGCTAGCATTTAGTTGCTCTTGATTTTGCTGGTTGAAATCCACCACGCTCAAAATAAGGTTGAAACTTAGGTTACTCCTCGTTTGTATACAAAAGCTGGAATTTAACTTCGGACAAAAATTGAGTGTGCTCGAAGCAGCGAAGCCTACGTGTCCATGTGTCTACTCGGTAGAAATATATAGATATCTTTTAGTGATATTTATGGTATTTCCTCTATTTTTTATATTTATTTCGATTATACATATCGAATTGTGTTATGAAATACATGAATGAATAGAATACATTAATGGATATTCATTATATTCATCTTATCTAACGTACTTATTATGGTACATTTGTATCATATATTCTAAATACATCTCCCTATACAATGAACGTCCATCTCCCCTATCGAGTACATGTATCATTCGATACATTGATATTAATGGTAAGTACATTTTTGTTCTCCTATAAATAGGAGTTTAGTTTTGATGTACAAACACAACAACTATCATAACAACAATCACAATACAGTGAAATATCTAGCTTTCTCTACTATCTCTAGTGTTCACTTGCTTTCTCTTCTCAATATATTCTCTATTATATATTTACAACGCAATATTTTACAACACGTTATCAGCACGAGGATATACCGACTGAATAAGTAAATTTTGCAAGGTGGGTATTATTTTTATTGATCAACTTATACTTCATCTTCTTCTATCAATTCTTCATTTTTATTTTTCTTAGTCCAAAACCATATTCCAAATCTAAAAGTATCTTTTTGCTCCTGAAGTAGCGGTGGATATTTGAAAATCCTTTTAATTAATTTAAGGATTTATTTTTGCAAGGATTATGGCAAATATTGAAAAGCCCAAATTCCACATCCTGAAAGTGAGTGGAAAGAATTATCTATCCCGGTGCCTTGACATGGAAATATACCTCCAAGGGCAAGGTCTCGCCAATATAATTACAGAGGATGAAACCTCAAATGAAAAGGATAAAGCAAATGCGCTGATTTTTATTCGTCATCATTTGCATGAGAGCCTGCAGATTCAATATTTATCCGTTCGAGATTCTCATATCTTGTGGAGGAGGTTAAAGGATAAATATGATCATACCAAAACTGTTATCCTCCCTTAAGCACAACATGATTGGCAAAATCTCAGACTGCAAGATTTTAAATCAGTGTTTGATTATAATTCCGCTTTATTTGATATCATTTATCAGCTTGAGTTATGTGGTATCAAACTCGCTGATGCGGAATTGTTAGAGAAAATTTTCTCCACCTTCCATACTTCAAATATTGTATTGCAATAGCAATATCGGCAGCGTCAGTTTGCCACATACTCTGAATTAATTTCTGTGCTTCTTACTACCGAGCAAACTAATGAATTGCTGCTAAAAAATCATGATCTTAGACCTGTTGGCTCAAAAATATTGCCTAAAGCACATGCTAACTTTGAGAAAAATACTGGCCATTTTAAGGGCTATAAGCGTAGGCAAGAACATAATCCTAGAATGGATGGCAAGAAATTTAATCGCCCTAGAAAATCAAATTTTGGCTTAAATCATGGCAAAGAAAAGAAGCCAAAGAAGGTGATTAATGAAACTATTTGTCATCGACGCGGCATGACTGGGTATTGGTTACGTACCTGTCGTATGCCAAAATATTTTGTTAACCTATACCAGACATCTTTAAAGAATACGGGCAAGCGTGGTGAATTTCATGCCATTGAAATCAATCCTACTGCCATAACCACCATTGAGGCCAACAATATCTCCGTTAGTGAGACTCATTTTACTCCTAAAGTAGCAAATGCATCATTGGATGTCTTTGATTTCTTTGAAGACCTTCGATTACTTTGATGAATCAGATTGGTGGATGATAATTTGAATTTCGAATTTTATGCTGTTTCACTTTAAATATATTACTTTTTATTATTTTTTATGAAATACTTATAAACCTTATATAATATTTATTTTGAAATTTTTTTGATTATATAACTAATA